>NC_090648.1:63295319-63595319 GCF_040937935.1 Hyperolius riggenbachi
TCCACCTAAACTCACAGGCCGAACAAGGAGAGCACTGATCAGAAATGCAGTCAAGAGGCCCATGGTGACTCTGGACGAGCTGCAGAGATCTACAGCTCAGGTGGGAGACTCTGTCCATAGGACAACTATTAGTCATGCACTGCACAAAGTTGGCCTTTATGGAAGAGTGGCAAGAAGAAAGGCATTGTTAACAGAAAGCATAAGAAGTCCCGTTTGCAGTTTGCCACAAGCCATGTGGGGGACACAGCAACCATGTGGAAGAAGGTGCTCCGGTCAGATGAGACCAAAATGGAACTTTTTGGCCAAAATGCAAAACGCTAGATGTGGCAGAAAACTAACACTGCATATCACTCTGAACACACCATCCCCACTGTCAAATATGGTGGTGGCAGCATCATGATAGGGGGGTGCATCTCTTCAGCAGGGACAGGGAAGCTGGTCAGAGTTGATGGGAAGATGGATGGAGCCAAATACAGGGCAAGCTTGGAAGAAAACCTTTTGGAGACTGCAATAGACTTGAGACTGGGGCGGAGGTTCACCTTCCAGCAGGACAATGACCCTAAACATAAAGCCAGGGCAACAATGGAATGGTTTAAAACAAAACCTATCTATGTGTTAGAATGGCCCAGTCAAAGTCCAGATCTAAATCCAATTGAGAATCTGTGGCTTGATCTGAAAACTGCTGTTCACAAATGCTGTCCATCTAATCTGACTGAGCTGGAGCTGTTTTGCAAAGAAGAATGGGCAAGGATTTCAGTCTCTAGATGTGCAAAGCTGGTAGAGACATACCCTAAAAGACTGGCAGCTGTAATTGCAGCAAAAGGTGGTTCTACAAAGTATTGACTCAGGGGGCCGAATAATTACGCACACCCCACTTTGCAGTTATTTATTTGTAAAAAATGTTTGGAATGATGTATGATTTTCAATCCACTTCTCACATATACACCACTTTGTATTGGTCTTTCACGTGGAACTCCAATAAAATTGATGTATGTTTGTGGCAGTAATGTGACATAATGTGGAAAACTTCAAGGGGGCCGAATACTTTTGCAACCCACTGTACATTACCCAAGCGGTTTTCAAACCGCTAGCGTTTTTAAAACCGCTCATGAACCGCTCTGGTGTGCACCAGCCCTTATACATTATGCCACCAGGGCTATGATGTTGATACTTGGAGGCCTGATATTGGTTTTAGGAGTAAGACAGTCTGTGACTGTGTGGCCTCTCCATACACAAGTAAAGCTTTGTCATATGATACAGATGATGCGGTTATCCAGAGGCTGTGCTTGGCTTGGATCTGATTACAGCATTAGTCTGACTCACATGAAGCTGCTCATCATCTGTTTGGTGTCTTCAGAACTGCGAGAGTTTGCAAAACTAATGAAGGAGCAATAGACGGCGATCCACGCACACCACTTCAGCTGCAATACAAGCAAAATATATAAATCAATGAAAGCTTACACAAATCCATGTAAGCTACTACATCACAAATGACTACAGCAGGGGTCACACCTGGAATTTGTATGACGTGTCTGAGTGGAACAACATACAGCCCCAGTATTGGAGGGTCACCTACGCGTTACGAGTAAATCCTTCCTCAACACTAAGAAGGCTCAACATGGCTCTTTTGTGAAGTTAGAGACCGGCCTGGGAAAGAACTCTAAAGGCTTGTTTACATTATGAGCTTTTTTAAAAGCACTAGCGCTTTTAAACAGGGCTGTGGAGTCGGTCCAAAAATCCACCGACTCAGACTCCTCAGTTTAGGATTCCACCGACTCCGACTCCTCTAATTTGCATATTACAATTTTGTTGATTAAAAGTATGTAACGTGAAATTCGTCTCTAACTGCCAACGCTTAGGAATTTTACAAGACAACTGAAGTGAGAAGGATATGGAGACTGCTATATTTATTCCCTTTAGACTAAAACTAGTCCTTGGTAAGAGTACTTGTAAAAGGTACAGACCGGAACAAAGAACATCTATCAGGCCCTAGGCAATGTAACTGTGGGTACATGTTAGAGCGATGTGCAGGTACTCTGCATGGGAATGAGGAGATTCTTCCTCTGTTACACATTCTTCATGCACAATCTGAACCAGGTTTATCGGTATTAGACAACACCTCTGTGTTCAATGTGCACAACATTCTCAGTGGATTCCCTGCAGCACTGTGGGGAGTGTATATGTAGAGTATAGTACTACTGTGTAACAAAGTAAACCTGAGACAGATGAAATTAAAGTTTTATACATACCTTGGGCTTCCTCCAGCCGCCTTCAGGATAATCAGTCCCTCGTTGTCCTCCACCACCTGGATCTTCTGCTATGAGTCCAGGTACTTGAGCCAGTCGGGCGTAGTGCGCATGCAGCACTATTGCGCAGGTGCAGAATGTTCCTGGCTGTGGGAGCGGCATGCGGCCGGAACAGCGCTGACTGGCTGAATTACCAGGACTCATAGCAGAAGATTCAGGTGGTGGAGGACAGTGAGGGACTGATTGGTCTGAAGGGGGCTGGAGGAAGCCCCAGGTATGTATAAAAAAAAAAAAAAAAAACACCTTTACTCTTCATCCGTCTCAGGTACCCTTTAATTTGTAGTCCCCAAACCATATTTTAACAACATATCAAATTATTTGATTTCATGAGCAAAGAGTGCGTACATTTGCATAAATCAGCATCAATGCAGAATTATTTCCATCTCGTTGACCATCTCTATTAGTGACACAGCTACACATCAGGCTTTATTCTTACAGCATAGATGTTATTTAGTATATATAAGACATTCCTGTGCACACATCATATATACAGTCACAATCAGATATGTATATCTGACCTTAAAAATACGGGGACTGCTTTATTGAAGCAGCACAAGTAACTATTTTCTGATTGGTTTATTTCATTTTTGTGGACTAAGCACAGCTATCACTGTATATATACACAGTATATATACATTATTTTAATGACTATTATCTGAGAAATAGAACATTTTATCATATTTTCTATTTTAATTACAGTTACAAATTCATTAGGAGTCAGAGTCGGTGCATTTTTTCTTGACTCCGACTCCAGGCACCCAAAATTGCCCCGACTCCGACTTCACAGCCCTGCTTTTAAAAGCGCTGTAAAAGCACTTGTGTAATGAAATCTTCTGTGAGTGTTCTCACATGAGCGATGAGTTTTCTTTCCAATCCGAAACGCACCATTTTCTGAGCGTCTGCGGTTCAATGCAATGCAGGGCTGTGGAGTCGGAGCAATTTTGGGTACCTGGAGTAGGAGGTTTCAATAAACTGAGGAGTCAGAATCTGAGTCGGATGACTTTTTAACCAAATCCATAGCCTTTGTAAAAATTAGACCTAAGAGTCGAGGAGTCAAAGCAATTTTGGGTACCTGGAGTCGGAGGTTTCATAAACTGAGGAGTCGGATGATTTTTGTACCCACTCCACAGACCTGATGCAAGGTATAAGAAAATTGCAAATCGCTTTAAAAGCGATTGGAAAAGTGATTTTGTGAGAAAAATTGCTTTAAAAGACACTCTGTGCCAGGTCAAAGAGTGCACTTTGTCTGCACACAGAAAATCGGGGAAAAAAAGAAAAATCCCACAGAAAAACACTGGAAATTGCATAGTCACTTTCAGTACCAGCAGCCTCTGCCCCCTTAAGGACCAGAGGCTGCTGTTACACTAAAACGCTGCATACCGTCGAATCACCGCAATAATCCGTCGCTCCTGCCGGTCACACCGCTCTGTCCCCGCCGCAGGCTGCCGTCTCTATGACGGCAGAGCGCTGTGCACCGGTCAGGAGCCACTTTCATTGGCTCCTGACCCTGTCACTCAATATAAGCCAATGGGAACGGCTTACAGTAATGACAGGGCCAGGAGCCAATGAAAACGGCCCCTGCCCGGCTCACGGGTGGGGACGAGTGGCGAACGGGACGCAGAGCTTACGTCCGGTCAGAACCGCAGCGCCACCCGCACCGACGTAGATTTGTACTGCGTCTGTCCCTAAAAAGTAAAATCGCTCACAAAATCACTTAGTGCTTGTGATTTGTAGTGTGAACTAGGCCTAAAGGTGCTTGTTAACGGTACAATTTTTAGCAAGCAATCATATTTTCCATCAGTTTATTCAGATCATTGTATGAAAACAGCAGCTGGTGGGCCCAATCAATCCTAAACCACTGCCTGACTGATCACTTCCTTAAAGGACAACTGTAGTGAAAGGTATATTGAGGCTGCCATATTTATTTCCTTTTAAACAATACCAGTTGCCTGGCGTCCTGCTGATCCTCTGCCTCTAATCCTTTTAGCCATAGCCCCTGAACAAGCATGCAGCAGATCAGGTGTTTCTGACATTATTGTCAGATCTGACAAGATTAGCTGCATGCTGGTTTCTGGTGCGATTCAGACACTACTGCAGCCAAATAGATACGGAGGGCTGCCTCCATATTTTTCTCACTTCAGTTGTTCTTTAAAGAACTGACCTATCGGAGTGGCCAGTTTTTTTCATAGATACGATTGCATGTGGTTTCGTTATCGGGAATAGTTTAGACTCTTTAGTGCTGTGGATCAGTAAAATACAATATTTTCTTGTGACTTAAATGATCTTATTGAAAATATGTTTAAAGATATCACAGGTTGGAGAGTGATGGATGTGCTGTGGAAGGGCATTCCAGAGAATGGGTGAAGTACGTGCAAAATCTTCTTTACACGAATGTGAGGAGCTACATCTGTCTGACTCTCAGTAAATTATAAAATACAAGCCTTACCTTAAGCATCAGGCCACACATACTGAAGATCATGCCCAATAGGTTCATGTAGTCTGGGGTGGGGTCATCCAGAGTGGGGGAGCTCTCTGTGGTGGGAGGCTTATACCTGGAGATACAGATCAAGAACATCATGCCCATGCATATCACAGCCCCCCATCATATAACCCAAATACACCACAGATCATTTGCCTGAATAATTACAAGCTGGTTTACTCAAGCAGACCACTGCAGCACAAGTAATCCTATGGGGTAACTACAATTTTAAGGATGCGCTGCATGCAGCATTTTCCCATATGCTTCTTTAGGAAAAGGACTTGAAGAATACTATAGCGCAAACTTGCAATGCAAAAAACTCGATATAAAAAACTTTATTAGCACATATACAAAAATTGGCGTAGTCATAAAAACTTTTTTAGATCCGTGAGGTCAATCTTCATGAATAATAGTATGAATCCAAACAAGGAACTTTTTCATGAAACCGATGAACACTAATCTGGCTTGATGTAGGAAATAGTCATAGGCTTATAGGCAACCACACATGTTCGTTTCGGGCTATTTTGTGCCCTTTATCAGGCCGTTATGTATAGAAACAATTCTGTGAGGCCAAATCAACAACAAGAAACCAGAGGTACACGGATAAAACAAGGATGGCATCTGCACCATCCAGATGCGCACACACAATCCCACCGGCAGTCGAAGACAATCATGCAGCTAGATGGGGAACAAGCTAGTCCTACTAAGTAAGAAATGCTTAGCTTAATTAAGCAAGTCCCAGTAGGCAACCAATGCTTAGCTAAAATAAGCTAGTCCTAGTAGGTAAGAAATGCTTAGCTGAATGAAGCTCGTCATAGTGGACAAGCAATAGTGGACAAGCAATAGTGGACAAGCAATAGTGGACAAGCAATCCTTAGCTGAATGAAGCTCGTCATAGTGGACAAGCAATGGTGGACAAGCAATGGTGGACAAGCAATCCTTAGCTGAATGAAGCTCGTCATAGTGGACAAGCAATGGTGGACAAGCAATGGTGGACAAGCAATCCTTAGCTGAATGAAGCTCGTCATAGTGGACAAGCAATCCTTAGCTGAATTAAGCTAGTTAAAAGCAATCAAAGGTGTTCGAAAGATCAACAGTCTATGGCTAAATCTTACTAGTCTGTATATTTTGCGAAATAATATACTGGCATAAGATTTGTCTGAGCCAAGCCCGTCACACACCTGTACAAAGTTTTTCTTGTGCACAAATATTCATAAATATGCAATTGTGTTTCATGGATAAGCCTCTGAAAGGAAAAGCCTTATGGCAACAAGGGAACACTTAATCCACTATAATCATACTCAGCAAGACGTAAAAGGAAAATGAAATCCATTCTGGATAGAGAAGATTAATCCTAGCTACCTTCAAAACCGGGATAAATGTCTAACTTCGCTCTAGAAATAGTCACTGCAGCTGATACAGCCATATCAGATGAAGGCAGCATGACATGACACAGAGGGGTACATGTAATATAGCACCTATCCAGGTGACTCAGATTTACCAGAGATTCACTACATCTGCTTCATCACACTATATTCCTAGCGAAAGGTGGAACTCTGCGTCTACAAGTTACAACTCACTCATGCATATGCCTATTTACACAGTGTGCAGAATAATAGGAATCCAGCAGGCAGGTATTGGAGAGCAAATCCTATGCTAACTTCCATTGAAACAATATCTGCATTTAATTTATGATGGCAAACGGCAGTTTGTAATGCACACATCAATATGAGGGCCTCTCCAGAAGGAGTGATTGAGATACAATAATGGAAAAAGTTCCTTCTGGGAAAAAAACATTGCGTTGTCATTCACCACCCCCCTTCCCAATCTGGACAAGGGAGGGGCATGGCACACACACACACATTTAATGTTCTCACTTGACCTGCTGCGTCTCAACACAATAGCACACTGGCTGGCTGCGAGTCTTTGAAAAACAAACTGCTCACCCAGTCAGCCATTCTCCACTCCTCCTCAGTTAGGACAGCAGTGCTGCTCTCCCGTCTCTCCCCTCCTCACTAACTGTCAGACTCCTCACGCAGCACAACAAGCTACTTTTCCCCAATGATGGCTTCTTAACCTTGCTCCCTCTCCTCTCACTTCTCCTCTTACTCTGACTGCATGCTGTGTAAACACAGTACAAAAATGCTGCCCCTGTAATCTCTGCACCTGATGCAAATGTTCCACCTTGCTTCATGAGAGAACCGACCCTGCATAGACCCTGAAAAAGCATATGCAGATCAGACATTTCTGACATTATTGTCAGATTTGACAAGATTAACTGCATGCTTGTTTCTGGTGTAATTCAGACACTACTGCAGCCAAATAGGCAACTAGTGTTGTTCAAAAAGAAATACATTTGACAGCCTCTACATCACTCTCACTTTGAGTTCACTTTAAAGGAGGTGTGTGTGTGTGTGTGTGTGTGTGTGTGTGTGTGTGTGTGTGTGTGTGTGTGTGTGTGTGGTCTGAGGATAAAAACTACCACTTACCTGGGGCTTCTATCAGCCCCTTGCAGCAGTAATGTCCCACGTCGTCCTCCTCCGATCCGCCGTTTTTCCCCGCTGGCTCCGGTCTAGTGCGGCATGCCATCCAACTGCGGCTGCGTGCCTGCTCGCTCCCGCCCGTGTCATCGGAAGCTTACTGCACAAGAAAACTTTGTACTGCGCCTGCGCAGTAAGCTTCCGGGGACACGAGCGGGAGCGTGCATTATTCGTCTTGTCAGACGAATAATTGCCCGGTGCTGGGGAACGGCGGATCAGAGGAGAACCGCGTGGTACATTACTGCTACAGGGGGCTGAGAGAAGCCCCAGGTAATACCAGTTGCCTGGCAGTCCTTCTGATCCAGTCAACCGGTATTGTTTAAAGAGGAGCGGTTAGGTATAGGGTCTCAGAGAAAATAAACCCATATATCAGTAGCTAAACATTGGCTGTACTTACATTACATATGCATTTCACTGTCCACGTTTGGATTTCACAGAATCTTTATATAGTATTTGCAGAGAATGATGCTCCTGACAGCTCATGGCAGGTTCCATGTTTGTCTGTCTCCTATGAAGCCAAATGTGTCGTCATGCCCTGCCTGCTTCCTGATGATTCCACTCTCACAAACGCTGGTAATGAATAACACTACTGTGCAGTGAATATTAATTAGCCATGTGGCTAGGAACAATAGCGGACTCCTGCAGTGTACTTCTGCCCGAGATTTATTAGTGCTGTGAGCTAGACTGTTACATGTTGTTGAAACTTGAGCCTCACTAGCAGCCAGGGGAGGGCCCCAGAATGCTTTGCAGTATCTGTTATTCGGCTTGCGTCCTCCTTAGGAGCCTGGGAATACGGAGCCTTGTTGTCAGCAAACATCTAAAGTAAGAGAGATTTTTAACTGCAGTATTGCCTTTTTGGCTTCCTTCTAAACAGTTTAACACAGGAGAATAGAGGTTTAAATTAGCTTTTGCAGCCTGACAGTTACTCTTTAAAAGGAAAACTTTAATTAGACAGGATTGAGAATATCCCCCTTCAGCCTCATTGTCAGTCGCTGGGGTATATTTATTCTCTTTTATGCTAGCCTCTCCTGCTTAGTACTCTCTAGTCACTTTAATAGGTAGCCAAGCAGCATAGATATGTTTTAATGACCAGTTAATAATATTTAATAGGACTTATATGTTCCAGCAAGCTTACAAAATGTGATTCAACAGGATTGTTCAACCTGCCAAATACAAACCTTAAAGGGAACATAAACTGAGAAAGATATGGATTTTTCCTTTTAAAATAATAACAGTTGCCTGACTCTCCTACTGATCCTGTGTCTAATACTTTTAGCCACAGCCCCTCAACAAGCATGCAGATCAGGTGCTCTGACTGAAGTCAGGCTGGATTAGCTGCATGCTTGCTTCAGGTGTGTGATTCATCCACTGCTGCAGCCAAAGAGATCAGCAGAATAGTCAGGCAACTGGTATTGCTTAAAGAGTAACTGTTAGCCCCCAAAGTGAAATTTAAATCTCTATAGCAATGTTTTATTTAGTATTTCAGTGAGCCAAAAAGCCAATGCAGAACTTAAAAATCAATGTAAATTTTATACTATGTAGCCTTTTGGACAAGCTCCGGACGCAAAGCCGCATATCAGATACTGCTTGAGCATGCAGAGCATGCCTATGTCTGCCCGACCCCCCTCTCTCCCCCCCAGGTGCCGATCTATTCTCACATCAAACAGCTGACCGCTCTGACACGGAGAGAGCGGGAGCACTTACAGCGCCGCCGCCGAGTCACATGTGAGAGTGACTCGGCGGCGGCTGCTCTGCGGTGGCGGCGCTGTAAGTGCTCCCGCTCTCTCCGTGTCAGAGCGGTCAGCTGTTTGATGTGAGAATAGATCGGCACCTGGGGGAGAGAGGGGTCGGGCAGACATAGGCAAGCTCTGCATGCTCAGCAGTATCTGATATGCGGCTTTGCGTCCGGAGCTTGTCCAAAAGGCTACATAGTATAAAAATTACATTGATTTTTAAGTTCTGCATTGGCTTTTTGGCTCACTGAAATACTAAATAAAACATTGCTATAGAGATTTAAATTTCACTTTGGGGGCTAACAGTTACTCTTTAAAGGACTTACGAGCCCAAATAGGTAAAAAAAAGAGAAGTACCTTAATCACTTTTAAATGCACGGAGGACGCCTTCCATGCCCTCCGTGCAGTTCCGCCGGGTCCCCGCAGTGTGATAGACCCCCCCCCCCCGTGCCGCTCCCGACCCCACGGATGGGGTCGGGCTCCCCTTCCTCTTCTAATATGGCCGCCGGAGCTGGCCATGGCGTTGCAGTCCGCATACACGTTACTGCGGATGTGCAGCTCTAGGGCCCTCCCCCCCGATCCACGCACAGTAACGTGGATCGAGGGGGGGGGGGGGGCCCTAGAGCTGCGCAGCCGCACTAACATGTATGCGGACTGCAAGGCCGCGGCCAGCTCCGGCGGCCATCTTAGGAGAGGAAGGGGAGCCTGACCCCATCCGTGGGGTCGGGAGCGGCACGGGGGGGGGGGGGGGGCTATCACACTGCGGGGACCCGGCGGAACTGCACGGAGGGCGTGGAAGGCGTCCTCCGTGCATTTAAAAGTTATTAAGGTACTTCTCTTTTTTTACCTATTTGGGCTCGTAAATCCTTTAAAAGGAAACATACATATTCCGCTCAGTTAAGGTTTCCTTTAAAAAAACCTCCTTGCATAAAGTGTCCCTTCATATGCCTGACAGACATCTTCCAATGGGCTGACTATGACCTTTGCCCTAGGCAGGCAGCAGTATCCCATCCCCCACACACAGCTTGTGTTGTGTGTAACCCAGCCCCAATCTAGCGCCCCATCCCTTTCATGACCCCTCTCAGCCCTCCAGCTCTCACCTTAGGATCTTCCCCGGCCTCCTGGGGTCGCTGCCGCTGTTCCCCGTCATCTTCTCCCGGTATTTCTGCTGCTCTCAGGTCTCTCTCTAATCCAAACCACCAGCTGTTCTGAGGACTTCCGGGGAAAGAGGGGGCGGGACAGGAAGTGTCGTGGTCACGTGAGGAGGAACCCGGAAGCGCCGCTACGATACAGCGTCACGTGGTTTTGTGTATACCGGTGGAACGCTGGACTGGCAGTCTGGAGAGTCATGTGACGACGTGAGTAAGAAGTGCCATAGACGGTGTACGCTGCTGATTCCCCATTACATTGCTCAGGTAGGTAGTTTGCTTGTCCAGCATGCTTTGCTGGTCTCAGGCTGTCACACTGACATTTACAGAAGGGGTATAAGTTCTCTCATCTCATAACTCTGTCTCCCCCCTACATAAAGCTTTGCTCACAGCTTAGAGCTATGTAAAGATGCTGGGTTATCGTCGCTTAAAGTGAACCTTAACTAAATAACACTCCAATGAGTTCTGGTTCACCATGAGCGTGCTGGTTAGTCTGTACCTCTCGGTGTTGCAAGCCCTACTCCATAGAGCCAAATTAATCCATGCTATGCACTGATGAGGATCAAACAATGTGAAACAGTCTGTATGCATGTTGGATTATTATAGAGTGACCAGACGTCCCGGATTGCCCGGGACACGTCCCGGATTCGGGGTCCGCTGTCCCAGGCTTAATGAGGTCCCGGGAAACGTCCCGCTTTCAGCAGCGGGACGTCCCGGCCTCGGGACTCTGGCCACTCTCTCCTCAATGAACTGGCAGCGGCGTCTATAGACGCCGTGCCAGTTCATTGCCCGCAGCCCCGCTCCAGCCTCCTCTTCCGGTGTCTGTTTCCGACACCGGCAGGCGAGCAGGGCTACGGCAAGATGGCTGCCGAAGCCCTGTACTGGAGACCTATTTGTGTCACTAGTACAGGGCTTCGGGCGCCATCTTGCCGTAGCCCTGTCAGCGCGGGAGAGAAGAGCAGGAGGAGGAAGACGGTCCCGGGACGGAGCAGCGCGCCAGAGGCCGGACACTTCTGCCAGGTGAGTAAATGCTTTCTTTTCCAGGTGAAATGTTTGCCCGCATTGTTTCTTTTCCAGGTGAAATGTTTGCCCGCATTGTTTCTTTTCCAGGTGAAATGTTTGCCCGCATTGTTTCTTTTCCAGGTGAAATGTTTGCCCGCATTGTTTCTTTTCCAGGTGAAATGTTTGCCCGCATTGTTTCTTTTCCAGGTGAAATGTTTGCCCGCATTGTTTCTTTTCCAGGTGAAATGTTTGCCCGCATTGTTTCTTTTCCAGGTGAAATGTTTGCCCGCATTGTTTCTTTTCCAGGTGAAATGTTTGCCCGCATTGTTTCTTTTCCAGGTGAAATGTTTGCCCGCATTGTTTCTTTTCCAGGTGAAATGTTTGCCCGCATTGTTTCTTTTCCAGGTGAAATGTTTGCCCGCATTGTTTCTTTTCCAGGTGAAATGTTTGCCCGCATTGTTTCTTTTCTGGCGAAATGTTTGCCCGCAGTGCGTTTCTTTTCTGGCGAAATGTTTGCCGCAGTGCGTTTCTTTTCTGGTGAAATGTTTGGCCGCAGTGCGTTTCTTTTCTGGTGAAATGTTTGCCCGCAGTGCGTTTCTTTTCTGGCGAAATGTTTGCCCGCATTGCGTTTCTTTTCTGGCGAAATGTTTGCCCGCAGTGCGTTTCTTTTCTGGCGAAATGTTTGCCCGCATTGCGTTTCTTTTCTGGTGAAATGTTTGGCCGCAGTGCGTTTCTTTTCTGGTGAAATGTTTGCCCGCAGTGCGTTTCTTTTCTGGTGAAATGTTTGCCCGCAGTGCGTTTATTTTGTACTGACATGTTGCCCGCATTGCGTTTATTTTGTACTGACATGTTTGCCCGCATTGCATTTATTTTATACTGACATGTTGCCTATTGCGTTTATTTTCTGGTGTCCGGGGTAACTGTTACTGCATTTATTATTTAATGGTCATAGATGGCTATGTTTGCTGCTTTGTGGTTACGGTATACTATTAGCATCACACAGTTTCTGCACACCCATGATACAAAGTCTCGTTTGTCCACATCATGGCGTAAACACTGCTTTCTTATGCCTCGCTGTTACATCATTACGTTAGCTCCGCCCATACAATGTCATGGCCACGCCCATTTTTTCGGCGCTGCGCGCGCCGCAGCCCCCCTCCCCCAGTCTTCGCCGCTGCGTGCTCCTCACTCCTTCCCACTTTTGGCCCCCCACGCCCCCCCCCCCCCCCCCCCCCCCGTCCCAGGTTGGACCCACAAAAATATGGTCACTCTAATTATTATGGCTACAAATTAACAAGCTGACACATCATTGCATTCCAGCGGTTCTGGAGGTGTGATTAGCTTCTAAGGGTAACAATGGTTAATTTGCATATATTCAGCAGTGATGCACTGGGAGACATCTCAAGCTCACTCCAACCTGAATTATCGCAAATTCTTTCTGTTTTAGGAAAGCAAACTTTTGTTTTTCTTAACTAAACAAACAAACAAAAAAGAGTTTCACTTACCTGGGGCTTTTACTAGCCCCCTGCAGTCACCCTGTGCCCACCGCCATTCTAGAACGAAGCTCTGGTCCCCTGCCTTCGGTAAGTTTTGTTTTTGGTGACTGACCAGTCGTCGAGATGGAGCCACTATGCCTTTCTCCTTCCTGCAAATGCGCAGGATGGCGGCATAAGTGAGGAGGTGCAAACAGTTGCTTGGCGACTGGTCAGACTGGAGCATCATTCCAGGACAGCGCAGGCACAGGGCGTCTGGTATGCAGCCTGTTACATGATAGGCGGGGACGGCTGGGTCAGGGGGGAGGCATCCTGATGGCGGAGGGAGGGTGGCAGTGGCGGCTCCAGCTTCAGATTTTTGGGGGGGGCTCAAAAGGGGCACAATGGCTGCCAGGCGGGGCTCATAGGGGGGAAATTTGCGGCGCGCAAAGCGCCGCGTCGACAATAGGTGTGGTCATGATGTCATGTGGGCGGGGCTAACTGTAATGTAGTTGTACCAGCTAATGTAGTTACATTAAAAAAAATATGAAGTAAGTGCACATAATGACAGTGCACCCCCCCCAGTCCTCTCCAGCACATCACCCCCCCCAGTCCTCTCCAGCACATCACCCCCCCAGTCCTCTCCAGCACATCACCCCCCCAGTCCTCTCCAGCACATCACCCCCCCAGTCCTCTCCAGCACATCACCCCCCCAGTCCTCTCCAGCACATCACCCCCCCCCCCCCCCAGTCCTCTCCAGCACATCACCCCCCCAGTCCTCTCCAGCACATCACCCCCCCCAGTCCTCTCCAGCACATCACCCCCCCAGTCCTCTCCAGCACATCACCCCCCCAGTCCTCTCCAGCACATCACCCCCCCAGTCCTCTCCAGCACATCACCCCCCCCAGTCCCTCTCCAGCACATCACCCCCCCCCAGTCCCTCTCCCAGCACATCACCCCCCCCAGTCCTCTCCAGCACATCACCCCCCCAGTCCTCTCCAGCACATCAACCCCCCCCAGTCCTCTCCAGCACATCACCCCCCCCCAGTCCTCTCCAGCACATCACCCCCCCCCCAGTCCTCTCCAGCACATCACCCCCCCCCAGTCCTCTCCAGCACATCACCCCCCCAGTCCTCTCCAGCACATCACCCCCCCCAGTCCTCTCCAGCACATCACCCCCCCCAGTCCTCTCCAGCACATCACCCCCCCCAGTCCTCTCCAGCACATCACCCCCCCAGTCCTCTCCAGCACATCACCCCCCCAGTCCTCTCCAGCACATCACCCCCCCCCCAGTCCTCTCCAGCACATCACCCCCCCAGTCCTCTCCAGCACATCACCCCCCCAGTCCTCTCCAGCACATCACCCCCCCCAGTCCTCTCCAGCACATCACCCCCCCCAGTCCTCTCCAGCACATCACCCCCCCAGTCCTCTCCAGCACATCACCCCCCCAGTCCTCTCCAGCACATCACCCCCCCAGTCCTCTCCAGCACATCACCCCCCCAGTCCTCTCCAGCACATCACCCCCCCAGTCCTCTCCAGCACATCACCCCCCCAGTCCTCTCCAGCACATCACCCCCCCAGTCCTCTCCAGCACATCACCCCCCAGTCCTCTCCAGCACATCACCCCCCCAGTCCTCTCCAGCACATCACCCCCCCAGTCCTCTCCAGCACATCACCCCCCCAGTCCTCTCCAGCACATCACCCCCCAGTCCTCTCCAGCACATCACACCCCCCAGTCCTCTCCAGCACATCACCCCCCCAGTCCTCTCCAGCACATCACCCCCCCAGTCCTCTCCAGCACATCACCCCCCCCCCCAGTCCTCTCCAGCACATCACCCCCCCCCCCCAGTCCTCTCCAGCACATCACCCCCCAGTCCTCTCCAGCACATCACCCCCCAGTCCTCTCCAGCACATCACCCCCCAGTCCTCTCCAGCACATCACCCCCCAGTCCTCTCCAGCACATCACCCCCCAGTCCTCTCCAGCACATCACCCCCCAGTCCTCTCCAGCACATCACCCCCCAGTCCCTCTCCAGCACATCACCCCCCAGTCCTCTCCAGCACATCACCCCCCAGTCCTCTCCAGCACATCACCTCCCAGTCCTCTCCAGCACATCACCCCCCAGTCCTCTCCAGCACATCACCCCCCAGTCCTCTCCAGCACATCACCCCCCAGTCCTCTCCAGCACATCACCCCCCAGTCCTCTCCAGCACATCACCCCCCAGTCCTCTCCAGCACATCACCCCCCAGTCCTCTCCAGCACATCACCCCCCAGTCCTCTCCAGCACATCACCCCCCAGTCCTCTCCAGCACATCACACCCCAGTCCTCTCCAGCACATCACACCCCAGTCCTCTCCAGCACATCACACCCCAGTCCTCTCCAGCACATCACTTCACTGTCCCCTCCAGCACATCACACCCCTGTCCCCCTCCGCACATCACACCCCAGTCTTCTCCAGCACATCACTTCACTGTCCCCTCCAGCACATCACACCCCTGTCACCTCCAGCACATCACACCCCTGTCCCCTCCAGCACATCACACCCCTGTCCCCTGCAGCACATCACGCACTTGTCCCCACCAGCACATCACACCCTTGTCCCCACCAGCACATCACACCCTTGTCCCCACCAGCACATCACACCCTTGTCCCCACCAGCACATCACACCCTTGTCCCCACCAGCACATCACACCCTTGTCCCCACCAGCACATCACACCCTTGTCCCCTCCAGCACATCACAATCTTGTCCCCTCCAGCACATCACACACCTGTCCCCTCCAGCACATCACACACCTGTCCCATCCAGCATGACACACCTATCCCTCGGGGAGGGGGGGAAGAGGGGGCGGGGGCAGTTAGCATCCAGGTGCTGGGAGGGAACATATAGGGGCAGGCGGGCTGGCTGGGGGGTGCTGGGGTAGCATCTAGGTGCTGGGCGGTAGCTGGGGTGGAAGGGAACATATAGGTGCTGCTGGCTTGGCTTGGCTTGGCTGGGGGGGGGGGGGGGGCAGTTAGCATCTAGGTGCCGGGAGGGAACATATGGTGGCTGGCTGGGTGGGGAGTTAGCATCTAGGTGCTGGGTGGTAGCTGGGGTGGGAGGGAACATATAGGTGCTGGCTGGCTGGGCTGGGGGGCAGTTAGCATCTAGGTGCTGGCATGGGGGGGGGGGGGGGGGAGGAAATAGTGAACAATTGGGGGGGGGATCACAATTTTAAGCTGCATTTTACCTTGCTGGTTGCAGCAGATGCAAAGCAGCAGCAACAGTCCAGGATTTTGCATTCTTCCTCCAGCATACCGAGGCCATCAGCACTGTGCAGGCTGGCCATGGCTGCTTCCACGAGGGCAACAAGTTGCTGCTGCCCAGTCCGCTGTACATGAAGCCGTCGCAGCACTGCCTGGAGCAGTGAGGAGGTCTGGGTCTGAAAATCCTCCACCACCTGCGTTTGAATTTGGTTTGCGCGCCCCTGACATTGAAATTCAGGTGGGCGGAGCTTTCAATCTGCGGAAAAGGCAGATGCTCCACACTCCACCTGCATCCAGCCTGCACCGTCCGAGTGCGCTGTAGGGTTACCATGGTGACGGGAGTTGAGACGCATGGAGTTCGTGGATGCTGCGTCCGTAAACTTTCGTCACCATGACGACAACCCAATAGCAGCCACTGCGATCAATTACTTAGGAGCGCGGGCCAGCGGGTCGGTTTTCTTGATATGACGGCCGCGCACTTGCGGCCCATAATGCAAGAGGCAGCCCGGTCTGCGCATGAGTACATTTAAGCAGCCGCAGCATAAAAAGTCTACTCAGCTCTGGGGACTCATGGGGGGCTTTCGGGGGGCTTACAGTTTGTCAGCTGGGGCTTCAGCCCCGGCAAGCCCCAGTGTAGCGCCGCCACGGGGGGGGGGGGGGGGGGGGGTCATTTTGCCCCTATGTGCGGACGCCCATGCAGACCCTACACTGTCCTCTCTTGTGGCCGTTGGAGCCTGATACACACTTCAATTATGATTGCATGTAGGGAACAGGGCAGAGACAATGTCTCTGGGTCCTTTTGCCACTATACCAGCTGCTGTGTCTCAAGACTATTGTGGGCCAGCAGACAGCATTGTAGTCAGTTAGGGTCCCAGAACACCGTATTCTGAAATATGTATCATAGAGACAATAGTGTTATGTCTTTTTTTTTTTCTCTCTCTTCAGCTATCATGTCCTTTCCTGCTCCTAAGCCCAAACCACCAGATCTTCCTAAACACCTCCAGTGCAGGCTGCCCTGCAACCAGGGAGCAGTCAGAGCAGTACGGTTTAATGGTGAGTAAAATTAAATCATCCTGTAAGGGAAGATGCATATCTATTTAGCAGAGTTACTTCTGTCTGTCACCCTATGGTGGGAGGGACAGTCTCCATGTCACACAGCCTCTCCTGTTTATGTCACTCTGTGGTGGTAAGGACAGACACCATGTCACATAGCTTCTCTTGTCTGTGTCACCCTGTGGTGGAAGAGACAGACTCCATGTAATATGACTTTTTCAGATGATATGTCTGTATCACCCAGTGGTGGGAGGGGCAGACTCCATATCACATAGCCTCTCCTGTTCATGGCACTCTGTGGTGGTAAGGACAAACACTATCACATAGCTTCTCTTATCTGTGTCACCCTGTGGTGGAAGAGACAGACTCCATGTCATATGACTTTCTCATATGATATGTCTGTATCACCCAGTGGTGGGAGGGACAGACTCCATGTCACATAGCTCCTCCTGTCTGTGTAACCCTGTGGTGGGAGGGACAGACTCCATGTCACATAGCCCCTCCTGTCTGTGTCACCCTGTGGTGGGAGAGACAGACTCCATGTCACATAGCCCCTCCTGTCTGTGTCACCCTGTGGTGGAAGGGACAGACTCCATGTCACATAGCTTCTCCTGTCTGTGTCACCCTGTGGTGGGAGGGACAGACTCCATGTCACATAGCTCCTCCTGTCTGTGTCACCCTGTGGTGGGAGGGACAGACTCCATGTCACATAGCTTCTCCTGTCTGTGTCACCCTGTGGTGGGAGAGACAGACTCCATGTCACATAGCCCCTCCTGTCTGTGTCACCCTGTGGTGGAAGGGACAGACTTCATGTCACATAGCTTCTCCTGTCTGTGTCACCCTGTGGTGGGAGGGACAGACACCATGTCACATAGCCCCTCATAGCTGCATTGCCCTTTGGGGAGAAGGGAGTGCCCAAATATCATATAGCTCCTTCTGTCCTTGTTGCCCTGTAGTGTAAGGGAATAGAGCCATGTCAAATAGGTCTTTCTTTCCAATAGTATTATTCTCCGGTGGGCAGTACAGAACCCAAAGTCACAGAGCCTCTATTGACTGTGTCACTCTGTCTTGTATTGTTAGCGGATGGCAATTACTGTATGACATGTGGCAGTGACAAGTCCCTGAAGCTGTGGAATCCTAACAAAGGAACATTGCTGAAGACATACAGTGGCCATGGCTATGAAGTGCTGGATGCAGCAGGGTAAGCATCTTATCAGCTCTGTAGTGTTTTGTGTTGTAATATTGATTTGCAAGGTGCTGACCATGACAGAAACAGAGCCATGGCTGTCTAATAGCTGTGCCTTAAAGGGGAACTGAAGAGAGAGGTATATGGAGGCTGTCCTGTTTATTTCCTTTTAATCAATACCAGTTGCCTGGCAGCCCTGCTGGTCTATTTCTCTGCAGTAGTATCTGATTAAAACCAGAAACAAGCATGCAGCTAGTCTTGTCAGATCAGACTTATAAGTCTGAACCACTGAAACACCTGATCTGCTGCATGCTTGTTCAGGGGCTATGGCTAATAGTATTAGAGGCAGAGGATCAGCAGGGCTGCCAGGCAACTGGTATTGTCTAAAAGGAAATAAACATGACAGCCTCCATATACCTCTCTCTTCAGTTCCCCTTTAATTGTTAGATTCAGGGCTTGCCTTCTTATAGTGGCTGGATAGTGTAATGGTTAAGGGCTCGGCCTCTGACACAGGACACCTGGGTTCGAATCTCGGCTCTGCCTGTTCAGTAAGCCTGAACCTATTCAGTAGGAGACCTTGGGCAAGTCTCACTAACACTGCCACTGCCTACAGAGCACATCCTAGTGGCTGCAGCTCTGGCGCTTTAAATCCGCCAGGAGAAAAGAGCAATATAAATGTTCTTTGTTTTGTTTGTTTATTGAGCACAGTGAGCCAGCAATTAGGAATGGACATCAGCTAGATCAGCCCACTGCCCCACTACAAGCTCATGTCAATTTGCTAAATAAAACTTCAGCTATTGCTGGTAGTGTCGGACCACTCTCCCCTTTTTGAACAGTCTTTGCCTCACTTAGGGCCAGTGGACATCACAATGCGCTAGTGTAAGTGCAAACGCTCAGTGCTTTTTGAAGTTAATTTACTAGGCGATTCTAGGCATGGGACTAGCGATTTTTACAGTACAGCTGTAACTGAACAGCTTCTGTAACAAAAACGCTTGGAAAAATCCTCAGATCTAGCGCTTTTCAGACCAATTTTCCACTTTCCTATACTTAACATTGAGGCTGAATTGCCTCAGAAATGAGCAGAAATGTTGCAGGACCTGCGTTTGGGAGAAAATCACTTCGCTCTGGTGTGATCCATTACATTCAATTACATTAGCCAAGCGCTTTTCAAAGCTCTCAGAAGCGCTCTTGGTGTGCACCGGCCCTTACACTTGGCCTAGAGCACACCATCAGCCATATGTTCCCAGGTGACTGCTTGTACGTCTACACCAGGCTTTCTCAACCAGGGTTCCCTAGCATTTCGCCAGGTCCGGCAGAACCTGTAGGGCCCCCAAGGTGCCCCTCCTCCCCTCCAGCTGTGGTGACCCATGAGTGCGGGGATGCTGTGTGTTTACTCTGTATAGGAAAAGGAGGAGGGGTATAATGGGAGCCGCAAAAATTATTTTTATGGGACATATGATGGGCACCTAATGATATTGTGTGATTGGGGGGGGGGGGAGGAATCAGACCTGTCAGCCACCTCAGGGGCCCTGGGGTGATTTGGTTGGAAGGGGGCATCAGGGGGACCCCCAAGTTACTTTTGCCCCAGGGCCCCATTGTAGCTAGAACAGGCCCTGCATTTCTCCCTCCGGTAAGAGTGGCCTCAGTTGGTAGGGTGAAAAAGTACCGCCTTGGCTCCTCAATTAAAAAAAGAGCAGAGTAATAAAAAAAACAGTATGATAGTGAGGCAGTACGTATAACAAAGAGCCCTATTTTAAGGGTGCGCTATAACTGTGGAAACTATAATAAGAAAAACTAACATAGGTTACTGTAATAGGGAGCATTATAATGGAGGAACATGGAATGGGGGCTAAACAAGGAGGCTGTTCCAGTTAGAGCCACACCTTCTTTTAAAGGAAACCTGAGACGTGAATTATTGGTGTATTTATACTTACCCGGTGCTTCCCCCAGCCCCATGAGGTGTGTGGGCTCCCTCGCTGTCTTTTCTGTCCATTTTTTCTCTCCCCAGTAATGTGGCCTGCCGTG
The DNA here is from genome assembly GCF_040937935.1 of Hyperolius riggenbachi. Lineage (NCBI taxonomy): Eukaryota > Metazoa > Chordata > Amphibia > Anura > Hyperoliidae > Hyperolius > Hyperolius riggenbachi. Next base: position 63,315,511 of record NC_090648.1, read on the forward strand.
CTCTTCGGGGGGGGGGGGGGGGGGGGGAGGGGGATCATGCGGAGCAGCTGGAGAGGAGGAATACAGCAATAATTCACATCTCTAGTACACTTTAAAAACCATGCCTCCTGCAAACTAAATCCCACTCCCTCTGCTAATACTGGGGTTTCCAGAGATCCAATCATTATTTGAAGGGTTCTTCCTGGGTGAAAAGGTCAAGAAGGACAGCTCTATACCAATATGCATTGCTGCCTCCAAAACTCCTCCTCACCATTTTTAGATCGCAAAAAAAGAGAATATGAGAAATTTGCTGAACTCATTAAAGCAGGATGATTAGCCATACTATGCAAGGGGAAAATACACATACAGTATATAAGTGGATAAATACTTGCTCTACTTACATAACACATGTTTTGTACTGTCCACGTTTTGATTTCAGTGAATGTTATATAGTAAATGAAGAGAATTCTGTTCCTGGTGGGAACCATGTCTTTTGCCCACAGTTTGAGGCTAAATACTGATGTCATTTCTTCCCTTAGCTTTGTTTTCTTTTCTCCTCCAATTGCTGAGTCACCTCAGCCTTGCTTGTAAACACAGGTGAGCAGAGGATCATGTTTCAGCTAGGCAGGGAAATAAAGGGAAGAGGAGGAATATATTCTAGATCAAAAGAACCCCCAGCATGCAACTGAATGGCAATGGCCATTAAAGGCCAGTGCTCCTAAGGTATGTGATAACTCCAAACCATAACAGCAGAAAAAGTTTTGAATTCAGGATTAGCATCTTTATCACTTAATACACTCAGACCAGTTGCTGTTGAAATTCGATTTTTATGATGACAATCAAAAAATTGGTGACATTTTGGGCTGAGATATCAGAAGGACTTTACCTCACTGTAAGTCCAGACACCACGGAGACAATTAGGGGCCCCTTTATAAGAGTGACGATCTGAGACTCACTGCTGTTTTCGCAACTCAGGAATGCATGTACTGTTGGGGGTCCTCTGAGTCTTAAAGGGCACCCGAGGTGAGAGGGATATGGAGGCTGACCTGGTTATTTCTTTTTAAACCATACCGGTTGCCTGGCTATCCTGCTGATCCTCTGCCTCTAATACTCTTAGCCATAGACCCTGATTATTTCACGGTTTTAAGGTCTAAAAGCCTGCCAAAAAATGCACGGCTTTTAGACCCTAAAATCTGTAAATAATCATAACAGCAGGGATGCTAAAAAAATAAAATAGATACTTACCTAAGAAGAGGGAAGCCTCCGGATCCTCCAGAGGTTTTGCACGTCCCCCTACAGAGCACCCCTGCAGCCCAGGGCCCTCTGGAAGTACACGGCTGGGCACCTTCTCATGCACGAGTGCAGCCGTACTGCTCATTCATAAGTATGTGCAAAGAATGCAAGGTATTATCCTTGCTAGATCTATTGTGCTGGAAGTTATCACCTTAAAGTGGATCCGAGGTGAACTTTTACTCCTTGCATAACTGTGTTCCTTTCCTATTGTTTATAGGGCATTCCTCAAGCCAAATACTTTTTTGTTTTAATACTCTAATTCCCTATAAACTAAATAAACCACTCCCACAGGTTTTAAGAGAGCCTTGGCAGTAGCAAGGGCTCATGGGAGCTCAGTCTGGGCAGGGGGAGGAGGAGGTGTTACTAGCCATTGATTTCAGAGGGAGGAGGGGGGATTAGGTTTTTTTCACAGTCTGAGTGCTAATGGTGCAGATAAGCCTGCCTCTGTGTAATGTTTACAAACAACATGGCTGCTGTCACTGTATCACAGGAAGAATTAATCATTTTCTAATAAATCTGTTTGCAGCTAGATTTGCTGTGTAAACTATCTAAACTTTAGATGAGATATATATAGACAAGTTACTTGTTATAGTTCGTTTTTCATCTCAGATCCGCTTTAAGTACAGAGTCACCATTAGAGTTACCATTTCTTACTTTAAATAAGTACATCTCAATCATGCAGCCATCTACACAACCAGTTCTACAAACTGCATAAACAAATCATCGATAATTGGTATAACGTGTATTCATTTTTGGATGAAAAATGTATGAATTGCAAAATTCATGATAAAAGACAATTAAAAACATAGCAGAGCCTATTTTAGCAGCATAACTGGCCGGCCAATAATTGCATTCACTCTTCGCATACACACCACACACTCAGCCTAGACTAACATCTCGAATATAGGGGGTACCACCTCAGCAAGGAATACTTCAATAGGATTAGATATAGTATATATTTGGATAAGCACAGTCCACTTTATCCCATACGATTAGCAAGTAATTGCACGCATAGCAGCTGCATATGGATTAGTAGTTCGTGTTAGTGTCTGTCCTGGTCATATTCCTAAATTTGGCATAAGCAGTATTATGAAGGTTTGATCTCACCACCACCGTAGGTCAGTCTTTGTAGCGGCTGCTCTGGTTTTTCAGTAGTCACGAAAGGTGACTTTAGTCCATAAGCGTTGCTGCGCAGTTGAATGGCTTTTTAACCTGTTTAAGCTGCGTGGACCTATGGCTGGCTGGTGTCCCAGTTCAACGCTCCTGGTGACGTCAGCAGTAGTGAGGACGCGGCTGCGCAGGTGCAGTGGTTTTCCAACTTTAAAGTCGGAAATTCCGGAAGTGAACCGGCGGCGGGGACCGGGGCATCAGTGACTGGCTGCGTGGGCACGGGACGTCTGCGGGGGACCCGTTAGAAGCCCCAGGTAAGTTCAATTCTTTTTTTTTCCCCTACCACCTACAGTACTCCTTTAAACACCAGAACCTTTATTTAGTACTATTCCAATTTTCCAAAGAACAGAGATTGTATCATACATAAACAGCACATTGTTTACATATAGACCTCATGGTAAAAAAAAACAAAAAACAATGGACTTGGGGGCTAGCCAGTGCCACCCATAAAAACAGTGCAGTTACAATGTGGGAGACACAGGTACACATCGTTGTCAAGTAGTAGAACATAGGCAAATTAAAGAGCATAAGAAAGATTATATATCGTAGAATCATGCTTGAGTGTAAAGGAGACACATAGCTGTCCCTATGTGTAGAGAAGCCAGACCAGCAACTTTTTGCTACCACCACTGTGGTTGATATACCTAAGATCCCCAGGGCCCATAGGGAACATACACCTGGGCATCCTTCTCACCACTACATCCTACTAAGGTCCGGGTGCAGTAAGAAGTTCTGTCTATTAGCAAGTGTACCGTTTGAGAATAAAGACGAGGCAAGAAAGAGGAAGAAGAACATAGAGAAGATGGCTGAAGAAAAGAAAGAGGGATAGTCTGGATACAATACAGAGAGAGAGAAGGGCTCCAGAGACACTATTTCTGTGGGGTGCCCTAGGGCAGCCTCAAGGTTGATGTGGCGGGCACTCATACAATATCAGTGGACATCCAGAACCTTTTTTAATACGTCTTCACTGACCGCTGTGATAGGCTCACAGGGTCAGGAGCCAATGAAACTGGCTCTTGTCCAGCGCGTAGAGCTCAGCCGTCATCGGACAGCTAAGTGTAGCGGGGGCAGTCGTGCAATCACAGCGGGAGCGCATGAAGCTGGGTCATTAAAATCTATGCCCTGACAGAGATAACAGTTTAGGTTTAAATTGCGTGCATCCATAACTAGTAAAATAGTCTATATTTGCAAGTAAATGATGCCAAAATATAGAGGGGGCAGAAGGAACTCTGACCTGCTCTTTCAGCAGTCAGAGGTGAGGGCTGGAGCACTTTGCAGACAACAATTGTAGGATTCATTTACAAAAACTATGTCCTAATATTTGACTGAATTGCAGTTTGTGACCTCTGAGACCTGAAATAGACTATAAGGCCCTGCCAAAGTCATTTTAGTGAGGTGGGAAGGGAGGCCGGTACTTACTGAAGGGGGAAGTCGGAATCAGGATTATAATACCCAAGGTTTCAAGTGAGAGTAGTATGGAGCCTGCCTTGGGAAGCGCTGTCACCTCCTCCTGCTAGGAGCACTGCCAATATCTACCTGTTCCATCACTGTCAGCTGCCTACATTTCCTGCTGGTGTCTTGTGTTCAGTAGCGTATGAGGTATGCCGACAAAAAAACCTGCAGTCAGTGGAGTCGGAACACCACAGGTTCTTACACGTTCTGAATCGGTGATTCTGAAGGGGCTATGGTGGCTGCACACTTTGTTTTTCCATTTTCTGTTTTATATGATCATTTTAAGAATCAAAAGAGATAAAAATGAATCTTTATATACACACACATCAATTTCCACTTCGATAAAATCATCAAATTAAACTTGCAACAAACCAAAATCAAATGCGAACATTTCCTGCCAAAAACATTGATATTTCCTTGTCCTGCCAAAACTTTCTTTGTCGGTTTTGAGATTTTGCCAGATAATACAGATGTTTCCTACACCTATATACATATCAGAGAAGCAATACTGACAATTCCCCATTGTATCCAGACTAAAGACCCGTACAAATGCTGGATTAAAGTGGACCTTAACTCTTGCACAGGAATCGGGACACAAGGAAAATAGAGAAATGCACCCTGTATGTATTTAGAGTTTTTAGCATCTGTGACTAAATACAATTAAATATCACATGTGATGATCACAGAGCAAGGCCCCCATCTGAATTGGGGCCGCACAGCTTCCCTGTAGCCTCGCGAACCTGCCTGCTAATGTACAATAGCACAAAGCTTGCGGCTCCGGCTTACTGCACATTCGCGGGCGAGCTCAGTCGGCTATTGCACGGTCATGTACACAGAAGAGGAGCTGCACGGCCCCGATCTGATTAGCGACAATACATTGTTGCTAAACTTCTGGGGTGGAGGGGGGGCGGCGGCCTGAGTACCCTAGTACACTTGAAAGGTTATTATGCTGTTGCGTATCTGTGTTATTAGAGCAGAGAAGAAGTTCTGAGCTCAGGTCCACTTTAAACTAGGCTGTGGCTGCTAATAACCTCTGCCTCTGCATGTATAACAGCAGCTCTCAAGACTGGTTTTTAGAGTGGATGTATTACTGCGTTTGACCACCAGATGGCATAACTAACAAAACAGACTGTAAGCTGAGGCTCGATTTTTCTTAACTTCTTGCATATTCCGTTTACCCTGTACTCCTCTCATTTCTGATGCCCAGTATAATTCTTTATTTTGTGTTGGTGTGTATGTCATTAGCAGTATTTTCCCTGTGACGGTCTCTATTAGCGTATCACTTTACAGAGCCATCTGCGATGTCCTTTTAGCTTCACACCGGTGTCTCGGTAAAGCCGATCCGAGGGGATTAAATGCTTTGCGGACAGGAAAAGCGGCTCCTGTGTCTAATCCGTGGGATGTGCAGCGTTGCACTTTCTGATATATGGCTGGAAATTCTCAGTCTACCTGTGTATTCATTAAAACCATTAGGTTAAGGGAATGTGCAGCATTCTTTTTTTTTTATATATATTTATTATTTTTTAAATCCTATTTTTTAAATTCCCTTCCCCCGAAAAAAGATCGCCAAGCTAGTGATAACCTGCTTGTCGCTAGCCTGCTTTGTTAATGTGAGGCTGTCAGTCAGCCTCCTCTGCATCGCCCCCTGGATAACATGTTCCCCTGCCGCTCCCTGCCTCTGTTAGCTTCCTCCAATAGGAAGCCAAGCCGCAACCCAGGAGTACTTCCTGGGTCGTGGGCCCAGTACTTCCTGGGTCGCGGCTTGGCTTCCTATTGGAGGAAGCTAATGGCAGGGGAGCATCTTATTGAGGGGGCGATGCAGAGAAGGCTGACTGACAGCCTCACATAAACAAAGCAGGCTAGCGACATGCAGATTATCACTAGCTTGGCGATCTTTTCAGGGGGGGGGGGCAGCAGAGCCATGGGGGGCTGGCTGCTGCGATAGAACAACACAGAGGCATGTCATTGTGCACACGACATGCCTCTGGGTCCTATTAGGATTTCAATATGCAGCCTCGGGTTCTCTTTAATTGCATATTTCCAGCTACAGAAATTGGGAGTGATTGTTTGCGGTGTGTAAAGGCTACAATGAAATAGCCCAGCCTCACCTGTCTGTTGGCCCGCCTCTTGTCTCCGGCGTCACCGCAGGCTCCTGTACCACAGCGTGTCCTGACGTCTCCACGTGCACCGGTGTCACGTGTTACAGGTGCTCGTGGTAACGCCGGACACAGGAGTAGCCGAAGAGTCACGCCGGTGTGACAGGTGAGTCTTCAACACTTACCACGGCCACGAGGAAGGCACATCACCGGCTCACACCCGATCGAGCCCTTGCGACTGAGATTTTCTGCCATACCCAATCGATCCTTTGGGACGCAAATCGTTCGAAAGATTGGTGACCATGTTGCGGCACCAATTTTCTTATTCAATAAAATTATCGCATGGAGAGGTCGATCAGCACAAAAAATTGATAGGTGGGGCACCCTCACATTTTCCTCCCTCCCAGTGTGGCTTCCCTGGTGGTTTACTGGTCCCTGCCATGTGCTCCCTCAGCACCGGTATATTCAGAGTTGCGGCACTGTCATGCTTTTCCCACCTCCTCAGGGCTCCAGCGATATCCATCCTTTACATGGTGCACTCGCTCTCTGCCCATCTCATTCTCATGTTACGTGTAAACACACAAAATGCGGGTGGAGAACCAGGCAGCAGAGCAAGTGCCCGTTGTATTAGATGAACATCATTGGAGGTAGGAGAAGCAGGACTACTGCTGTGCTGCTACTCTGCATAGACTGGTGAATCACGCTGCATGGGGGAGGGGGGGGGGCTTCTGGTGCTGGGCCAGCTGCAATATAAACTGTCGTTTGCCCTCGCGGACCAAATGTTTTTACTGTGCAGGCCACAGTTCTGCACCCCTGATCTATACTGACCTTTTTGGACATGTAACATGTTTGTAAAGTATCTGTGCAGCGCTATGAAATATGTATAAAGTATAAATCAACAATGATCATCTGACCACTCTGTATTGCATGGTTATGACTGCAGTGTGTGTTTCCTACAGGTCATGTGACAACAGCCAGCTGTGTTCCTGCAGTTCAGACAAAACCGTGATTCTCTGGGATGTGGCGCAAGGACTTGTGGTCAGGAAATTTCGTGGCCATGCTGGGGTGAGTGCCCAAGCAGCTTTTGTATCTATTTCCTTTTTGTAACAGGCAATCTCTATTCTTAGTTGTGACATTGCTGTGAACTTCCTAAAAAGAGTGAATGGTTGTAAGTTTTCTTGGGAGCTTTGACAGTTTCCCGCGTCCTTTTAGCATAAGAGCCACAGAAACAGCTATGAAAGCTTTATACAGAAAGAAAAGATGGCCCTGAAGCTCAAAACCACCTACCTTGAACACACCAGGGAGTCAACCAGCATACCCCCGGATCCCGCAAAGGTGTATGGTCAATGGAATTAGCAAGCTGGGTCTTCACCTAGATTTTGCAATTATAGCTTAATCTATTAGTGGCAACATAGCCACAAACAGCACAACGTTTCTGCATGCAGACCTTTGCCAAATTTTGCATTCTATTTTGCATTCAATTTATCTAGATTAGGGTTTAGTGCAAAGTTTGCATCTGATTTGTATTCAAGGTGTGTATTTATAGAGGAACTCCAGTGAAAATAATGTAATAAAAAAGTGCTTCATTTTTAAAATAATTATGTATAAATGATTGTCAGTGTTTGCCCATTGTAAAATCGTTCCTCTCCCTGATTTACATTCTATCATTTATCACATGGCGATGTTTTTACTGCTGGCAGGTGATGTCAGTGGAAGTAGCTGCTGCTTGCTTGTTTGGCAGTTGGAAACAGCTGTAAACACCTGTTATTTCCCACAATGCAACAAGGCCCACAGACAGGAAACTGTCAGGACCATGGTCCTGACAGTTTCCTGTGGGAGGGGTTTCACCACAATATCAGCCATACAGAGCCCCCTGATGATCCGTTTGTGAAAAGGAATAGATTTCTCATGGGAAAGGGGGCATCAGCTACTGATTGGGATAAAGTTCAATTCTTGGTTACGGTTTCTATCTAGGTGGTGGGGGGCGTTGCACACTTCTGTTGGTTTAATTTCAGTTGCAGCCTGATAAGGAGAGTCATTATTCCTGTTCTGCGGAGACCTCCGCCAGCCCCCCAGCCATCAATTAGGCCACGGCTGCCAAGATGTGGGGCAATGCAGATGGGGCTGGGCGATGCCTCAGCAGAACTTGGAAAAAATCTACCACAGCTGCATTTCTGAGGAGGACAGAGCACTCTCATGGGTGAATTACTTACCTGAATCAGGCTGCAACAAATAAATGTTTTTTTCTTTAAAGGTTATTATGCTGTTGCTTATCTTTTAGAGCAGAGAGGAAGTTCTGAGTTCAGGTCCGCTTTAAGGGCTCGTTCACACTGGGGTCATTTATGCCCTTTTTTTTTCAAGCGCAGACTATTTTGAAAATCGCCCTAAAAACGGTTGTGCAATGATTCCCTATGAGAGAGCTCACAGCTGAGAGGTTCGTTTCTGATCAGATCAGCAAAGCGCTGCCTGTAACATTTTGGAGGCAATTTTGCATCAATGGAAGGTATAGGAAAACCGCAAACACTCACAAAATCACTTTGTGCAGCAATTCCGTGAGCGCTTTTTTTTTTCTTTCTTTTAGCATAAATACATTGTATTTATTCTTTTCTGGGTCAAACGGTTCACTTCCTGACTTGCGTCAGGGACTGAATTATAAAACGCTCTGGAAAAGCGCGTAGAAAAGCATTTTTACCCGAAACGCAACACGCAGTGGAGCGCCGAGAGGGGGGAAAAGCGCACAAAAATGCAAAACGCTTGTGTTTTCAGTTTTAGGTGTGAATGAGGCCTCAAGGGCACATGAAGTGAGAGCAAATATAGAGGAATACTGACATAATTGCATAATTTTAAATAATACCAGTTGCCTGGCAGCCCTGCTGATCCTCTGCCTCTAATACTTTCAGCCATAGACCCTGAACAAGCATGCAGCAGATCAGGTTTAGCTGCTTACTTGTTCCAGGGGTGTGACTCAGACAGTACAGCAGCCAGAGACCAGCAGGGCTGCCAGGCAACCAGTATTGTTTAAAAGGAAATAAATATGTCAGCCTCCAAATCCCTCTCACTTCAGGTTCCTTTTATTACAACAGCTGGCAATGCCTTCCTTCTGTTCTTCATTCTGATCTCCATCGTCCTCTGCATTTCCTCTATTGCAGAAAGTGAATTGTGTGCAGTTCAATGAGGAGTCTACAGTGATCATATCAGGTGAGTGTAAACACCTTCCAGTGATCATGACCAGGGGTGTAACTGGACTTTAATAGGGCCCCCCTGCAAAAATGATAGCAGGATGTCCCCTTGTTCCCTAACCCCATGCAGGTCACATCATCGGAAGCTGGCGAATGGCAGCAGAGAGTGTTCTGCTGTAAAGCAGCGTATGGAAGCAGGGAAAGAAAAGTCACATGCTCCTGCACGTTTTTTTTTTTTTTTATTTTGTTTTTTTTTGTGAGCGAACAGGGAGGGTTTTTTTTTTGCTAATTGGCTGAACTTGTGGTTGGGGAGAGGGAGGAGGAGGGGCCCGCCTGCGATGGCAGGGGTCGCAGGGGCGATAGTTACTCCCATGATCATGACATCTACCCGCCCCCTTTATAGGTGCACAGCTCAGATGTGTGTCATTTCTCATTCCTTGTCTTCCACTCCCCCTTGCCCTACTTGCTGCGGTGTAATGTCTTCTCTTGGCCTCTCAGGCTCTATAGACTCTTCTATAAGATGCTGGGACTGTCGCTCTCGTAAGCCAGAAGCCATACAGATCATGGATGAAGCCAAAGATGGGATCTCCAGTGTCAAAGTGTCCGATCATGAGATTCTAGCTGGGTAAGTGATGCTTTCTCACATGACTCCCGATGTCCTTCAGTGAGAGGGGAACATAGCTCCTCCTGTCTGTGTCACCCTGTGGTGGGAGGGACAGACCCCATGTCACATAGCTCCGCCTGTCTGTGTCGCCCTGCGGTGGGAGGGACAGACTCCATCTCACATAGCTCCTCCTGTCTGTGTCACCCTGTGGTGGGAGGGACAGACCCCATGTCACATAGCTCCGCCTGTCTGTATTACCCTGTGGTGGGAGGGACAGACTCCATGTCACATAGCTCCTCCTGTCTGTGTCACCCTGTGGTGGGAGGGACAGACCCCATGTCACATAGCTCCGCATGTCTGTGTCGCCCTGCGGTGGGAGGGACAGACTCCATCTCACATAGCTCCTCCTGTCTGTGTCACCCTGTGGTGGGAGGGACAGACCCCATGTCACATAGCTCCGCCTGTCTGTATTACCCTGTGGTGGGAGGGACAGACTCCATGTCACATAGCTCCTCCTGTCTGTGTCACCCTGTGGTGGGAGGGACAGACCCCATGTCACATAGCTCCGCCTGTCTGTATTACCCTGTGGTGGGAGGGACAGACTCCATGTCACATAGCTCCTCCTGTCTGTGTCACCCTGTGGTGGGAGGGACAGACCCCATGTCACATAGCTCCTCCTGTCTGTGGCACCCTGTGGTGGGAGGGACAGACCCCATGTCACATAGCTCCGCCTGTCTGTATTACCCTGTGGTGGGAGGGGCAGACTCCATGTCACATAGCTCCGCCTGTCTGTATTACCCTGTGGTGGGAGGGGCAGACTCCATGTCACATAGCTCCTCCTGTCTGTGTCACCCTGTGATGGGAGGGACAAACTCCATGTCACATAGCTCCACCTATCTGTGTCACCCTGTGGTGGGAGGGGCAGACTCCATGTCACATAGCTCCTCCTGTCTGTGGCACCCTGTGGTGGGAGGGACAGACCCCATGTCACATAGCTCCTCCTGTCTGTGTCACCCTGTGATGGGAGGGACAGACTCCATGTCACATAGCTCCACCTATCTGTGTCACCCTGTGATGAGAGGGACAGACTCCATGTCACATAGCTCCTCCTGTCTGTGTCACCCTGTGGTGGGAGGGACAGACTCCATGTCACATAGCTCCTCCTGTCTGTGGCACCCTGTGGTGGGAGGGACAGACCCCATGTCGCATAGCTCCGCCTGTCTGTATTACCCTGTGGTGGGAGGGGCAGACTCCATGTCACATAGCTCCTCCTGTCTGTGGCACCCTGTGGTGGGAGGGACAGACCCCATGTCACATAGCTCCACCTATCTGTGTCACCCTGTGGTGGGAGGGACAGACCCCATGTCGCATAGCTCCGCCTGTCTGTATTACCCTGTGGTGGGAGGGGCAGACTCCATGTCACATAGCTCCTCCTGTCTGTGGCACCCTGTGGTGGGAGGGACAGACCCCATGTCACATAGCTCCACCTATCTGTGTCACCCTGTGATGGGAGGGACAGACTCCATGTCAAATAGCTCCTCCTGTCTGTGTCACCCTGTGGTGGGAGGGACAGATTCCATGTCACATAGTTCCGCCTGTCTGTGTCACCCTGTGGGGGGAGGGACAGACTCCATGTCGCATAGACACTGCCTCGTGTCTGTGTAATTCATTAGAACACTCTGCTGTGTTGCCAGTCTCTGCCAGTTGCTAGTCTGTTGTTTGTGTTGCATTTCCTGCAGTCCAGCAGCTCATGCCATTGTGTTGCACACACCAGGGACTCACAGCCTATTGTCTTTGTCTTTGCAGCTCTGTAGATGGGCACCTGCGTCGCTATGACCTCCGGAAGGGAGAGATGTGCGCAGATTATGTTGGCAGTAAGTTCCTGTGAATGCCATTCATTATCTGGTGTGTCTGATGCAGAGAACAGTCACATGCTGTTACATCACAGGCTCTGTGTTTGTGCATCTTCATAATGCAGAGGCGTAGCTAGGATTTTCGGCGCCCGGGGACAAAGACCATCTCAGTGCGCCCCCAGCCCCCACCCTTCCACCCACAGGTGGTTGTGCGGCATGTAAAGCGGGCATGGTCATGCAGATTGTGGGTGTGGTCATGGGTGGAGCTAAATGTACATTGTCCATCTGCACAACAGCAGGCTCCATATACAGTACAATCCCTTTATAGTGAATTTCAAGGGACGGGGCCAAGTAGTTTACTATATCAGAAATGTACTGTATTTGGCATATATTGTAAATTTTTGGGACCCAGGGACTGAGATAACTATATGAGGATAGGTCATACATTGTATAGTCATGCAGGTACATGATTGGGAACTGAGGACTGAGTTTACTACTGTTTATCAGGATTGGTCATACATTAAAAACATCATGACTGTCACAGTGGATCAGATCTTTGAGATTCCCGACGACTCCGGGGAAAGTACCGCGATCGCTTGACTTCCCATTCCCATTCACACTGGATGTGTAACATTACACATACCCGCCGCCAGAAGATGGATTGCTGAACACTCGTGTGAAGGGGGACGTCGCTGGATCCATCTTCCTCTGGTGAGTACTTATGAGTATTTAGCTTAAAGGAGTCATCAGGCAAGTTAATAGAAAATAAGTGGTACTTACCGGGGGCTTCCTCCAGCCCCAAGCTCCCAGGACGTCCCTCGCCGCAGCTCTGCCCGCAGCCGTTCGCCGCAGGTCCGTCCCGGTCCCCGGCGATGACGTCAGAGAGACCTCCAGGTCGCTCTGTACTGCGCCTGCGCAGCCCGCTCCGGCCCATGTGGCGGTGATTGACAGCACCGCTCGCGCAGGTGCAGTACAGAGCGACCTGGAAGTCGCTCTGACGTCATCGCCGGGGACCGGGACGGACCTGCGGTGAACGGCTGCGGGCAGAGCTGCGGCGAGGGACGTCCTGGGAGCTTGGGGCTGGAGGAAGCCCCCGGTAAGTACCACTTATTTTCTATTCACTTGCCTGATGACTCCTTTAAAGAGAACCTGAAGCGAGGGGGATATGGAGGCTGCCATATTTATTTCCTATTAAGCAATACCAGTTTCTTGGCTGTCCTGCTGATCCTCTGTGTCTAATACTTTTAGCCATTGACCCTGAACAAGCATGCAGCAGATCATGTGTTTCTGACATTGTCAGATGATCTGACAAGATTAGCTGCATGCTTGTTTCTGGTGTGATTCAGACACTACTGCAGCCAAATAGATCAGCCAGGCAACTGGTATTGTTTAAAAGTAAATAAATATGGCAGCCTCCATATACTTCTTGCTTCAGGTTCCCTTTAAGCAGGATATATATAAGGGCAGCACGGTGGCAGAGTGGTTAGCACTCTCGCCTTGCAGTGCTGGACCCCCATCTTCGAATCCCAGCCAGATCAACATCTGCAAGGAGTTTGTATGTTCTCCCCATGTCTGTGTGGGTTTCATGCAGGTACTCTGATTTCCTCCCACCTCCCAAAACATACAGATAAGTTAATTGGCTTCCCCCTAATGCTGGGTACACACGATGCGATTTCCCGCTCGATCAGCGGGATCGATTATTTCCGACATGTTCGATTGGGTTTCGATCGATACAGCCGTCGATTTTGCATACTTAACATGCAAAATCGATGGCTGTATCGATCGAAACGCGAATGAACATGTCTGAAATAATCGATCCCGCTGATCAAGCGGGAAATCGCATCGTGTGTACCCAGCATAAAATTGCCCCTACACTAGACGATACATACAGAGACATATGGCAATGGTAGGGATTAGATTGTGAGCACCTCTTATGCTGAACATACACGGTTCGAGACTGTCCTTATCAATTGAGCCGCTGATGGCTCGATTGATAATATCCGACAGGTCCGATGACCCGCCAAATAGATTTCCCGCTCGATCCCCGTGGGCGGACAATCGAGCGGCTGATAAGGAGCGCAGGCGGGGACGAGCAAGGAATCAAGCCGCTGGCTCGATACCGGCGCATTATCGTGCCGTGTATGCCCAGCATTAGGGACAGTTAGGTGACGGTATACTCTGTGCAGCTATGCTTAAGAGGCCGGCGCTATATAAACACTAACACACGCACGCACGCACGCACGCACGCACGCACGCACGCACGCACGCACACACACACACACACACACACACACACACACACACACAGTCAAACTCGAACAGCAAGCAGATTAAACATAGTGCAATTAGATTGCATATAAAGGAACACAGGAACACAATGACAATGTTTACACCGTAGGTCACACATAATTAATCAATTTACTGCCCTGATAATGCCTCCCCATGAGTCCTCTCACCAGTCACAGGGTCAGGGCTTTGGGAGATAAGCGTCCAGTGTGCTGATGCTGGCTTCCCGGGAGAGGTGTGCAGAGCCTGTCTCACACGCACAGCAGGCTAGTCTGTGTGGCTGCAGGAGGAGAGGAGAACTGACAGCTCTTCAGTCTAGCAGCAGCCCCAGCCTCACCCATCCTCGTCCGGTCCCCATAGCTGGCTCCTTTCTGCTGCTTGAAATGTTGCTGCCGCCCTTCTACTACTTCCTCCCCTCACCAGCGTGACCCAATCATCACGCAGCACAACAGAGGGGAGGGGGTTGAAAGAGGAAGCAGCGTGTAGCTGTTGTTGGGCTCAGGCTGAGGCTGTCCGTATAGAGGATCGGGTATTAATTGATTCTCCACACAGCAGCAGCTGATGAGCGCCCTCAAGTCCCAGCGCCCCGGGGCATTTGTACCCCTCGTCCCCCCCATAGCTACGCGTCTGTCATAATGAGCTGGTACTCGCTTCTATTGTATCATGCAGTCTGACTATTATCAGTGTATAGATACTCGGTATACCATTATACAGTGCAGTGTGACTATTATCAGTGTATAGATGCTCAGTATACCATTATACAGTGCAGTGTGACCATTATCAGTGTATAGATACTCAGTATACCATTATACAGAGCAGTCTGACCATTATCAGTGTATAGATACTCAGTATATCCTTATACATGGCAGTGTGACCATTATCAGTGTATAGATACTCAGTATATCATTATACAGTGCAGTGTGACCATTATCAGTGTATAGATACTCAGTATACCATTATACAGTGCAGTGTGACCATTATCAGTGTATAAATACTCAGTATATCATTATACAGAGCAGTGTGACCGTTATCAGTGTATAAATACTCAGTATATCATTATACAGTGCAGTGTGACTGTTATCAGTGTATAGATACTCGGTATATGATTATACAGTGCAGTATGACCATTATCAGTGTATAGATACTCAGTATACCATTATACAGTGCAGTCTGACTATTTCAGTGTATAGATCAGGGGCCAGGAACCTTTTTGGCTGAGAGAGCCATTAATGCCACATATTTTAAAATGTAATTCCATGAGAGCCATACAATATGTTTGAAAACTGGGCAGTAGGGCTCAAGTTCTTGTTGCCATGGTGATATGTATACAGTTGATCCGCCGGGCAGCAGAATTGTCAGGCACGTCTTCAGCTTCTTTTGTCTAGTTTCATCAACATCAGCAATTTCCCTAAGAGCCAGAGAGGAGAAATACCGACTAACAGCTTGTACGATTATCTAGTGTATATATCCTATGTCTCACCTACAAATCTAAGTCCTGCCCGATGTACATCTCTGACCTGCTCAGCAAATACGCATCTAGCTGCCCACTTCACTTCAACGACCTCCTCCTAACCACCCCACGCATCTTGCTTTCCCATGCACAACTACAAGACTTTACTAGAGCTGCCTCCATCCTGTGGAACTTTCTCCCACTACCCATACTTTCCCCATCCTTCAGCACCTTTAAAGAGATCCCGAGGTGGTTTCTAAGAATGAAATCAGCACACAGAGGCTGGATCTGCCTATACAGCCCAGCCTCTGTTGCTATCCCAATCCCCCCTAAGTTCCCCCTGCGCTCTGCTATGCTTTCATAAATCACAGCCGCGCTGTCGACACGCAGCGGGCTATGTTTACCTCTGTACTGTCACTCTCGCCGCTCCCCCCCGCCTCCTGCATATCTCCGGTCCCCACCCGCGTATCTTCCCTCCAATCAGCGGGGAGGGATGGGACGCGGGCGGGGACCAGAGCTATGCAGGAGGCGGGGGAGCGGCGAGAGTGACCCTACATAGGTAAACACAGCCCGCTGCGGCGCACTGCGTGTCGATAGCGCGGCTGTGATTTATGGGGGCATAGCAGAGCGCAGGGGGAACTTAGGGGGGATTGAGATAGCAACAGAGGCTGCGCAATATAGGCAGACCCAGCCTCTGTGTGCTGATTCCATCCTTAGAACCCCACCCTGGGTTCTCTTTAAACAAGCCCTCAAAACTCACCTCTTCAAGAAGGCCTACCCCGCCTCACTGATGCCCTCTTTTTGCTGAAAAACTCTCTATGTAGCCCTGTTCCTATCACATCACCCTCCCCTTCCTTTAGATGGTAAGCCTTTGGCAGGGCCCTCCCTCCTTGAGTATCCTACCTGATTGTGCATCCTGCTCACAGAATAATGTGAACTTTATATTACTGGCACTACCACTCCATATATGTATGATCTGGCATTGTGTGTCTTACTGCCCATTACCTGTATTGTGTTGTGTGTCGTTATCACTGTGTGTAACGTTTATTTATTGTCCAGCGCCGCGTAATAAGTTACTGCTATATAAATCCAATAATAGTGGATCCTTGGTATATCATTCTGCAGTTCAGTGTGACTATTATCAGCGATCTTTCTTGCAGGCCCCATTACATGTGTGAGCTTCAGCCAGGACTCGCAGTGTCTTTTGGCGTCATCGTTGGACTCCTCCCTCCGCCTCATCGATAAGGATTCAGGAGAGCTATTAGGAGAGTAAGTGGAAGGTGCTGGGAATGGGCCTGGTTAGGGGAACCATGATGGTGGCAGCTGCACCTTTACATGGTGGGTTACATGTGACTGGATAGTGTACTAGTTAAGCACTCTGCCTCTGACACAGGAGACCAGGGTTTGAATCTTGGCTCTTCCTAATCAGTAAGCCAGCACCTATTCAGTAAGGAGACCTTGGGCAATACTCCCTAACACTGCTACTGCCCATAGAGCGCGCCCTAGTGGCTGCAGCTCTGGCGCTTTGAGTACACCAGGAGAAATGTGCAATATAAATGTTCTGTGTCTTGTCTTGTCATTCGTA
The DNA here is from genome assembly GCF_040937935.1 of Hyperolius riggenbachi. Lineage (NCBI taxonomy): Eukaryota > Metazoa > Chordata > Amphibia > Anura > Hyperoliidae > Hyperolius > Hyperolius riggenbachi. The sequence goes on from NC_090648.1 coordinate 63,332,458, forward strand.
AGTTTATGCAAAATATAATAATGATGCAACGGACAATCGATTGTTACGTGGAATTCAGATTGGTGACGGGTGAAGTCTGATTGGTGGCTTTGTGTTTGCAGTTTGCTATAGAACATCTGTTTGTGCTGCCTCACTATGCCCTAAGTTTTTTTTGTTGTTGTTTTTTTTTTCATGGCTGCGTTTGTTCTATGATCGGCAGTGAGCACCCATCACGTTCGTAGTTCAGTATCCCGTTGGGGGCGGGGACGCATCCTTGCATACCTATGGGGGGGAAGGGGGGGGCGCCATCACTGTCTGAAGCAGCTGCAATTCAGAGATACTATCTTTGGAGAATGCTGCCAGTGCATTGAATGGCGTCAGATGCATGCTGCAATGCATGCTGGGAGCTGTAGTGTGTAGATGTCACTACATCTCTCTCCTGGTAGTTGCACAGACTACAGCTCTCGGCATACATTGGGGCATGTATCTCCCAGCATGCTTTGCGGCAGGGAGGGTACTACACAGGTGTTTTTTCTTGAAGTGCTGCCAACTATGGATGGTTATAACGCATTCCACATGGACAGTGGGCTACAGGAGAAGCCCCCCATAGACAAGCATTGGCGCTCTCTCTAACCCCCGACCTCTAACGCCATACTGCGTGGCAAACCCCCCTAATGGGAGGTTCATTGTAAAAAACTAAAATGAGATGAGTGCCCTTTACAGAAAGTCTGAAGTGAAAAGAATGTGAAAGCTGACGTCACGGACTGCCTTTTAAAGAATACCGATTTTCTGCTTCTTGTGCTGATCCTCCACTTCTAGTCAGGGCTGCCATCAGAATTTTTTGGGCCCCATACTTGCCAAATCTACTGGGCCCCCTCTCACTCTCCTCTACCCCCAGATGACAAATCACAATCTTTGAAGGCCTGAATGCACTAACATCTGTGTGTCCGCTTTTCATGCGCTCACATGGCTGGGAGGGTTCTGCCTACGCTCAGTTTGCTAAGACTGCACTTGCGCAGAATGATTCCAGCTATGGGAGCACAATGGAGGAGGTGTACAGCTCGAAACTTTGCATGTGCAGTGCCCCGTTACCCAGCTGGATCGTGCAAATTTCACAGGAGGACAATGGATCGGACCGGGAGGGTATCGAGGGAGCTGACTGACTACAGGGGGATGGAAGGAGCCCCAGATAAGTAAAAATCCTTTTCTCCCATTTGTCTCAGGTTTTCTTTAATCACTAACTCACAGACAGACACAAACTGCAGCTGCAGCCCATTTGTGGCACTGTTCACCGTGCCCCAGATTCACTTGGGTCCTATACAGGAGTCTCCTCCCCCCCCCCCCCCCCCCCCCCCATGATGCCCTGAAGGTGGCCCTGCTTCTAGTACATCTCTGTGATCCAGGTCAAGTTACACTGCTAATGTGCTTATGCTGTAGCTGCAATGCAGCCTGGAGATCAGCAGCCCAGCATGACTCATCAGACTGGAGGGTGAGGAGGATGGGAAGAGCTGCAGATCTGACCACATTATTCAGCACTGAGTTCAGCCAGCATGATTAGGAACTTTTACAGGGCATACAACAGTTCAGTATAGATGTCTCTTTCAGCATATAACAGTAGTGGATTAAAGAGGAACTCCAGTGAAAAAATGTAATTAAAAAAAGTGCTTCATTTTTCAATAATTATGTATAAATGATTTAGTCAGTGTTTGCTCATTGTAAAATCTTTCCTCTCTCTGATTTACATTCTGACATTTATCACATGGTGTCATTTTTACTGCTGACAGGTGATGTCAGTGGAAGTAGCTGCTGCTTGCTTTTTTGGCAGTTGGAAACAGCTGTTATTTCTCACAGTGCAACAAAGCTCCCACAGTGTGATGTGAGAACCATGGTCCTAACATCGCACTGTGGGAGGGTTTCACAACAATATCAGCCATGCAGAGCCCCCTGATGATCCGTTTGTGAAAAGGAATAGACAAAAAAGACAAACACTTATATTGCGCTTTTCTCCTGGCGGACTCAAAGCGCCAGAGCTGCAGCCACTAGGACGCGCTCTATAGGCAGAAGCAGTGTTGGGATGACTTGCCTAAGGTCTCCTGTTGAATAGGTGCTGGCTTACTGAACAGGCAGAGCCGAGATTCGAACCCTGGTCTCCTGCGTCAGAGGCAGAGCCCTTATAACCACTTCACATAAAGACCTTGTTTTCCCCTTATTGACCAGAGCAGTTTTGACGCTTATGCAGTGTCCCTTTTTAATCAGCAATAACTTCATCTGTACTCGTGCCACTTAAATTATCTATATACTGTATCGGGTTTTTTTTCAAGACAAACTAAGCTTTCATTGGGGGGTATTTGGTAGGAAGTAAAATGTTCATCTCTATGCATTTTAATGGGAAAAGTGGGAACATTTTCAAAAAATTCATTATTTCTCAATTTTGACCAATTTCTGTTTGGAAATAAAAAGTGCGATTGACATAAAAACCGTGGCGCCAGTTAGTCGCCCCAGTATAGATATCCAGATGTGTCCCCAGTATCACTGCCTCCCCCAGTATAGCCAGATGTGTCTCCAATATCAGCCCCTCTAGCATAGCCACGTGTCCCCTGCGATTGACAGACGCACCCCCAGGAATAGTGCCCCTCTTTATAGCCATATGTGTCCCCAGATCAGGATTAACCCCATTATGGCCAGATGTACCCCCAGGATTAGTGCTGCCCCCCATTATAGCCAAATGTGCCCCCAGTATATGATTATTGCCCCCCCCCAGGTGCCCAGATGCACCAAATTAGTAAATCCCCCCTCCCCTTAGTCAATTAGATTCCCCCCCCAACAAATATGTAACCCCCCCTTTTATTTATCCTACCCCCCCCCCCCCCCCCCATATGAGGCAGCCTCCTCCATGCAGAAATCGTAAAAAAAAATCCACCAGCAAGCAGCCTCACTCACCTCACCTCGTTCCTGCGACTGTCCTGAAGCTGATCCTTTGTTCTCCGCTCTGCAGTCAGCCGCATATTGCCGGTAACCCGGGTCCCGGCTTGATGACGTCATCAAGCCGGGACCCGGGTTACCGGCAATATGCGGCTGACTGCAGAGCGGGGATCGGAGGCTCGGGCTTCAGGATAGTCGCAGGAACGAGGTAGGTGAGTGAGGCTGCTTGCTGGTGGATTTTTTTTACTATTTGTGCGCCGAGGGGGACAGATGAAGGATCACTGCAGTTCACTACTGCAGAGATCGTTCATGGGAGGGGGGTGAACTAATTGGCCAAAAGGGAACATGTTCCCTTCCACCAATTAGTATTGCAGCTGACAGTGCCGGAGGGTGCGCTCTGAAGCGCACCCGATCGTGCACAGCAGGGCTGCAAGGAAGTTAGTATATCTACGTGACTGTGGCTTGGAGGATGCCACAGCTGACGTAGATATACTGTAGTGGTGGGGAAAGTGGTTAACCATTACACTATCCAGCCACTCATGAGAAAGGGGGTATCAGCTACTGATTGGTATGAAGTTCAACTCTTGGTTACGGTTTCTCTTTAAAGGGCAGCTGAAGTGGGAGGAATATGGAGGCTGTCATTTTATTTTGAGCAATGCTAATTGCCTGGCAGTCCTCCTGTTCATTTGCCACCAGTACTTAGCCATAGACTCTGAACAAGCATGCCAATCAGGTCCTTCTGACTGAAGTCTGGCTGGATTAGCCACATGCTTTTTACAGGTGTGTGATTAAGGCACTACTGCAACCAAAGAGATCAGCAGGGCTACCAGGCAACTGGTATGGTTTCAGAAGTACTGCGCCTGAGCGTGAGTGACAGCGGTGCAGGCGAGGTCGGCATCTGCACCAGAGGGGACTGGGAGCTACCGAAACTGCAGCGAGGGCACAGGACGGCTTCCAGGGGATGGAGGCAGGAAAATGCCCCCCCCCCCCACCCCCCCAATGCTTCCTTTAAAGGCCTCTTGATGCTGGTTAATTGCCCAACTGCCAGTTTAAATTGATCAGCAGCTACTTGGTTAAGTTAAAGTGAACCTCCAGACTAAAAATATACTCCGCAGCACTGAAAGGGCTTGGTGTTTCTTTAACAGTTTCACAGGAACTTTGTTTTTCTAACACAAGCCTCATTTTTAGCTGCACAGAAGAAAACTGCCCGAGCATTTTTCCCCTGATGCTGTGCAAAGTATGATGGGATTTCTGATGTTGTTTTTTTTTTTATGCTGGTTTAGTGCAATTTTTTTTTTTTATTTGAGATTTGAAGCCTAGCACACACATCTGCATACCTTCCAACTTTTTGAGCTGAGAAAAAGGGACACTTAAACCACGCCCATGCCACACCCCTGGCCATGCGCCCACCATGCACCTAGCCACGCATACCATAAAGATTTCATAAGAAAAATATGTTGTTTTATAATTCAAACCACACTGGTCCTTTCTATCCTGGTTCATTTTCCTTCATAGTAACATTTAAAAATTAGTATTATATCAATTTAAAGGATGGGAATAAAGTTTAGAGTCAATCAAACACATTTTTACTATAGAAATAAATATGTTTACATAGAAAGAGGGACAAAGTCCTGAAAGAGGGACAAATGAGGAGGAAGGAGGGACAGGGCTCCCAAAAAGGAACTGTCCCTCCGAAAAAGGGACAGTTGGGAGCTATGCGCATCTGGGAGGGGTGACCAGGACACAGGACAGTTGGAACTGTGTCTCATGCTCCCTGTCACCTCCTTTCAACCAAAAAGATGGCTGCCTCATGAAATCAAAGGTTTGCCTGTTTTTTTTTTTAAACCGGGTGGGTAAGAGATTATATTACCTATCTATTTTAATTAACATAACTAATGTAACTTAACCAGTTCGGCCTTTCTCGTCCAGAAAGGCACTGCTGCTTTCCCTGCGTGGTGCGCGTGATCGCCCGCGCGCGCACCCGCCACCAGCCCCCCGATCAGTGAATGGGAATATAATTCCCATTCACCGATCTAACTTCCCCGCAGAAATATCGACGCTTTCTATCCAGAGGGCGTGGTATTTCTGCCCCCAGGAAACATCTCCCCTGCATTTAAGTTCCTGGATGCGAGATCATTCGCATCCAGGACTTTTTTCACTGTGGCCATCTTGTGGCCAAATAGTAAACTGCACCAACATACATTTTAAAATAAACCATTATACTATTTTACATTTAAAATAGCCAGTTTCCCTCCCACACCAAAAATTACCCACATACATTTTTTATTAAAAAAAAAAAATAAAAATAAAAAATACAACATAAATAGTTACCCAAGGGTCTAAACTTTTTAAATATGCATGTCAAGAGAGTATGTTATTATATTATTTAAAATTATAAGCTTATAAATAGTGATGGACGCAAATTGAAAAAAATGCACCTTTATTTCTAAATGAAATATCGGCACCATAAATTGTGATAGGGACATCGTTTAAACGGTGTAATAACCGGGACAGATGGGCAAATAAAATACATGGGTTTTAATGGCCAAAAACTGAGAAATAATGATTTTTTTTCATTTCTTTCTTAATCTTCCTGTTAAAATGGATTTAGAAAAAAATAATTCTTAGCAAAATGTACTACCCAAAGAAAGCCTAATTAGTGGCGGAAAAAAAAAAGATATAGATCAATTCATTGTGATAAGTAGCAATAAAATTATAGGCGAATGAATGGGAGGTGAACGTTGCTCGGATGCATGAGATTTTCGGCACTGCGGCGCTGAACCGGTTAAAGAGACACCTGAAGCGAGAATAAATCTCGCTTCAGTGCTTATATTCAGCAGGGGCATGTGTGCCCCTGCTAAAACGCCGCTATCCCGCGGCTAAACGGGGGTCCTTTACCTCCCCAATCCCCTCGTGGAGTCCCCGGCCAGCACTTCCGCATTGAGGCATGGCTAATGGCCGCAGCCCTGCCTCACGCGCGTCTGTCAGCGCGTATTTCCCCCTTTACCCCCGCTCCTCTGTCTTCCTTCGCTGAGAGGGGCGGGGGAGAGGCGGCGATGCGCCGATGCGCCACTGATAGACGGCGCTGAGAGGCAGGGCTGCAGCCATTAGCCCTGCCTCAAGAGCAGCAAAATCTACGACCAAGTTGGTCATAGATTTTGCAGAGGGGTATTTGGGGGGTAAGGGACCCCCGTTTAGCCGCGGGATAGCGGCGGTTTAGCAGGGGCACTGATTTCTCGCTTCAGTGTCTCTTTAAAGGGATTCCGAGCATCTCTCATGGGCATGCCTTTCAGCCAGGCTTCTTCCAACAAAGTCATGCTATGACCCCTTTGGAGGAGCCTCTTGCAATGGCCATGCGTGTCACTTCCTCTTCCTGCTTCATTCAGTGATGCACTTCTCTAACAAAGAAGACAGGAGTGACCCAGAAGTTATACATAGCCAAGATGGCAGCCACAATTTTTAAATTGAAATCGAAAACTATTTGGTGTAGAACGGTGATTCAGGCATCAAATGAAAGAGGAGAGCACAAGCTACAGAAAGGTATGCATCTTTAAGTACTTTGCAGTACTGGTTGGAGTCTTAAAGGCATGCCCATGAGAGGTGCTCGGAGTCCCTTTAATGACAGTATGTTTGTTTAGGTTGAAGTACTCCTTTCAGTCATTAGCAATTTGCATGTTTGCAAGATATTTATCTCTTCATTAAAGTGGAGAAAAGTTGAGTTTTACTTACCTGGGGCATCTTCCAACCAACCCGTCGCCCTCCCGGTCTACTCCATTGTGCTGCTGTGCCCCTCCAAGAGCTCGCCAACTGGACCAGTTGTGGGTTACTGGACATGCGTGGCTCCAGGTGCGAGCCTCTTTGATCTTGCTCCTGTAGCCAGGAGTGTTCTTACAAGTTTTACGAACTGTGCTTGTGCAGAATGCTGCCGGCCAATGGAGCGCAATCAAGGAGGCGTGAGTGACCAGGACAGTGCATAGGGTGACAGCAGCACAACGGAGCAGACAGGGAGGACAGCAAGGCACCCTAAGCGCTTTTTTTTTTAACTGCTGGCAATTTTGTAAATCGCTTTAAAAGCACTTGTGCAATGATTCCCTATGTGAGTGTGCATATTTAAGCGTTGTGATTTGTTTCCCATCGCAAACGCGCTACCTGTGCAGTTTTTTTTTTTTTTTTTAAGCCTTTTGGCTCAATGGAAGGTATAGGGAAATCGCAAAGCACTTGAAAAAGCAATTTGTATTGCGATTCCCCGACCGCTTTTATGAATACATTGTATTTATTCATTTCCGGGTCAAAGAGTTCACTTCCTGACTGTCAAGAAGTGTTTAAATTAATCGCTCTGCAAAAGCGCTTAGAAAAGCGGTTTTCTAAGCGCTCTATAAATCGCTCAGCTCTTGCGATTTATAATGTGAACAAGGCCTTTAGAGTACCTTGCTAAGATAGCTCCCATACACAGGCACAGGATGGGCAGTATAGTCTGTACCCACAGCACTGCTGCTATCTTGGCATGCAACAGGGCTGAGATCAACAGTAATACTGATATAATATCGTGTCATTTTAAGATGTTTTAGTTAAATGTAAGTGTGCACTGTGCAGTTCTACGCATAGAAAAAAGCAGATAAAATTAATAGTAGTAAAAGTAGTGTTTTCTTGAGAAATACAGAACAACTATTGAAGCAGCCAACATGTTTGAAGGTATAGATTTCACTGAGGTCCTTAGCAATGTGTGAAGTTCATGCTTTGGTTTGGCAGTGTGTGGTCTAGTCGTCTTCTGTCTGTTCTGATAGTGGCTGTGCCTCCCTATAGGTACACTGAGGTCCTTAGCTATGTGTGAAGTTCATGCTTTGGCAGTGTGTGGTCCAGTCTCTTCTTCTGTCTGTTCTGACATTGGCTGTGCTCCCCTATAGGTACACGGGACACCAGAACAAGAGCTATAAGCTGGACAGCTGTCTCAGTGAGAAGGACACACATGTGGTCGGCTGCTCAGAAGATGGGACGGTCTGTTTCTGGGACTTGGTAGAGGTGAGCATTGCAGCCTTTCACACTAAACTTCTAATCTTGTCAGTTAAAGTAAAACTGAACCACCTAAAAAAAAATAAATACTTTCCTATGGAGGGGTTAAGGCTCTGTGGGATTCTTCCTACTAAGTATCTATTTCTATGAAAGCCTCCTGAATGAAAGAGAGAAAAAAAAGATACTTGCCTATGCCTACCACCTTCTCTCTCTCCATAGGTAAGTATCAATTTTTATTTTTTTGCTAGAAATACTTTCAGTAGAAATAGATACTTGCCTATGTAAATGGAAAGCTCTGTATCCCATGGAGCCTTCCTAACCCTCTCTCTATGCCCTTAACCTCCTTAGCGTGTTAATTACGAGTCCAGATCAGGGTGGAAAAAACAAGCCAGGAGGGGTAACCCCGAGCTGAACTCGTGGTAGCCGCGTTTTAACTCACCTCCCAGGGGATCCTGACATCAGCCGCCATTCTTCTTCATCTCCCCTGAGGCTACACTTCCCCCTAATGAGATCACTGTCTGTTGTCATGATGACAGCCCACTACTCACTATAGGGTTACAGCGCCACCTGGAGGACAGAGGGAAGACTACAGCGCTGGATCCAAGGGACGTGAGCGAGTGCAGATCTCCCTAGCAGCACAATTTTCCCCCTGGTTTTAGTATCTAAAAGCATGCAAAAAATGTCACTGCTTTTAGGCCCTAAAATCTGGAAAGAATCATAACGCCAAGGATGTTAATCCTCCGCTGGGTCCCAGTAACACTTTGTTCAGCTTGGTTGAGTACGCCTTCGGCGAGAGTCCTTGTGAAGCTATGGCAGTAATCGTGTTCATGAGTATTTCCAAAGACGAGCGGGTCCCTACTACAAACATACGAGTCCAGGCTCGAGCATGTACAGTACAGTGCGTCCATCTTTGGAAGCATTCAGGAATCTGAGGGCTTCAGAAACCTTTCGAGGAGTCTAGAAGCCGATTTTCAGCGGGAGACAGCAGTGGACCAGGAAGGTTCTGTGGGAGCAGAGCCTGCCATCTACATAGGTGAGTATCTAAGTTTTTTTTATTATTATTATATTTTAGCTCACTTCACATTTGCTTTGATTTAATTTTTTCTCTCTCCCATCTGCTATGGCCACCTCTGTAATTTAACCAGCAGGTAAAGGTCCTGGTCAAAGGCCGAGACTGGGGAAACCAGGAGTCTTCCCCCATGGCAGACACACCCCACAAAGCAATTATATCCGTACCTTTGCTGTGTATTTTGTTGGCAAGTGGAGATTTGCTACTAGAATGTTAGTATTTACGTATGACCACCATCTGGATGTAATCTTTTAATGTAAAGCCTTAGAGAGACATTAGTGCAGGGTTTTTCAACCTATGTGTAGCCGCCCAGATCTGCCGCAGCTCCATGTAGAGCACTGCTACTAGAAAATGTGCACATCAGTGGCCATTTTGTTGTAGCCCTGCTCTAAACTACTATACAGTAAACACGGAGCAAAGGCGGAGCACAAAAGCGGAGAGAAAGCGTCAGCGCTGGAATCCACGGAGCTGGTGAGTGATCCGTAGCCGCCTGCACACATTATTATTATTATTATTATTAATATAGCGCCAACATATTCCGCAGCGCTTTACAAAGCACAATAAGATGACAAGGGGAACATAGATACAACTAACAAATGTACAGCAGAGTTCCAAGCAGCACAAATATTGTTACAAAGCAGTAAACATTAGGAGGATGACCCTGCCCTTGCGAGCTTACAATCTAATGGGTTGTGGGGGACACACCTAGGTAAGGGGGTGGAGGATGGATGAGGCAGTGATTCTTTGCCTCTGATTACATTGAGACAGAGAAGTAAATAAGGGCTATAGAATGTTATAAGCTTGTCTGAAAAGGTGTGTTTTAAGAGTTCGTTTGAAGATGTCCAGGTTTGGAGCATGGGGTACAGGCTGTGGAAGAGAGTTCCAGATAAGGGGTAATGCTCGTGTAAAGTCCTGGATGCGAGCATGAGAGGAGGTGATCAGCTTAGAGGCCAGGAGAATTTCTTGGGAGGAGCGAAGGTTGCGGGAGGGACAATATCTTGAGATTAGTGAGGAGATGTATGGAGGAGACAACTCGTGGAGGGCTTTGTATGTTAGAGTCAGGAGTTTGAACTGGATCCTCTGGGTAATGGGTAACCAGTGGAGAGAATGGCACAGTGGGGCTGCATCAGAAGAGCGTGTGGAAAGGTGAATGAGGCGGGCCGCTGAATTTAGAAGGGATTGGAGAGGTGCTAGCCTGTTTTTTGGTAGGCCACAGAGCAGGGTTTTGCAGTAGTCTAGGCGGGAGATGATTAAGGCATGAACAAGCATTTTGGTGGCTTCTTGTGTGAGGAAGGGACGGATACGGAATATATTTTTGAGCTGGAAATAGCAGGTTGGTGGGGGTGAAGATGGCGATGGTGGAAAAATCACAATTTCCGTTTTAGTCATGTTGAGTTTGAGGAAGCGGGAGGACATGAATGCAGAAACGGCACGTAGACAGTCGGGGACTCTGGATAGTAGTGAGGACAGGTCAGGAGCTGAGAGATAGATTTGGGTGTCATCCGCATAGAGGTGATACTGGAAGCCAAAAGAGTTAATTAGTTGTCCCAGGCCACGGGTGTAGATCGAGAAAAGAAGTGGCCCAAGAACAGAGCCTTGAGGTACACCAACAGACAGTGGGTGTGGAGAGGAATTGGTGTTAGAGAAGGAGACAGTGTAAAGGCCCATACACACGTCGGATTTTAGCGAACGACCCGTCGTTTGAACGTTTCGTCGTTCAGACGTTTTCGCGTCAAATCCGATGTGTGTACAGACTATCGTTCGGGTGATAAGACTGGTTACCAACGATTGTCTAATCACCCGAACGATAGTCTGTACACACATTGGATTTGACGCGAAAACGTCCGAACGACGGAACGTTCAAACGACGGGTCGTTCGCTAAAATCCGACGTGTGTATGGGCCTTAAGAGCGTCCAGAGAGATAAGAGGAGATCCAGGAATGTGCTTGTCCCTTGATTCCTAAAGATGTCAGTGTCTGCAGAAGCAGAGCATGATCAACCGTGTCAAAGGCAGAGGAAAGGTCAAGGAGTATTAGAATGGAGAACTGGCCTTTGGATTTAGCTACCAGTAGGTCATTAGCAACTTTCGTGAGGATAGTTTCAGTGGAATGGTGTGTGCGGAATCCAGATTGAAAGGGGTCAAGTAAGGAGTTGGTAGAGAGAAAGGCAGACAATTCTGAGTGGATGTGACGTTCCAGCAGTTTAGAAGCAAAGGGGAGGAGAGAGACAGGACGGTAGTTGGATAGAGAAGTTGGATCAAGAGAGGGTTTTTTGATTAGTGGTGTGATTATAGCTTGTTTGAATAAGGAAGGAAAAGTGCCAGTGGAGATAGAAAGGTTGAATAGAGTTGTTAGAGCGGGATTAAAGGAGGAGGAAAGCTGGGGGATTAGGAGAGGCAATAGGGTCCAGGGCACAGGTAGTGAGATGTGCTTTGGAGATTAGTGAGGAAAGACACTGTTCAGTTAGTGTGGTGAAAGATGTTAGAGTGGTCTTGTGGAGCGGGGGGAAGGCAGTTAGTGGTGGGTGAGGGTGCAGGCGGACAGAAGGAATTTATAGGTGACGGTTGAGCTGGTAAAAGTGGTTGCGTGTTGAAGCAATTACGTATTGCATCAATCTTGCTTGTAAAGTATGATGCGAAGTCGTCGGCTGACAGACATGTGGTAGGGGGAGGAGGTGGGGGACGAAGTAGGGAGTTAAAGGTGTTGAACAATTGTTTTGGGTTGTGGGACTGTGAGGAAATGAGCGAGGAGAAATAAGAAACATTCTATTGAGAGCAGCGACACCTGACTTTCTATACTGGGTGCACTGTCACCTAACGTATACAACCTTTACAGTACGGCCGGTGCGGTCTAAAAGCATGCAACATCTCGTGTGTTAACAGCGAAGCATACTTTTCAATGATTGTATGCAATGCAACATCATTATTCCAAACCGTTGAGTTCCTGCCGTTACAGGGAATTTAACATACACTATGAACTTAGCCTAATACTTTTGCATGGGGAGTAGTGAGGGCTGATTAGGTGTGGTTTAAGTGAACCTGAAAAGAAGCAATACAAAAGTTTTATACATAACTGGGGTTTCCTCCAGCCCCCTTTGGAGTGATCGGTCCCGTGCCTCCTCTTCCACCTGGATCTTCCACTATAGCGCCTAGTAATTTGACTTGTTGCAGTGGAGTGCGCCGGCCTGGAGTGTTCTTCACCTGCGTCGTATACCCCCCCACCACCACCACGGGAGCGCATGTGGCTGGACTGCGCCATCTGGCAGAATTACCAGGAGCCAGAGCTGAGGAGTCAGGCGGCGGACGACAACTGCAAGGGACAGACCAGGCTGGAGGAAGCCCCAGCTATGTATAAAACTTTTGTATTACTTTGTTTCAGGTACCCTTTAAAGTGGATCCGAGATAAGCTTTTACTCATTGCATAATTGTGCCCCTTACATATAGTTTATAGGGCATTCCTCAAGCCAAATATTTTTTTGTTTTAAAATCCTAATTCCCTATAAACTAAACAAGCCTCACCCACAGCTCCTCCTGTGCCTAGGCATTCTGAGTCCCATGTAGCAAGTGTTCATGGGAGGTCAGTCTGTGAAGCATGCACAAGATTTCAGAGGCAAGGGGGCGGAGAGGGGAATGGAGTTTTCACAGGCCGAGGGGAGCAGCTTGGCTGTGTAATGATTACAAGCTGAATATGGTTGATCTAATTTGATAACAGGAAGAAATAATCATATACTGTTGTGTAAACCATCTAAACTTTAGATAAGCTATATAGACAAGTTACTTGTTATAGTTAGTTTTTAATCTCGTTTCGGCTTTAAGGCCAAATATACATTGCATGTTTTTTTTTCATATAAAAGTGAATAGTTGTGTTTTGTTCTGCAATGATTCTCATTTACAGTAATACTGGGCTGTAATCTGATACATCTCTGCTCCTCCTGACAGGGCTCCCTGGTGCTCCGCCTCCCCGTCTGTAAAGGCGTGGTCCAGTCCCTCTCATACCACCCCTCTGAGCCGTGCCTTCTAACAGCCAGCGAGGGGGAGGTCCAGCTCTGGAAAGAGACACCCCCCGAAAAGGACTAAACAACAGACTCACACCAGTTTTGTACAGATCAACACATCCGCTTTTTATTTGCAATAAAATATTTTTGGACACAAGCTCTATTTTCATAGTTCTCTCCTTCCAGGCCAAAACAACTTAAATCAAGAAAAATAAAATTACAGCAGCTGTGATAAACTGTTCAGCTCAAGGAAGGAGCATCTGCTATGCGGAAGTAATGTGAAATAAAGCCATTATCGCACTGAGAAGTGCAGCCTGTATAGCTGGGACACATAAATCCAGACATAGACCCAGAAAACAGCAGCCATAGATGAAAGGAGGCTGTAGTCCTGCTCTCTACCCTTCAACAATCTTAAAAGAGAAATGTACAAAAAAAATTGCAACAAATTATCAGTTTTTTTAAATTTAGTTCCCCTCAGTAGCCCGTCATGCAAACACTTCCCCTAACAATGATTAATACTGTACACAAGGTTGTACCTGAACTCTGTTAGTCTCACGGCTTCCCCATAATTATTCAATGCTCCCTGAAAATTCACTGTGAAAGCTTTACTCACATATTTGACATGGAGATCAGTGCGCTCAGTTTTCCTGTTGACTACCTCTCTTGGTTCTTACATATAGACAGGATTAGCTGATCACAGATATGTGAGTACATCTTTCACACAGGATTAGGGAGCAGTGGGGAGGTTGTCATACCAGCAGTGTGCAAGTATAGCAGACCTAGTGTACAGCCTGCTGCAGACTAAGGACAGTGCCTTATGCCTACCATACACCATGCAATTTCCCATCAGCTAGACGGGATGAAATTATTATTTCCGACAGGTTTGATCTGATTTCCGATTATTTTTCTGATCTCTTCTATACAAATTGATCAGAAATCAGATCACACCTACCAGAAATAATGTAATCAATTCAACAGAAAATTGCATAGTGTTTACCAGGCATTAGAGATAGGTCAGTTGAGTATATTTATCAGTGCTGTTTTTACTATATAACGTATGGAATCTTAACATAAGTATTTCAGAAACAATTTAAAGTGACCCTGTAGTGTTGTCACTACATCCTCCAATAAAGTAGCACACTCAGCAGTCTAACTACACAGGCTGCACCAGCTTCTACTCATCCCTGGCAAGTCGCCGTAACCAAATGAAATAAACTATGAATTCAGCTACCAGCTCCCTACCCTGGTCTTGGTACAGATGCTAAGTGATGACACCACTAGTGTGGGAGGAGTGGCATGGGTCAGGAGAGGGGTGTGGCTGGGCAGCAGGAAATCCAGCCAATCAGCAGTGCCTTTGAGGGGCAACAACCGTAAAGCCCTCTATGGACGACTGCTATATTGTACAAGATAGCCTTATATGTTAATTACACATATAGGCTTTACTATTACACTACATTTTACTGTCCATGTCACCACAAGTCTACTGATTAGGTGTGATTTACACAACAAAGGTTCTTTTTTTGCAGTAAGGGCTGGTTCAGACGGACGCTTGCGGAGCGTTTACCGCAAGCGTTCGGACCGTTGCGGTAAACGCTCCCATTCAAGTGAATGGGAGCGTTTACACCGAGCTTTTGCACGCTTTTACCCGAACGTGGCGTTCGGGTCCCGATTTTCGCGAGCGTTCGGCCAACCGCGACGGCTAATGTTCCCCTACGGGGAAAAAAAACCTCGACCGCATCACGACGCGACCGAAGGCTACTGAAAGCCTGACCGCGCAGCCGCTGCAACGCCCCCAGACGCGACGCTACGCAGACGTCCGTCTGAACCAGCCCTAACAGATAAATTACACCACCTGTCAATCGGGCAGAGATTGCACCTGATTGGCTACAGTAAGAATTGCTAATTATGGGACACTGGCTCATTTGTGTCCGTTCAGCCTCAGACACATCTATCCTGATTAGGCAACTACATTCATCCATCTGTAAAAAGGGGCAGGGATGGTTAATGCAAATAAATCCAAGTTAATAGAGGTTATGCAAATTCTTACTTGAAATTAAACCAATCGTTTGATTTAATTTCCTAACTGCATAAATCTGCATACAAGATTTGTATAATCTTGCATCAACTCTGAAATATTTGCCTCTAACCATCCCAAGAAAGGGGCGAGCAGCAGTACATACTGCCATTTCTGTTCAGTAGGATTGATATGCATTATTTGAGGGAGTATTAAAGTTAGCAGCATTATCCAAAGCCACCAACCAAATTAGGTTTAGTAAAGTAGCCACAGGTATTCGAGTGTGCCATCAGCAGCCAGCGCATGCGGATGATGCAGGCAGCATTAATTGTCATTACATCAGCAATGTGTGGTTACTAACTGACAGTGGTACAGCTATACAGAGACTGTCACTCTATCCAATGCACAAGCCTTTGTGCAGACTAAGGGCTGTCGGGTACATTTAAAACTATAAAGAATATCTGAAACCACATCCATGGAAAAAAAAAAATCAGTACATAAAATCAAACATTATTCTAAGGTAAACATAACTACATCAAATGTTTGCTCTCTTAATGTATACTAGTTTCCCTTTAAAAGGTTTCTTTTATAAAACAACTAAGTTACCAGAGGGGGCATCCATTTTTGCCCACAAGAGGCCACTGGTTTCCTTCAAGGGGGGGGGGGGGGGGGGGTGTAACTGCCATTATCAAAGATACAAGTCATCTTATCAGTGATGTATAGGTCAAGAAAAACAAAGAAAAACCACCAATCCATTATTCTGCTGGATTACTGTAGTTATGAACCCATGAAGAGCCTTCGATAGCTGGCTGAACTTTTCAAGATTGCCTCACTTTTAAATCACTAAAATAATTAAATCAGAACTGTAACATAGATATTAAAATGAAACTACAAGTCCTAGCTTCTTCAAGCCACTAATCATATGGATCCTAAGTAGCTGGAGGTCTATGACAGCAGATCTGTGTATGTACATGCTTATTTATATACATATGCATTTTCCATTGCACGGTACAGGAACTATCTATATGTACAGGCATGATGCACAATCTCTGGAGGCCTCCTACTGTCAGGAGTAAAGAGGAGAAACGGGGGGCAAAAACTGGCAGCCCCTGGAGGAAACAGCAACATGCTATGAGCAAAGTAACCGATACAGAACAGTTCTCAAGCTTATGCATCTTGGTCTTTCTCCCTGTTTGTGAAGTCAGCATGCCTCGGAGCAAACGTCTGCGCCACCAGGAGAGGGAAGACCAGAGTGGCGTCCGTGTAGACCTGTGGATGAGAGCGACAAATAGATTAGACGCTGCAGGAGCCGCAGTATTGCAAGACTGGCGTAACTATGTCAAATATTACATTCTTTATATTTATAATTTGTCTTTTTTCCAAGATGTCATAATAGTGCAATGTTTTGGTCCAATCGGACCAGTTCAGTGTCCACTTTCTCATCACATACGTTGCACAGTAGGTGGCTATGGGCAACACATCTACTTGTCTCGTAAACCGTAGCCGGTTAGGACTCTGTGCCCCATTTGCTGATAAGCTTTTTTTTTTAAGCAAGTGGAACCTATTTTTTACATTAGGACCCGCGGTGATGGTCCGATTTAGAGGATCCAGCAAGAAAACTCGGTAGGGAAATTTCACTTATCTGATTAGGTGGACAGCACCCTCCCGAACTGCTAGGTTTCAGATATGTTGTAGTAAACTAGGCCCACACTGTCCAACCACAATGCATTGTGCTGTAGAGGGTGCTATAATTGGAGAACTGTTCCCTATGGTTTCCCGTGGCCAGGTCCCCTAAAGTAGACTATCACTCCGCCAAGAGCCTCCCTGATTGTCGATTCGACTAATTTCATGCATAAATTGGTCTGATGCATCGATCGGACATGCTGGGAAATCTTGGGCTGACGTTAGCAATCAGGTGCGAGGCGGTAATTTCATGCAATCGTCGTAAATGACAAACGTGATGAAAAAACGTCCCTCCAAAATGTACCTTCATCCTCTAAACTAGACAAGACTAGCGCCCGATCTGCTTCCTACGCTACAGTATAAAGATCGAACGTTACATTCGTGTTAAGCTGCTGAATACAGACAATGAAAGAGAGGAACAGAGGGGCGGGCAATGTTAAATATTATATTTTGTTTGTTTAATTTTGGCAACCAATACTCTTCTTAAAGAGGAACTTTAAAAAAGTATTGAACTTCATCCCAATCAGCCGATACCCAGTTTCTCACAAGAAATCTTTACTTTTCTCGAACAGATCAGGGGTCTGTATGGATGATATTGTGGTGAAAGCACTCTCACGGTGTGAGGTCATGACCATGGTACTGACAAGTTTGCCATCTGAGAATCTCATTGCATTGTGGGAAATAACAGCTATTTCCAACTGCCAAGCAAGCAATATCCCCCTCTGTGCATAGAACTCTGGTTTTTTACATGAACGTGGATTATAACTGTTCTATGTAATTTTTGTTTATTCTTTGTAAAATAACTACAGGAATATATTTTTACATAAAAATATCCTATTCTAAGGATGATGGGTTACAAATGTATATTGTGGCTAACAGTGGTCTCGAACCCCATATAACTGACTCTGGGAGATGTAACACTGAGTTAAAGTAAATCTGTAATGTTGAAAAAAAGAGAAATACTTACCTCGGGGGAGAAAAATACTTCCCTGGTCTCCCTTGAGCAGCCCGATCCAGCAGACACAATATTTACATTTGCCTGCCCATGCAGACGCACTACCAGCTTTCTGCTCAGGCTCTGACGGACACAGCAGAGCCCAATTGTGTCTGCTCTACAGCTCAGACTCGCGCCTGTGACAAGGGCTGACAAACTGATTTTCGGGGAAGCCAGCGCTGGATACTCTCTGCTGAGAAGGATCGGGGATCCTGAGGTAAGTACTCCCCCTAGGGGCACTACTTTTCCCTTCAGGTCCACTTTAAGATCCCTAAATAGTAAGTTAGTCATTCTTTATTATATGGCACTATTACCTTAACAGGGTGGGCATCCATACGAATCTTCCCCCATGAGATCGCTTCATCCGGCTTGGCTCCAGCATCTGAACCGTCAAACTCATTTGCTGTGTTCACGTAGACAGCATAATCTGCACCATTCCTCTGGAGGTAGATGAACAGAATAGGTATTGTTACTTGTAGAGTGCTCCTCATGTAGATCCATTCCTTAACTGGATCAAAAAGTAACTGCACTGACATACATGCAAGTACCAGACAGTCAGCACTAGTTTTTCCTATTAAGTCTCTCTCAAGCTTCTGAGGATAGCTATTCCAATAGATATGGTCAACGATAAGTCAATTTTGGCTTGAATGTAAATTGTTAGGCAGTTTGTATTCCTTGGCTGTACCATTATCCCTCTTGCTGTTCCCCTTTTCTCCCATCTACCTTGCTGTACTCGCTTCCTGCCCCATGTCCCTCGCTACTCACTTCCTGTCCCATGTCCCTCGCTGTACTCGCTTCCTGCGTACTCGCTTCCTGCCCCATGTCCCTCGCTGTACTCGCTTCCTGCCCCATGTCCCTCGCTGTACTCGCTTCCTGCCCCATGTCCCTCGCTTCCTGCCCCATGTTCCTCGCTGTACTCGCTTCCTGTCCCATGTCCCTCGCTGTACTCGCTTCCTGCGTACTCGCTTCCTGCCCCATGTCCCTCGCTGTACTCGCTTCCTGCCCCATGTCCCTCGCTGTACTCGCTTCCTGCCCCATGTCCCTCGCTGTACTCGCTTCCTGCCCCATGTCCCTCGCTGTACTCGCTTCCTGCCCCGTGTCCCTCGCTGTACTCGCTTCCTGCCCCATGTCCCTCGCTGTACTCGCTTCCTGCCCCATGTTCCTTGCTGTACCCCCTTCCTGTCCCATGTTCCTCGCTGTACTCGCTTCCTGTCCCATGTCCCTCGCTGTAATCGCTTCCTGTCCCATGTTCCTCGCTGTACTCGCTTCCTGTCCCATGTCCCTCGCTGTAATCGCTTCCTGTCCCATGTTCCTCGCTGTACTCGCTTCCTGTCCCATGTCCCTCGCTGTAATCGCTTCCTGTCCCATGTTCCTCGCTGTACTCGCTCCCTGCCCCATGTTGTACCCCCTTGCTGTCCCATGTCCCTTGCTATACTTCCTTCCTGTCCCTTGCTGTACCCCCCCCTCTCCCGTGCCCCTCGCTGTAACCCCTTCTAGTCCTGTGGCCCTCGTTGTGCCCTCTTCTCCTGTGTCCCTTGCTGAAAATCCCCCGCTTTGGTTTCTCCACCTCTTCATGTGCCTCCTCCTTGCTGTACCCTCCCTTCTCCTGTGCCACCTGCTATAACCCTCCTTCTGTGCCTCATTTAAAAATCCACTTACTCTTAATCAGCCTTTGTCCATGTTTTTCCTCTTGTGACCTTTGCCAAACCTGTTCTCCTTCTGTACTCCTCCTTTGGTTTTTCCAACCACTTTGTTGAACAACCCTCCTAATCCTAGCATGCCAGACCTGCCTCCTATCTCCCCTCATATCCAGTAGTGAAGATAATCGTTATATTGGGCCCTTGTGCCATTGGTGAGCCTCATATATTGGTTGTCTTGTATTGGTTTTCCTCATACCTAATAACCCACAGCTCAAAGTGGGGCACCATACAGTAGTAACACCGGTACAGAAGGGTATTCATAGCCAGGGTATACAGTACAGTTCATACCAGTAAAGTGGGCCAAAGCAGAGCTGTGAGTGGAACAAAGAGTGACTCTTCTTGTGAGCCCATAGATAAGGCTCACTTGTGCAATCGCTCACTCTAGTGAACACGGATGATGTCACAGTGTACACCATCTTATAAAAGTTATTGACAAGCCATCAGCAATCTAAGAAGCGTTTATTTCTCCAGCGTGACTTTGTGGGTATATGTATACTCACCATGAGATTGGCGTTGCAGATGTGGTGCTTAATTACGCCACCTCCCAAAATGATTATCCCAGTCTTCTTGGCAAAGATCACCGAGGAGTTTAGCCGGCGAATATCTGAAGGTAAAAGTAAATATTACTGGAGTGAGAATGTATTCTAGTAAAAATTACAAGCACTACAAGGAGGTGGTAAAAAATGGTCACTGAATCAAAATTGGGTGCGTGTACCAAGCAGTTGTTGGCTTGTTTGCTTTCCCTTTCTGAATCAATGGAAATTAGCATTTTAGGAGAATGTTTTGCTCATCACTAGTAGAGAGTCAGATGATACACAGGGGCTACCACCAGAGAACTAGATCAGAAGGCAGGATAAATGCAGTGTAGGGCTGTGTAGCCTAAGGATCTAGACTTCAGCACCATGCACCCGCTCAGTAAATGGCACCCTTAAAGGAATTGTCCAAGCTGCAAAAAAAAAAAAAAAAAAAAAAATTCCATTGACCTGGGAGCTTCCTCCAGCCCGTGGCAGGCGTCCTGTGCTCTCACTGCAGCTCCTGGAGCCACCGGAGCTGCGGCGAGGGCACAGGAGGGCTGCCACGGGCTGGAGAAAGCCCCAGGTAAGTGGATTTTTTTTTTTTGGCAGCTTGGACAATCACTTTAAAGGACAACCATCAAAGAAACTGTCATTTTGAAAACCTCACCTATAGTGCTTTTAGCCAGTAACAATAGAAGGCTTTTCAGAAGTTTCTCATTACAGACTTTGTGAAAGAAATGCCTCGTCTATCAGGTACCTGCTTTATGGAGTTGGCGATGGATTGCAGGGCTGTACCATGTAGATAGGTGCCACTTCCCTGTCATCCAGAGGAATCATTTAATGCTTGCTTCTGACACACACACACACACACACACACACACACACACACACACACGAGAACAGCTGAGAGATTTTTCAACTACAGAGAAAGGATCTAAAGAGAATGACCCTAAGGGCCCTTTTACACTTAATGCGTTGGTATGTGTTAGTGTGCGTTTTTTTTCCATAGCAGTGCGTTGTAAAAAAAAAATATTTCACTTAAACGCGTTAAGTGGGAACTGTGTTTAGTGGAAACAGGCCCATAGGCATTCATTGAAGTCAGTTTTACTGCATTCAACCTGCGTGTAGTGGAAAGTGGCCCTTAATCATTTGCTCTTAGTTATAACTGAAAGAAAAGTAATGTCCATGTTTTCCTATGGCACAGTTCCCACTATACGCGTTTTAACTAAAAGCTATTTTACAAAGCACGGCTATGGAAAAACCGCGTACTAACGCATACCAACGCATTAAGTGTAAAAGGGCCCTTTTAGGCCTCATTTGCACTGGAGCGCTTTACTAGCGACTTCAGCTTGTCTCAATCACTAGAGCTTGAAAAAGTGTTGGGGTAATGCAAATCAAAGGTAGTGTTCACACTGTAGCGATCACCAGTGATTAGTGATTTGCTGTGTGCACATGTTGGTGCACACAGCATTTTTTGGAGCCATTGCATTTAAATGTTAAAGAAACACAAGATCAACTCTACAGTAAAAAAAAAAAAAAACACAGGAAAATAGCTTTTCAAAATGCTAGTGATTTTGCTAGCGTTTTATGATTCCCAGTGTGAATGGGGCCTTACAGTATTCCTGTTCTTGGATGCTTACACCCACCATTCAGAATGAGCTCTTCCTGGCTGTAATCGGTTTACTTTAGAACTGCATGAAGCAGAGAGAGAGAGAGACACAGGAGCAGGGCTGCAGCTGATGAGTTATTTACACACTATTTTGATGCCATCTCTGCTGTCTGCCGTTCTGAAGACATTTCAGTCACAGGATTACAGCCAGTAAAGATCGTTGCTGGATGTGCTGTACACAGTCCTCTATAGTAATGCCCACAGTGTAAACTGTTCTCTGTAAATGTCATTTTCTTCACACAAAAACTTAAAAATATGAAAAAAAAGCCTTTGTATTGGCATTCGCTAGCAATTACTGGAAATATATGCGTCATTTAGAATTTTGGTAAATTTTGATAGTGGTCCTTTAATGATTCTGGATCAACCATTAGGGCGGCATTTCACGCAACAAGCACTCTACAGGCAGTGTTTGACTGTAACAAGCAGCGTGTACTGTTCCATGGAGAGAGGAAGAGGCGCTGGTTTGTCACTTGCAGGTGGGTAGCTGCACTTGTACTAGGTTCTCAGCCAAGACCTTCCACAATGATCTTTTAGCCAAGTTTTTTCGAGCAGGTCTATGAAGTAAACTGGATAGTGTACGGTACCACACTTATTGCCCACAGTCCTTGGGCAATACTTCCTAACCCTGCAGGGTGGCCCGTTGAGCGCACCCTTATTGGCTGCAGCTCTTCCGAGTGCTTTCGGTCCAACAGGTGGAAAGTGCTATACAAATATTAGGATAAACATTGTTTTTTTAACAAAATATCACACAACTTTATTGTATTAACAAATAACATCAATTAATACCTTCCACAATGTCCAGTCTCAAGCCGGGGTTCTTGTAGGAGTGGAAATACAACATATCGCCCAGAGCGCCATCTGTCAGGGCCGGACTGAACACAGGGATGTTGTTCTGATATCAAACACAAAGAAATTACATTACAGGTAGTCCCCGATTAACTAACAAGATAGGGACAGCAAGTTTGTTCTTAACCTGTATCCGTACTTAAGTGAGAACACGGCCATTTCCGTCCTCACCACTGCTCCCCTGTGCGTTCAGTGTCCCCATCTGTGCCACCTGTGTCCCCCCCCCCCCCCCCCTGTCCCCCCAGCAACTCCCTTTGTGCCACCTCTGTCCCGTTCCCTCAGCACCCCCTCTGTCCCCCTGTGTCCTCTCTGTCCCCTTCCCTTAGAAGTCATACATGCCATCTGCACGCCCTGCTGTTGGATAAATAAAGGCAGCTAGAAGGGAAGAGGGGGGGGGGGGGGGGCCTGGGAAGAATATGGCAGCTCCTATAGCCATTAGATACCAGGAGAAACTGCAGGGAAGGGGGGGGGGGGGGCAGATGTGCAAATGACAAAACAGCATACACAACTTGTACTAATGATGTAAGAAAAGGAAGGAACCTATCCTAACCAGGCTTACAATCTAGTAGGCTGGGTAACATTGGATACAGCAGGAAAGGGAAATGTGAATGGGAATGTAGGTTATTTGAAATGGTCAGTAGAGAGAAGAGGAGTAGGAGTTGGGTTTAGGGGTGTCTTTTTCTGTTTTCAATTATTTTTTTTTGAATTTCAGAATATGAAACATGGGTATACATACATCCAATTGTGTGATACAAAGATATTGAACATATCCCACAGCAAAGGATCTTTAAAAAAACATGACATGTAAGAAATTGAGGACATTTACAACCCGTTCTATGAATCGTGTCTTATAAAGCACAGCTCCCCAACCCTGTCCTCAAGGGCCACCAACAGTACATGTTTTGCAGGAAACCACAAACATCCACAGATGGGGTAATTACTGTCTGAGCTGATTAACTACCTATGTGGATTTCCACAAAACATGCACTGTTTGTGGGCCTTGAGGACAGGGTTGGGGAACTCTGTTTAAAGAACATAGTATAAAAATTATACTCTAAGGGTAGTCTATGTAGCCCAACATTTAATAACAAAAATGAGAACATTATCAGAAAAATGCTGGGACATCCCCAGTAATTGTTTTTTTAATGTGTTAAAAAGGTAGGAGCAAGCCAAAAGGTTCAAGGGAGGAAATTCAAGAGAGTGGGGTCAGCCCAAGAAAAGTTTTGGAATTGTACTTGGGGACAAGTCATTAGATATGTAAGGAGGTTTGTTAGCGGTGTATATGTTTGTCATAAAGCTCCTCCTGTCTGTGTCACCCTGTGGTGGGAGGGACAGCTTCTCTGGCATCATTACTTACCTTATACGCCCAGTAACATACAGAATCCGGGTTATTAATTTCTTTCCCAAGTCGGGCGATCATCTTTGATGGTGTCCATTTGGTCCCCTGTAGCGGAAGACAACAGAACAATAGTGAGTGTGGACAAGGGTGTATTCTAAGGTAGGGTAGATGCCCAAATCTCCCCCAATACACAGTGCGTCACACACAGCTATAAATGGACAACCAACACCCCCCCCCCCCCCCCCCCATACATGATGCGTTCCCTCACCTCCGTGTCTTGCTCCAACACCATCTGGTCCAGCACTGGGTTAATCCAGTCCTCAAACACGCAGTAATTATTATTTGGAACGAGAAGGTTACCAATCCTGTGGAGTAGAGAAGAAGGAGGGTTGGATAAACTGGTGCCAGAATAGAGTAACAGCGGCGTTAATAAAAGCACCAGAATGCAAGCGGTCATTAAAAACTTTATTACTGAGAGAGAAGAAGCAAATTAAGGCGAAATTTTAGCGATTCAGGCTTAGAAAGAATGACAAAATCAGAAAAATAAAATTACCTGTTGATACCCCTTGCCCTCAGATCTGCCCCCCTCAAGTTGAACTCTCCCACGAATGTAGGTGCCAAACATTTCATGATGTCCTCTTCCACCCCACCAGCTGTGGTCACAAGGACATCGACCTGCAGAGATACAAATCAGTGATGTGCTAGGGCTTGATAACTCAGACTGGGAAGAAATACTAGATATTTTTATCAAAACACCAATATCAGCTAAGGACCGCTTGATACAATTCAATTTTTTTTTACATAGAATGTATTTTTACGCCTTTACGCAAGCACAACATTTCTAATTTGAATTCTCCAAATTGCCCCAGATGCACTCTAGACCCTGGCACCTTCTATCACATGTTCTGGGAATGCCCGCTAGTACAGTGGAGGAAATAATTATTTGACCCCTCACTGATTTTGTAAGTTTGTCCAATGACAAAGAAATGAAAAGTCTCAGAACAGTATCATTTCAATGGTAGGTTTATTTTAACAGTGGCAGATAGCACATCAAAGGAAAATCGAAAACAAATAACCTTAAATAAAAGATAGCAACTGATTTGCATTTCATTGAGTGAAATAAGTTTTTGAACCCTCTAACAATAAAAGACTTAATACTTAGTGGAAAAACCCTTGTTTGCAAGCACAGAGGTCAAACGTTTCTTGTAATTGATGACCAAGTTTGCACACATTTTAGGAGGAATGTTGGTCCACTCCTCTTTGCAGATCATCTCTAAATACCTAAGGTTTCGAGGCTGTCTCTGTGCAACTCTGAGCTTGAGCTCCCTCCATAGGTTTTCTATTGGATTAAGGTCCGGAGACTGACTAGGCCACTCCATGACCTTAATGTGCTTCTTCTTGAGCCACTCCTTTGTTGCCTTTGCTGTATGTTTTGGGTCATTGTCGTGCTGGAACACCCATCCACGACCCATTTTCAGTTTCCTGGCAGAGGGAAGGAGGTTGTCGTTCAGGATTTCACGATACATGGCTCCGTCCATTTTCCCGTTAATGCGATTAAGTTGTCCTGTGCCCTTAGCAGAAAAACACCCCCAAAGCAAAATGTTTCCGCCCCCATGCTTGACGGTGGGGACGGTGTTTTGGGGGTCATAGGCAGCATTTTTCTTCCTCCAAACACAGCGAGTTGAGTTAATGCCAAAGAGCTCTATTTTGGTCTCATCAGACCACAGCACCTTCTCCCAGTCACTCACAGAATCATTCAGATGTTCATTGGCAAACTTCAGACGGGCCTGCACCTGTGCCTTCTTGAGCAGGGGGACCTTGCGAGCCCTGCAGGATTTTAATCCATTGCGGTGTAATGTGTTTCCAATGGTTTTCTTGGTGACTGTGGTCCCTGCTAATTTGAGGTCATTCACTAACTCCTCCCGTGTAGTTCTAGGATGCTTTTTCACCTTTCTCAGAACCATTGACACCCCACGAGGTGAGATCTTGCGTGGAGCCCCAGAGCGAAGTCGATTGATGGTCATTTTGTGCTCCTTCCATTTTCGAACAATCGCACCAACAGTTGTCACCTTCTCTCCCAGCTTCTTGCTAATGGTTTTGTAGCCCATTCCAGCCTTGTGCAGGTCTACAATTTTGTCTCTGACATCCTTGGACAGCTTTTTGGTCTTTCCCATGTTGGAGAGTTTGGAGTCTGCTTGATTGATTGATTCTGTGGACAGGTGTCTTTTATACAGGTGACTAGTTAAGACAGGTGTCCTTAACCACCTTAGCGGTATGGACGAGCTCAGCTCGTCCATTACCGCCAGAGGGTGCCGCTCAGGCCCTGCTGGGCCGATTTACATGAAATAAAGAGCAGCACACGCAGCCGGCACTTTGCCAGCCGCGTGTGCTGCCCGATCGCCGCCGCTCTGCGGCGATCCGCCGCGAGCAGCGGCGAAAGAGGGTCCCCCCAGCCGCCTGAGCCCTGCGCAGCCGGAACAAATAGTTCCGGCCAGCGCTAAGGGCTGGATCGGAGGCGGCAGACGTCAGGACGTCGGCTGACGTCCATGACGTCACTCCGCTCGTCGCTATGGCGACGATCTAAGCAAAACAAGGAAGGCCGCTCATTGCGGCCTTCCTTGTTTATTCTGGGCGCCGGAGGCGATCAGAAGAACGCCTCCGGAGCGCCATCTAGTGGGCTTTCATGCAGCCAACTTTCAGTTGGCTGCATGAAATATTTTTTTTTTTATTTAAAAAAAACCCTCATGCAGCTGCCCTGGCGATCTTAATAGAACGCCAGGGTGGTTAATGAGGGTGACTAATTGAGTAGTAGTGTCTAACCACTCTGTGGGAGCCAGAACTCTTAATGGTTGGTAGGGGTTCAAAAACTTATTTCACTCAATAAAATGCAAACCAGTTGCTATCTTTTATTTAAGGTTATTTTTTTGATTTTCCTTTTGATGTGCTATCTGCCACTGTTAAAATAAACCTACCATTGAAATGATACTGTTCTGAGACTTTTCATTTCTTTGTCATTGGACAAACTAACAAAATCAGTGAGGGGTCAAATAATTATTTCCTCCACTGTATATGGATTCTGGTCTTATACAGTTACCCCCATTAATAAAATTCTTTAAACACAAATATTAGTTTCTCCCAGGGTACCATTATAGGGCTTGTTGGATGACACTTCCGCCTGGTAAGCACCCCCAATACCTGGTCAGATCACTGTGCTTCTATGCTCGTAAAGAAATACTTTGCACATGGAAACCTGATAAACCCCCTCCTTTAACTTTTGGAAACATACAATCATGAAAGCTCTATACCCCTTTACCGGCTAACATACAATAGCCATAATTGCCCTCAGAGATTTGACAAAATCTGGGCTCCTTGGTATAACAATGTAGAGGCACTGCCTACTGGTCCGGAAGATTAATTAAAAGTATTTCACTTCTTTATTTATCGCTGTAGACAACTTTTTAAGTCTATCCTCTAAATGGATCTTGGGTTCCCGAGGCTTGCACCGGAGATCTTTCTCTCTTTTTCTTCCTTCTTGTCTTTCTCTCCTTCTCTAACTAAACTTTCTCCCTCTTTGATTCTGTTTCCTAATCATCGATCTGGCTTGAAACAACCACGATTGTATGGAGCTGCACAGTGTTAATCAAGTGTTTTGATTCCTGCCTGACCTTAGTTTTATGGACTGATTTCTTATATATGATGTAACTTGTTGTACAAGCTTATATTTCAATCTTAATGGGTTACTCTCGCTATCTCACTCCTTGTATTTCCCTATATGCTGTATTGGTGATGACTTATTACTTTTATCTTTACTGTTCATGTTGTACTTGTTTGTTTTTGTTACTTGAAAATCAATAAAAATTGATGTGTAAAAAAAAAGAGATACAAACACCCCCAAACACAATGACTTATAGATGTGGCCCACTGCACCTTTAAATATCAGCAGCCTGCATATAGAATAGCAGTGCTTGCACCACCCATCCACCATCCACATACTGTAGATGCCAGTGAGCAGTCATTTGCTGGCTTCCAATCAAATTCTGCATCAGGTGACACTGTTGTCCAATTAGATGGCAGGTTGTCACCTGGCTAAGCTTCACTGTCTGGTGCACAAAGACGTTCCTTAGGCGTCACATGACTTAATGGCTGCTGCTAGGAGTTCTCCTCAGGCCATGATTGGGGGAATCAATACCTGGATTTGATGGAATGTTTTTCAACATTTTATGCATGTTTCGGCCCCCCAGCAGTCTGAAGTATGTTGACCCGGCCCTTGACCGTAAAGGTTTGGTGACCTCTGAACTAAGGTTTAAACCATTATGTTTTACTGAAGGACTAAAGAGCCAAAGTCCCTTTACTAAGTTCAGTCTATGTAGCAGCTCCGCCTTCTTAAAAACTGTAGATTTTTACATGGTTGGGGATTTGGCAAAAGAACTGGAGCATAAAAAAAATAAAAATTAACCTTTTACGAAGTTTAAAGTCATACTTCAGGCTCATGTTTTGTATTTTATTATCTGGCTTGCCAGCTCTGCTACCCTGACTTCCTGTGTGAATGTCAGATGCAGCCTGGCTGGACTGAACAGCAGTCTGTATTCTGTCCAGTCACCTGTGGGGGCATGCCATCATCGCCTAGTCAGGGAGGAGCTAGGAATTGGCACCAGCCAATCTTATTGTGAGCAGAGCACTAACCCCTACCCACAAAAGAAAGCAGAGGGAGGAGGTAGATGGAGTCTGGCTATGGCTCTGTGCAGAGGAAGAACTCCCACTCTGCTGGCAGCTCTGTGCACAGAACTCAGGGTCACATGATCGGCTCCTCCAAAGGCAATTTCTATGGAATGGCTGCATCATGTGTGAAAATGGTGTAAGCACCGGCTGAGTCCCCTATTCACTCTACCAAGAACAAAAAAATGCAGAAAGCCGAAGCTCAGGTACAAAATAAGATACTTACCTAAAGAGAGGAAAGCCTCAGGATCCTATTAAGGCTTCCCTCGCTGCTCTGTTTGTCGCTAATCATATCGGGGCCGCACAGCTCCTCTCCATGGCCGCGTAGTAGACACGTGAGCCCGCCCGCACATGCTCAGTAAGGTGGAGCCGCAGGCTCAGTGCTACTGCACATGCTGGCTCTCACATCTACTGAGCTGCCATTAATCAGGAAGAGGAACTGCGCGGCCTGGATGTGAAGGGGGCTACACTCAGCAACAGGGGAGCTGCGGACCACCAAGGGGAAACCTCAATAAGGTCCTGAGGTTCCCTCTCTTCAGGGTAATGGCCTATTTTGAACTCAAGCTTCGGCTCAGGATTACTTTAAAGGATACCCAAGATGACATGTGACATTATCAGATAGACATATGTATGTACAGTGCCTAGCACACAAATAACTAGGCTGTGTTCCTTTTTTTTTTCCCTTCCTCTGCCTGAAAGAGTTAGGTATGCAAGTGACAGTTTCTGTCTGGGTCGGGACCGGGTCGGACTATAGCATAACCCTCACTGATAAAGAAATTAAAGAGTTAAATATCAGGTATGTAAGTGGCTGACTCAGTCCAGACAGGAAGTGATTACAGTGTGGCCCTCACTGATAAGAAATTCCAACTTTAAAAACACTTTCATAGCAGAAAATGGCTTCTGAGAGCAGGAAAGAGATAAAAAGGATCAATAGTTCATAAATTTTAGCTCTTGCATACTTCAATGAATGTGTCATTGAGCAGAGACAATGAAACAGTTAAATCTTAAAAACTAGTTTTAAATATAAAATAAGACTGGGATATAAAAAAAGGGTCATTTTTAGGAGGAGGAGGATAGATACAATTGTTTATCTCAATTTATTTTCACCTCGGATGTCCTTTAACCTCCTTGCCGGTTATCCCGTGCTCAGCTCGGGGTAACCTGCGTAGGAGGATTTCTCAGGCCCCGCTGGGGCGTTTTTAACATTTTTTCTTTCCCTAGCACTTTGCTAGCTGCGTGTGGTACGCGATCGCTGCCGCTACCCGCTGATTCGCCGCGCCGAGCTGCCCCCCCCCCCCCCCCAGACCCCTGCGCAGCCTGGCCAATCAGTGCCAGGCAGCGCTGAGGGGTGGATCAGGATTCCCTCTGACGTCCCGACGTCATCCCGCCCCGTCTCCATGGCGACCGGGGAAGCCCAGCAGGAAATCCCGTTCCTAACGGGATTTCCTGCTTACTCTGATCGCCGGAGGCGATCGGAGTGGGTGGGGGGATGCCGCTGCTTAGCGGCTATCATGCAGCAAGCCCTGGGCTCACTACATGATTTAAAAATAAAAAATAAAAAGTGCTGCGCTGCCCCCTTGTAGCGGGAATTGGACCGGCAAGGGGGTTAAGGGTGAAAAACAAAGGTGCTCTGCAAACAAACCGCAAGCTTATAGCGGAACCCAAGATGAATTGACTCAAAGGATTTATAAATATATGGGGCTTCTTCCAGCCCGCTCTAGTCCATCTGCTCCCTCAATGTCCTCCTGGAGCCCGGGTGTCACGCTGTCGACCGTATCAAGTCTGCGACTTGGCTGTGCACGTGCCTTTCTTCATCCACAAGCCCCCCCCCCCAATCACACGTCCATCACTGGTATCGTTCTGCACAGTTCAGTAAGATTGTAACTGCGCTTGCACAGAACATTCCCAGCAACATGAGTGCGGTGGAGGGGTGCATATGCAGTGCCCTGCAACCCGGCGTGGGGTATTGGACTCACAGCGGAGGACGGCAAGGAAGCAGTCGGACTTACAGGGGGGTAAAAGTCCTTAATGCAATTCCTCTGAGGTGTACACACACTACATACTACCATCTGGAGCGCTAGATAAGCAAAGGGGAATTGCCTAGTGACTAAGATGGTATATACTGTAGTTCCAAAGAGAAAAAAAGAGAAAAAAAAAAAAAAAAAGTAGAAAAATGCCATATATAGATTCACACTTTAAGTTTTGTATAGTTTCACATTATCTCCATCAATATCCCATCTAGTCCAGACTCCTCACTGGGCCTAAGAACAAAGGTGGTCATGAAATACGGCAAATAGTACGACATTCATAAACCTCTCAGCCCTCCAAGGGAGAATAGTAAAATAAGTCGCTTATCTAGACATAGTTGATTTTCCTTTATAGTGGTTTATATTATCCCCAACAACATGTACACCGCATAGCGCTACTCATGCCTCACCATCTTGTGCTCCACCAGGTATCGGATTATCTCCCGAACGCCTGAGCTGATCATATTGGACGTGTATCCCAGAAAGATGGTGCATCCTCCAGGGGAAGAAAGCTTTGCCTCGATCTGCAAGATTAAACACATTATCATATAAACAGAATGTCAAAAAACTGGAAAGAGCTGTACAGCTGGCATCACATAATTAAAGATCTGTTTCCCAGCTTCTTAATACCCATTTAGTTATTGTACACCCCCCCTCCCCCCACCACCACTGCGGTCACTGAAAGCAGCCGTCCTGCGTTATAATGTGATATCCAGTTTCATCTATGAAGCCCAACAGTCATGAGAATAGACTATACGCTGCTTATAATCAGTGTAGGTTACATACCAAAGTTATCTACCATAAATGAAGCCTCATTTCCTGCACTCTGATGTCACTAAACAATCTGCTGGCAGCTTGAGAGCTCAGGTTAACACGGTTTCCAGCTACCAGAGGAAGATTTAAAGCAGATCTGAACTCAGAACATTCTACTCTGAAAAATATGCAACAGCATTTTAAGCTTTAAAGAAAAAAATGTCTTTGTTACAGCAGACACAAATCCTGAAATAATAAATCTGCACTGTTTCTACTTCCTGCTTTTTTTGTTAACATCCTGTGCTTTCAAATGAGCTTATCTGCCGTGGCAGTCAGGTGACACCGGGGAGAGTTCAAATTACAACTTGTGATTAGATACAAACGAGGGGGAAATAGGCTAAACTCTCTAAAGACATACAGGGTATATTTCTACGTTTTTCTTCTGTCCCGTGCAAGAGTTCAGGTTCACTTTAAAGGGAACCTGAAGTGAGAGGTATATGGAGGCTGCCATATTTATTTCCTTTTACAACAATACCAGTTACCTGGCTAGCCTGCTGATAATCTGCCTCTAATACTTTTAGCCATAGACACTGAACAAGCATGCAGCAGTTAAGGAGTTTCTGACATTCTCATATCTGACAAGGTTACATGCTTGAATCTGGCGTGATTCAGACACTACTGCAGTCAAACAGACCAGCAGGGCTGCCAGGCAAATAGATATGGCAGCCTCCATAGAAGAATAATGGAGGCTGCCATAGTTATTTCCTTCTAAGCAATACCAGTTGCCTGGCTAGCCTACTGATCCTCTGCCTCTAATACCTTTAGTCATGAACCCTGAACAAGCATGCAGATCTGATGTTTGACTAAATTAACCACATGCCTGATTTAGGTGTGTGCTTCAGACATTTCTGATATGTTAAAATGACTGGCAGGATGCCAAGCAATGGGTATTATTTAAAAGGCAATAAATATGGCAGCCTCCACATCCCTCTCACCTCAGGTGTCTGTTAAAGGGAACCAGAAATGAAGCACCCTTGTGTATTTTACCATATACATCAGTAAGAACATTAGAGAAAACAAACACTTACCATGCTCTCTGTTTTATCCTCACTGCTAAAAGTGTCTGTTATCAGGTGTGATAAGAATCCCGGACTGAGCATTCAGTCTGGTTTTGCAGGGAATAATTATAGCGGAGTCATTATAGCAGAGCCACAAGGGGGCAGACTTGGGCTTAAAAAGACACCAGAGAAGACAGACTCAGCTATAATCTTTCCGTAGCAAAGCCAGACTGAGTGCTCAGTCAGGGATTCTTATCAGAGGTGATAACAGTCAGATTAAAACAGAGAACAATGAAACAAAGAGCAGATTTGATGTTTATGGTCATGTTCCCACTGATTTATAAGGTAAAATACAAGAGGGTGCTTCATCTCTGGTTCTCTTTAAGGGCTATAGAGTCGGAGTAATTTGGGGTACCTGGAGTCGGTGGTTTCAATAAACTGAGGAGTCAGAGTCAGATGATTTTTGTACCCTCTCCAAAGCCCTGCTGTTAATGCCACCATTTAAGCAATCTCAGCCGGCCAAGGCTGCAAAATCTACAGTGCATCAACCCATTATAATGATGCCATAAAAGCAGTGTTCTCCACAGAATTTTTTTCCAGCCGGGTGGCATGAAAAAGTAGCTGGGTGGGGCGAGATGAGAGGATGCAGGGCTGGTGCTTCTCTGCACAACTCTGCTTACAGCATAGGAGGAGGTGAGCTGATGACAGCCGGGTGCTCACCAAAACTTGCCGGGTGGAACACCCGGCTAAAAGAGCCTGGGAAGAACACTGTAAAAGCATAATGTAATATCTATATTTGCTAGTATTTTCTGACCGAGGACCCCCGGATGTCCCGGTCAGGTTTGTCCATCACATTCTTACCATGTTGTTCACCTCTTGCACGGCTTGGCCGAGATGCCTAGCTTGAAAGCCAGTAGTCAAATAACTCTGGAGCAAAGCCTCGTAGTTGATTCCGCGATTGAAGTCATAACCTTTGACATGGGGTGTGTCCTCCGGAAGGGGGTCACTTGCCATGTACAATGCCTTCCTTGCGTCACTGCGCAATTCTTCTGCCATGGCGTTGTTCTCCTGGATCTGCAAGAGAAAATGGAATTCACTGAAAAAAAGTTGCCATTTACATTAGTCAACTCTGCATGAATTCAGAACCATGGACAGCATATAACAGGTGGTGCGGTGGCGTACGCGGGTTCTCTCTGGGCACTCTGGTTTCCTCCCACATCCCAAAAACATACAGATAAATTAACTGTCTTTACTCTAAATTGACCCTAGACTACAATGTACATACAAATAGGATAGGGATTAGATTGTACGCTCTTCTGAGTGACAGTTAATTTGCCTCTTCCTCTGCTGGTGTGCCTGTGTCTTCCTTGTACTTTTAGTGTCCTCCTGCTATCCCCTGCATCTTCCTCTTACCCCCAAGCCTCTGTGCCCCCGAGCTTCAGCTTATGAGGAAGAAGTACGGCAACTTGTGTTTCCACTGGAGCCAGTGGTCTCGCAGGCGGGACCATGGCTCTGTTATTTGGCCAATCATTGCACTCGCCGAGTAGCCATACTTTTTTTCCCCTAACTGCTGCTAGGCCTTACATTCGAGGTAGGGCTTATATCTTAAGCATGCTTGAACTTCCTGCAAGGTCTTACTTTCAGGGGATGTTTTAATTTCAGGGAAACGGTACAAAATAATAACAATATAACAGTGACCGATACCCTTCTCTGATTTCAGGACAGTAGACAGTGAACAAGAGTGTACCTATATGCTACTGTGATTTCAGGACCATAGACAGTGTACAAGAGTGTACCCTGTATGTTACTGGTTCACCATGAGCTTGCTGGGTAATCTGTAACCCTGTATGTTACTGTGATTTCAGAACCATAGACAGCATATAAGAGTGACCCATGCTCTTCTCTGATTTCAGGACCATAGACAGTGAACAAGAATGTACCTATAATGCTACGGTGATTTCAGGACCATAGACAGCATATAAAAAACGACCTTACTCTTCTCTGATTTCAGGACCATAGACAGTGTACCTATATGTTACTGTGATTTTAAGACCATAGATAAGTCAGAAACAGGCTGTCTGCATGTTGGTTTGGTGTGGCTCTGTAAAATGTATAATTCATAGGCTCACTATACACCAGCGGTTCTGGATGAGTGCCTGCTCTCAGGGGCATACAGAGATTATTCCCATATTCGGGAGTGATGCATGGGGTCTCCAAGTACTTCTGAAGAGGAGTGGCTCTGTACTGTGCATGCATGAGCATGGACTCAAGGGTGCGCGGTACGGAGCCAGTCATCTTCAGAAGTACTCGGAGATGATGCAGCTGGCGGGAAATTTGAAAGGGGAGGGGTGTTTCAGTGTCTAGGGGGCGGAGGAACGAAGGGACGCAGGGAGGAACAGGAAAGCACTAAGGGATCCAGAGCCTTCAACCCCCCCCCCCCCCCCCCTTAGGTGAGTATCTAACTTTTTGTTTTAATAGGTTACAGTTGCTAAATATAATTTTGCCTTTTACCTCTACAGCAGCCACTCTAAAAAACACACCAGAAGCGATCACAATGGGCTCTATTCACAATCAGGCATGCGCTAAAAGATTTTTTCACTGCTAAATCACTGCCAGCATTCACTAAAATTTTCCGCATGTTTTCCACATGTGGGTATATTTTGCGTGAAAAAAAGTGCGGCAACAGCCACAAACATGCATTAAACATGCGCAAAGAAGTAGCATTAAAAAAATTGTCCCCCTAAAAATGTTCTAAGTCCACCAAACAGCACTTAAGCCTCCAGACTCAATTTAAGGTCAATGGGAAGCAAAATGCATCACCAGCTACTTGTAGGCGATAAAAAAAAATAAATAAATAAATAAATTAAAAAAAAAAAAAAAAAAAAAAAAAAAAAAAAAAATCGGTACTTAACCACCCTGGCGTTCTGATTAAATCGCCAGGGTGGCTGCGGGAGGGTTTTTTTTAAATAAAAAAAAAACTATTTCATGCAGCCAACTGAAAGTTGGCTGCATGAAAGCCCACTAGAGGGCGCTCCGGAGGCGATCTTCCGATCGCCTCCGGCGCCCAGAATAAACAAGGAAGGCCGCAATGAGCGGCCTTCCTTGTTTTGCTTATATCGTCGCCATAGCGACGAGCGGAGTGACGTCATCGACGTCAGCCGACGTCCTGACGTCAGCCGCCTCCGATCCAGCCCTTAGCGCTGGCCGGAACTTTTTGTTACGGCTACGCTGGGCTCAGGCGGCTGGGGGGACCCTCTTTCGCCGCTGCTCGCGGCGGATCGCCGCAGGGCGGCGGCGATCAGGCAGCACACGCGGCTGGCAAAGTGCCGGCTGCGTGTGCTGCTTTTTATTTGATGTAAATCGGCCCAGCAGGGCCTGAGCGGCAGCCTCCGGCGGTGTTGGACGAGCTGAGCTCGTCCAGACCGCTCAGGTGGTTAAAGTGAATGGGAACCGCATTTAAAAAAAATGAGATAGATACTTACCCAAGGAGAGGGAAGGCTCTGGGTCCTATAGAGCATTCCGGCTCCTCTCCTGGTCTCCTTGTTCCAGTGCTGGCTCGCCCGGTAGCAGTATTTGACTAATTTAGTCAAATACTGCTTTACCCGGCTGAAGGAGGCTTCAGAAGTCTTCAGGGAGCCAGAGTGCTCCTGAAGAAGGGCGACCCTGTACTGCACCTGCGCAAGCACGCTCTCTTGCACGCTCTCTTGCACGCTCACGTGTGTGCAGTATGGAGCCGCAGGTCTTTGGGAGGACACGGCTCCCGAAGACTTCCAAATACCCTTTTGTCGGGGGATTGAAACGGGGGGGAGCCAGCACAGGATAGAGAGCACCAAGAGAGGAGATGGAAGGCTCTATACAACCCAGAGCCTTCCCTCTCCTTAGGTAAGTATTTGCTTCATTTTTTTTAAATGCGGTTCCCATTCCCTTTAAGGCAGAAATAATGCGCCCCCGGTTTCTTTTATTTGGATCTTTTGCGGAAATTACAGGCGAAAAATCTTTCAGAAGTACACAATGGCGAACTTTCGGCCAAAGTTTTTCGCATACTATTTTACAGCATGCGGTAAGTCATTGTGAATAGAGCCCAATCAGGGTTGGACCAAACTATGCCAGGGCAGCCAGAATGGGTTGCACAGCAGATGCGCTGTAGCCGCTCTAGCGACCAATTGAAGGCCTTTCCTATCTCATTAACGTGTAGGTCAGGAATGCCCAATGCAATTACACAATGGAAATTCCTCTATATAGTGCAAAAAGAGTGTGTAAATGGGCCCAAAGAAAGCATGGTCTGTTACACATGCTCTATATTTACAAAGTTCCCCAACCCTGTCCTCAAGGCCCACCAACAGTACATGTTTTGCAGAAAACCACAACCATGCACAGGTGGGCTAGTGTCTCAGCAGAGCTGATTAAAAGGATACCACAGCTGAGAAACAAGTTTGCTGCAGTATGTGGGGGGTTAAAAGTACATACCATTAGCCGGTCCTGCCCCCCTCCGTCTGCCGCCGTTAGTCTCATATAGGTCCTGGTGTCCTGCGACTTGATTAACCCCCCCCACCAGGACATACTGCGCCCTGTGTGCGCAGTATGTCTTCCCCTCTTCACTTCTGGCCCGGCGCACGGTGAGCGGCTCAGAAGCACGCTGGCTCCTCCGTCTAGTCTGGGCTGCGTGTGCGCTCCATTACACCAAGCATCACATGCTAATCATGTGACACTTGGTGTAATGGAGCGCACATGCAGCCCGGACTAGACGGAGGAGCCAGCGTGCTTCTGAGCCGCTCGCTATGCGCCGGGCCAAAAGTGAAGAGGGGAGGACATACTGCGCACACAGGGTGCAGTATGTCCGGGACAAAGGTCAAGCAAGTCGCAGGACACGGAGACCTATATGAGACTAACGGCGGCAGACGGAGAGGGGCAGGACCGGCTAATGGTATGTACTTTTAACCCCCCACACACTGCAGCAAACTTGTTTCTCAGCTGTGGTATCCTTTAACTTCCTCTGTGGATTTTCACATAACATGCACTGCTGGTGGCCCTTGAGGACAGGGATGGGGAACACTGCAGTCTATAAAGCAATCCAACACTGTCAGTATAAAAAAAAAAAAAAAAAGGGCACTGTAGTGACATATAGCAGAATGCAGTAAATTATTCAGGACACCCACTTTTAATTTACCGTACTAATCCTGGTTTCCACATGAGAAACACTTCCTATAGCTATATATTGGTATGTAGCCCCGCCCTCCCAGTGATGCTTAGCCTAGGTCAGTGATGGCTAACCTTGGCGCTCCAGCTGTGGTGGAACTACAAGTCCCATGAGGCATTGCAATACTCTGACAGCTCTAAGCATAACTCAGGGAGGCAGAGGCATGATGGGATTTGTAGTTTTGTCACAGCTGGAGAGCCAAGGTTAGCCATCACTGGCCTAGGTTGCTTAGCCATGTGGAATTCTCAGTGCTAGTCTACTTTAGGTGGCACAACAGGAAAACTCATAGGGAAATTCAGCTAACATGATTGGATGAACAACACCCTCTCGAACTACTAGGTTTCTAATGGGTTATAGTAAACTAGTAGACCTAAGCCTGTTTAAAAGCGGGCTCTAGGTCTGTGTTGGAACGCCCCCTCGCTACCCTGTGAGTTCGGCCTAACGAGGTCGGCCTCTGCAGCGGAGGGGACCGGGTGCCAGCAGCTGATAGCGGACATCACACACGCACCCCACATGTTATTTGTCTGTAGTCACATGCAACTCGATGTACAGAAATGCGGCAGAGACTCAGCAGACAGTGTAAAAGGTAAAGTATATTTACACAGGCATCGGGAGGGTACAATTGGAGGCACGGTGTTCCATCACTTTGTCATTTACAATTATCACACACATTTACCGCCCCGCATCTGATCAACAACGTCAGCCTGAGATTTCCCAGCATGTCTCACCGATACATCCCACCAATTTCTGCATGAAATTGGTGAAATCAGGCAGGCTCTTGGCAGAGCGATAGTCTACTTTAGGGGACACAGCAGGAAACCTCATATGGAACAGTTCTCCAATCACAGCACCCTTTACTGCAGTTGTGATTGGCTGAATAGCATGGGTGTAGTTTACTACAACCTAACTGAACCCTAGAGAAAGGGGGAGCAGTCCATCCAATCAATTCACATCACTTTCCTATGTGGTTTCCTGCTGGGTCCACTAGACTAGCGCCTTTGGCGGCACAGATTTTCATCCAATTCAATAATTATGAGCTTGAACGGTTGCCTGGTACACACAGTACAATTTTCCATCATATCTATGAGTGATCTGATAAGCAGTTGTATCATGTGTAGACGTCCAAATTGTTCCTAATCAATAATACGATCAATTTTGCGGTGATAACTACCCAAAATCTAGAAATTCTGATCAATCCATCAATCAGATGGAACATTGTACCCTGTGTACCCAGCTTAACCACTTGCCGACCGCGCACTCATAACGCGCGTCGGCAAAGTGGAAGCTGCAGGACCAGCGACGCAGATCTGCGTCGCCGGCTGCAGGCTAATTAATCAGGAAACAGCCGCTCGCGCGAGCGGCTGCTTCCTGTCAATTCACGGCGGGGGGCTCCGTAAGTAGCCTGCGGGCCGCCGATCGCGGCTCGCAGGCTAAATGTAAACACAAGCGGAAAAAATCCGCTTTGATTACATTTGTACAACTCTGCTAACAGTAGCAGCGTTGTACCAGATCAGCGATCCCCGGCCAATCAGCGGCCGGGGATCGCGGTCACATGACAGGCAGGAGCCTGTTAGAGGCTGCACAGGACAGATCCGTTCCTGTGCAGCCTCCGATCTCCGGGGAAGGGAGGGAGGAGAGGGGGAATCCTGCGTGGAGGGGGGCTTTGAGGTGCCCCCCCCCGCCAGCCACACGCAGGCAGGAGCGATCAGACCCCCCCCAGCACATCATCCCCCTAGTGGGGAAAAAAGGGGGGCGATCTGGTCGCTCTGCCTGGTGTTTGATCTGTGCTGGGGGCTCTAGAGCCCACCCAGCACAGATCAGCAAAATCAGCGCTGGTCCTTAAGGGGGGGGGGGGGGGGGTAAAGGCTGGGACATCAAGTGGTTAAAGAGATTATGAAACATAAAAAGTGCCCCTAGGAGGTACTTACCTCCCATGTCCTCCGTCCCACAGTGGTCTCGCTGGGCCCCTCCAAAACCACAGCCAACAATTTGTCGTGCTGTGGCGCAGTAGCACCTGCAATATTTACCTTCCCCAGCTCCAGCACAATAGCGGCTCCCCGATGGG
Source organism: Hyperolius riggenbachi (assembly GCF_040937935.1). Classification (NCBI taxonomy): domain Eukaryota; kingdom Metazoa; phylum Chordata; class Amphibia; order Anura; family Hyperoliidae; genus Hyperolius; species Hyperolius riggenbachi. The sequence goes on from NC_090648.1 coordinate 63,372,007, forward strand.
CTAAGGTGGAAATAGCCAATCCCAATCGGGTCCACAGTAGAGCGGTCCCGATTGGGATCGGCTAATTCCGCCTTAGCCCACCCAAGCTGAGAGCCGCTACTGCGCTGGAGCCAGAAAGTTAAATATTTGCATGCCCGCCATTCGGGGACATCTAGCGCTGCCACGTGGGACAGAGGACGACTGTGGAAGCCTCAATAGGATCCAGAGGCTTCCCCCTCCGGAGGTAAGTAACCCCCAGGGGCACTTTTTTTAAAGTGAACCCAGCCACCCTGTGCTTGTGCTGTCTTCGTACGATTTTCCAGTTCCCTGCCGCAGTAAGTTTAGTTTCTGAACGGCTGGCCAATCGATGGCCAGTGCGCCTGTGCGCATCCTCACTCATGTCGCTGTTATGCTGGGCATACACGGGTCGATGCGCCCTTATCAATCAAGCCGCTCGATCTCCGCGGGCGGACTACAGCGGGAAATCAAGCGGAAGATAAGGAAGCGCCCGTGGGGACGAGCGGGAATCGATCCGGACGGCGGCGTTGACGCAGCAGGAGTTGATCCGGCGGCTTATCGAGTATGTAATGTATTTCCAGCATTAGCGTACTGCAAGGCCCAAAAGGGCTGGTGGAAGCCCCCCAGGTAAGTGAAACTTTTTGTTTCATTTGGGTTTAGGTTTCCTTTAAGTCGAGTGATGTATGGCATTGGCCACCTTCACACTGACAAAGCAAGAGTGAACTGGGACACTCATACACCGGAGGAGGGAGCTGCTGCGCAGGCAGGAAGGGTATCAGCTCAGAGCTCCCGGCAGCCAGGGGATGATGGTGATGAAAGGCTGATAATGACAAAGCGCTCCACAGTAAACCCAGCCTCCCCCACGCTGGCACTAGACGGACAGTGAGCAGCCGGACACACCTATGACACCGGAAACTGCCCGCCACGCGAGTAAATATAACTCACTAACCTCCGTGCCCGGCATCAACAGCAAGTGCGGGGTGCACTACGGAAGCCGAGGGAGACAAATCTCTGCGCGAATACAGCGTGCTTCTCCTTTGCTTTTTTTTTCTTTCTGCCCAGGCAGAGAGGACTGTGTAGCCACGCCTCTTGTGGGCGGATACGACGTGTAGCAGTCTAGCAGAGCTGATGGCTCACTCACCGGCGCGCTCCCGAGTCCCGCGCTTGGTGAGAAGAGGTGCGCGTTCACAAGTCTGTATGTTCTGTAGAGATGGGAAGTTCGGATCTTTTCAATGATCCGGATGATTCGAATCGGATCATTGAAGAGATCCGGATCTTTGATCCGAATCTCGGCTCATTTTACTACCGGAAGCATTCGGGGTGAAATGAACAGCAGGACAGGTCTGTGGACAGGAGAAGGGGAGGGGGGTGGACACACAGAGACGGGGAGAAGATGGACAGAGGGCAGGGAGTGGACAGAGAAGGGAGGAGGGACGAGCAGAGAGCAGAAATGTTTGCACGTAATACCCACATGCTGAAGTCATATGCTTTACATGTATTTCACCTATATGTTCATCTGTGTACTTTGAAAGAAAAGGTCGCACAGTGAAAGAAAGCATTCCCAGAAGATAAGTGCAGCTGTTTAGTGCCGAGTGCAGGAGGATTATATTGCCTTTCAATCACACTGTCTGCAAAGTTACTGAGCTGAGCTGAGCCAAAAGCTTCCAATGTGATCACTGTGCAGCACCACGGAACAGCCAGCCTATAATGGGCAGCACATTGCAGCCAGTATGTGTGCTCTACACACATCTGGCAGTGGCACCCATGCCCCCTCTCTCTCATCTACCTGTCTCCCTGCAAGGCTGGCTCCTCTCCAACTCAGCAATCCATCCCTGCTCTGCTTCCCGAACCCCGCTGCCCGCTGAGAGGGGGCGTGTCGCTCCTGGCCCCGCCCCTTTTGCGATCCGAATCGTTCATTTTGATGATTCGGATGATCGACTCATAAAATAGATTCGGATCAAAGATCCGAATCGTTCATGATCCGGACAACACTAATGTTCTGTAACTATATCCTATCTTATAACTGTCTTCTTGATTACTCATTTCGTATGCTGCTAGACCTTATGTACAAATCTTTATGAATACACAAGTATTAATTGACTAAAAAGCTTGGTGTAATTGCCTTCTTAAAACAAGGACATTTGCAATAATTCAGTTATAAATGAACATTTGTGGTTACCCACAATGCACACCTACTAAATATGCAAATTATCCCTTTCCGCCCTTGTTAAGCCAAGCAAGCAAGCATCCAGAACCGCTGGTTTATAGCAAGCCTATAGCTAAAAAGTGTCTACATTTTAGTGCTAAACAGTGTCTATTCTCTGAGGGCCCATTTACACTTGCTGATCGCAAAACGCGAGCGATTTTGCTAGCGTTTTGCTCTGACGTATTTTTGGCGATTAACGCCAAAAAAAATCACACCTGGCGATTTTTTAGCGATCGCGTTTTGCGCTTCTATAGCACTAAAACGCGTTCGCCGGGAAATCGCCTGAAAATGGTGCAGACTACGTGTTTGCGTTTAGCATTTTTGGGCGATTCGCCCAAATGAGAACGGGTCCATAGACTTGTATTACCCTAGCGCTTTGAAAAGCGCTAGCGTTTGAGCATTTTGCCGAAATTGCCAGCAAAACACTCAAGTGTGAATGGGCTCATTCAGATCTAGGGGCGTTTTCGGCCTTTTTTCAAGCGCAGTCGATTTTCAAAATTGCCCGCAAAACCCTTGTGCAATGAATCTCCATGAGAAGGTTCATATCAGCGCGTTTCGTCCGTTTTGCTGACGTTAGGAAGTGAAATCTTTGCCCTGTAAAAGAATAAATACAATGTATTTATTCTTAAAAACGTGAACACAATCACCGGATAAAAACAAAAAACGATTTGTGAGCATTTCGCGTTATTCCTATACCTTCCATTGTAGCAAAATCGCCCCGAAAAGGGTACATGCAGCTCTTTGCTGAGTAGAAATCAATGCCCTGATATGAACTATCCCATAAGGATTCATTGCACAAGCGATTTCAGGGCGTTTTTTAAAAATCATGCCCTCAGTGTGAGCCAGCCCTTCCTGATTATTTTGCTTGTAAATGTGATGAAAGGTTATTTTATCAAGTTAGTTGATAAATATGTCATTTATGAAAAGTTTTGTGAATAGAGCCCATTGGGTGTTAATCCTAGGCTGATTAGCCATGCGGAATTGTCGCCCCTCCCCCATTGCATTCTGGGAGACCATGTATATTTTGTACTGGCTTCAGAACCTTCAGTAACCAAACATTCCGCAGCGATCATCTGACAGCACTAAAGATGTCGCCGCCTGTGATAAATTTCACAATGTAATGCTGGGGATACACGGTACGTTTCTGTACCGTGTATCGGCCAGCTGATAATATTCAGCTGGCCCGATCAAGCCACTCGGCCCGCGCCCGCTCGATTACCGCCGGCGGACAATTTTATTTATTTATTTAAGTATTTATATAGCGCCAACATATTACGCAGTGCTGTACAGAGTATATATTGTCTCTTCACTAACTGTCCCTTAGAGGGGCTCACAATCTAGTTCCTACAATAGTCATATGTCTATGTATGTATCGTGTAGTGCATGTATCATAGTCTAGGGCAGGCATGGGCAAACTCGGCCCTCCAACTGTTACGGACGGAACTACAAGTTCCACAATGCATTTGCCTTTATGAGTCATGACTGTGGCTGTCAGACTCCTGCAATGCATTGTGGGACTTGTAGTTCCTTAACAGCTGGAGGGCCAAGTTTGCCCATGCCTGGTCTAGGGACAATTTAGGGGGAAGCCAATGAACTTATCTGTATGTTTTTGGAATGTGGGAGGAAACCGGAGTGCCCGGAGGAAACCCACGCAGACACGGGGAGAACATACAAACTCATTGCAGATGTTGACCTTGCTGGGATTCGAACCGGGAACCCAGCGTTGCAAGGCAAGAGCGCTAACCACTACGCCACCGTGGTAGGGAATCGAGCGGCTGATAAGGACCGCCGGCGGGGACGAGCGGGAATCGATCCGCGCGGACGAGCGGGGACGTGGCTGGAGTCGATCTGGCGGCTAATCGGCCGCCGGATCGACCCATCTAAGCCAGGCATTAGGGCCCTGACACACCGGAGAGCATTTTACGGGTCGTTTCCATCTAAAAAAATGCTTCCATTGACTTGCATTAAAGAGAACCAGAGGTGGGGATCCTACAAAGAAATCTATACACAGAGGCTGGGCCTGGCTATAGTGCGCAGCCTCTGTTGCTAGTTGAATCCCCCTGAAGTGCCCCCTGCGCTCCGCTCTCTCCCATAAATTACGGCAGCGCTGTTTACCTTACTAATGTCACTCACGCCGCTCCTCCTGCAGAGCGCCGGTCCCCGCCCGCGTCCCTTCCCTCCAATCAGCGGCGAGGGAAGGGACGTGGGCGGGGACCGGCGCTCTGCAGGAGGCGTGGGAGCGGCATGAGTGACACTAGTGAGGTAAATACAGCCCGCTGCGACACGCTGCGTGTCGCCAGCGCGGCTGTAATTTATGGGGGAGAGCGGAGCGCAGGGGGGACTTAGCGGGGATTCAACTAGCAACAGAGGCTGGGCACTATAGCCAGACCCAGCCTCTGTGTATAGATTTCTTTGTACGATCCCCACCTCGGGTTCTCTTTAAAATCTTGGTAAAATCGCCACAATTTTAATGCAAATCAATGAAAGCGTTTTTTTTTTCATTACGAAAACGACTCGCAAAACACTCTCCGGTGTGCCAGGGCCCTAAATCAGGGACAGGAAAGACTTTGCAATGCACAAACACTGACTAAATAATTTATAAGTTAATATTTAAAAAAAAATGCTAATTACGTTATTTTCCCCACAGTTCCTCTTCAATAGCTTTTATTCCCGACAGATTCGATTTAAATATAAGGACTCATCCAGACTAAATGGGCCCTTACACTGGCCGATTTCATCCATTGGTCGACGGCCGGTTCGACTGCTCTGATCGAATCGGCTAGAAATCGATGCAGCAGGAAGCATGGTCAATCGGCAGATCTATAATCGTATGGCCACCTTAATAATTCCTATTTCTGGACCAGACAAATGACAGACTGCACTGACTCTGGGGATTGGACCATGCCCACTCTAACAACCACCTTTTACCTTCTATGGCTGCTGTATTTTAATTTTAATACAGTCCTAAGGTACCCATACACTTATAGATTTGCAGCAGATTCGACTATCAGATAGATTCTTGTCAGATGCCTGTCAAGTGGAATCTGACAGGAATCTATCTGATGTGTGCCACACACTAGGAACAGATTTCCAATAGATTTCAGAATGAAATCTGTTGAAAATCCATCGAAATGCATTGCTGCACTATTCAATCCAATACAATTGCTATGGGTCATCGATCTGCCGCCAGCAGCCTATCGACCTAGATTTTCCATCCAGACTGATCGACTAAATTGATCAAAATTGTTCAGAAATCGATTGGTCGATCGATCATATTGCCTGCTGCATCGATTTCAAGCTAATTCGATCCGAGCGGTCAAATCGGCCGTATATCGATGGCAGAAATCGACCAGTGTATGGGTACCTTTATATTTCCCAGGAGTAACAACTTACGCTTCAGTAGCATGTAAAGATAGATCATAAAACACAGTTATTATGTCACTGTCCTGCCTGTAAAGATTCCATATCAAAGAGGTGCCACCACACGTCCAACTTAATTCACAACCATCCGCACAACATGACCAACCACACAACAAGTTGTTTACAGTATGTACACACACGCCAACCAACTAAACAACCAACTCACTTAAATACTATGTGCGCAAGCTAAGTGACAAACTAAACAGCATGTCCGCATTCAAAAACAACAAAGTTGTTCAAAAGACTTGTACACACGTTCCAACCTGCATGATAGTTGGTCAGATTGATCCTCCGGATTGGATCTGGCAAACAACTTGTTATCAGTTGGTCATCTGGTTGTTTGCCAGCCATACACACACCCAATCTATTTTCCAACAGACAAGTTTGGAAGATAGCTGGACAGATTGTTGGTACGTGTGTATGAGCTTTGAAACATGGTCTTCTGGTGTCTCACTCACCTCAGTCATGTTGGGAGGCTTCTGGTCTGCTCACTGCTCAGGCTGAACTGGCAATGCTGAGATGAGGATCGTTTGGGTTTTTTCCCCAATTAAATACTGTCATCCCTCCGCCCCCTTGTCATCTTTCCATCACTAATGTAACCTCTTCGCCCCCAGGCTGTGAACTGTAAACTGGAGCGAGGAGAATTACAAGTTAGACATGCATCCTCTCTCAGAAGGGGAGGATCAGTGTCTGCAAATATTACATTCCACCACTGGTTGGGCTGGGGCTACATGTGATGTGGCCACAGGGCAAAATATTGCCAAAAGTGCTTACACACATGCACTTTATTGACATCCCGCTCTTAATCTGGAGGCTTTAATATGGAGTTGGTCAACTCTTTGCAGCTAAAACAGCTATAACTCTTCGGGAAGGCTTTCCACGAGGCCTCTGACCTAGCGCTTCTTTCCTATACTTTCCTAATTCCTATACTTAAAGGGGTTCTGTGGAGGGGATCAAAAGCCAAAATCGAACACTTACCTGGGACTTCTATTGGCTCCCTGCAGCTGTAATGTCACGCGCAGTCTTCCTCCGAACCTCAGTTCCCCGCCGCCTGTCCTGGTCTAATATTCGTCTAAATAGACAAATAGTGCTCGCTCCTGTGCGCGTCATCAGGAGCTTACTGTGCAGGCGCAGTACAAAGTTTTCTTGTACTGCGTCTGCGCAGTAATCTCACAGTGACGGACGTGGCCACGGCTGTGCAGCTGCAGTTGGATTACATGACGAATTAAACTAGGAGCGGTGGCGGGGCACAGAGGATCAGAGGAGGACGTGACAGCTGCAGGGAGCCGATAGAAGCCCCAGGTAAGTGTCGGATTTTGTCTTTTTAATCCCCTCCTTAGAACCCCTTTAACATTGAGTCTGAATCGCCTCAGAATTCAGCTGAAATGCTGCAGTGCCCGCGTTTGCGTTTCGGAGAAAATCACATTGCTCTGGTGTGATCCATCCCATTCAAATACATTAGCAGTTAAAGTGCTTTTCAAAAGCGCTCAGAAGAGCTCTTGGTGTGCACCAGCCCTTACAATTTGCATTGTACTTAGTGATATAAGGCCTGGATGCAGCTGCTTGGCCGTGGAACGCACTAAGAGGCTCTAGCAGGACGTTTTTATAAGTCAGGTTGTCATGAAGTGGTTAAAATACAGTGGGATGCGAAAGTTTCGGCAACTTTGTTAATCAATTCACCATAATTTTCCTGTATAGATCGTTGGTTGTTACGATAAAAATGTCAGTTAAATATATCGTATAGCAGAAATTTCAACATGAAGAACAATATAGTCCTACCATAGGTGCTTGGATGGCAGTGGGTGCTGGGTGTGATACGGGCAGCCTGACGGCCGTTTCGCACGGCGGTGCTTCTTCTTGAGGCTCAACCACGCCGGCACGCAGCATCAGCCAGGTTTTTATTTCCTGGATGTAATCGGCGAAGGGCGGGCCTACGTCCGCCTGTCACGTCATCGCCTACTAGTGCTCAGCTGGGCCAATACCTCGCGCGACCAATACAGGAAGCGCGAGTAGGAGGTCGCATAGGAATGACGCATTACGCATCATCAGTATCCGGGCAGAACAGCCGTCCTGCGAGAACACGCCTTACTAGTCTAAGCCGACTGACGTCGGCGTGACGTATACTGTAAACAAAGGCTGGTGTATTCCCCAGCCAATCCGCGTGTCTCTAGATGCGATATGCGTCTTCCACGGCTTGCTTAAGAAAGGTGAAAAAAGGGAAAGGGGGTGAGATCCAAATAGTGTAATCAGTGAGAAAAGAGGAGGAAATAGGAAAATAGAAATGAGGGTAAAAGATGCAAGATAAAGAAGCAAGTCTTGCAACGTAGACTGGGCGGTGTGTCAGCTTCGGTACCGCTCTAAACCAGAGCGATACGTCTGCCGGCACACATACGATCGAGGAGAGGGAGGAGAAAACCCACATGGTTGGTCCAAGCACCAATACCACTATAAGACAAATACAAATCAATAAAACAGCCCCTGATATATATCATGATATAAATAACAAGCATAAAATTCAATATCAAAAATATCAGGAATGATCAAAGTACCAGTATTGCACGACAGTAAAGACTATCTATAAACTAGCAGCATAGTCCAAAACATTCACGAATCCATTACCAATCTCCCCCAGTCTGGTCAGGAGTCTAGGAAGCATGCAAGATCATTATGGTCATTAAATCCCAGGGGACCCATAGCTTCACTATTAATTATGATCAGGGATTCCCTGCGAAGAAGGAGACGTGCCCGATCCCCTCCCCTCGAGGGGATATTAACCTGAGTGAGTCCACAAAATTGCAGGACTGCTGGATTACTGGCATGTACCTCACGCACATGTTCAATTAGCCTTGGGGCCCCCTTCCCATTCTCAATGGAGCGCCAATGCTCCTGAATTCTTTCTTTCATGGGACGAGTGGTCTTGCCTACATAGAAACGGCCGCAGGGGCACCACAGGGCATAGACCACAAACGGTGTGTTGCAAGTAATAAGCTCCCGCACTGTCCAATCAAATGCACCAAGATGGTACACTGTACCTGTCCTCATAAACTGACAGTGAGAGCAGTGTCTGCACCTGTGGTTCCCCCTCGGCCGTCCCCTCTGCAGCCAATTTTCCACTCTTTCAGACCTAAATTCACTCTAGTGGGGGCACGTCTAAAGGCGATCAACGGGGATGCGGGCAGGATCTCCCTCAAGGCAGGGTCCCTGATAAGCAAAGACCAGTTTTTCTCAATGACCCTCCTCACCTGATGTGCCATATGTGTATACTCAAAAGTGAGGGGGATTAGACCCTCTGATTTGGAGTTCTTAGGGCTCCATAGAAGATCCCATCCAAGCACCTATGGTAGGACTGTATTGTTCTTCATGTTGAAATTTCTGCTGTGTGAACTCACATTTTTGAGCACAAGTCCACAATAAATGCGCAATTTTTCATATGCAGTGCCGGATGTTTTTCAATCTTCCTTGGGACAATGATATGCTGTATAGTTACGTCATCCTGAGCACGCACTTGATACATAGGTGCTTACTGACATAGTCAATCCCAATATATCCAGTGCAATTTCCTCAAGCAGTGCCGACTGTTTCTTTTTTTCTTTTCCTACGTGGTTTAAATATATCGTATAGGAGGCACACACAGTGATATTTGAGAACTGAAATTGAGTTTATTGGATTTACAGAAAGTGTGCAATAATTGTTTAAACAAAATTGAAATGAATATTTAGTAGATCCTCCTTTTTCAGAAATGACAGCCTCTAAATGCTTCCTGTAGGTTCCAGTGAGAGTCTGGATTCTGGTTGAAGGTATTTTGGACCATTCCTCTTTATAAAACCTCTCTAGTTCATTCAGGTTTGATGGCTTCCGAGCATGGACAGCTCTCTTTAACTCACACCACAGATTTTCAAATATATTCAGGTCTGGGGACTGAGATGGCCATTCCTGAACGTTGTACTTGTTCCTCTGCATGAATGCCTTTTTGTTGGATTTTGTTGTTGGTCTTTGTTGAAAGATCCAACTCCAGCGCAGCCTCAGCTTTGTCACCGATTCCTGGACATTGGTCTCCAGAATCTGCTGATACTGGGTGGAATCCATGCATCCCTCAACTCGGACAAGATTCCCAGTCCCTGCACTGGCCACATAGCCCCACAGCATGATGGAACCACCGCCATATTTTACTGTAGGTAGCAGGTGTTTTTCTTGGAATGCTGTGTTGTTTTTCCTCCATGCATTATGCCCAAATAACTCAATTTTAGTTTCTTCAGTCCACAGCACCTTTTTTCAAAATGAAGCTGGCTTGTCCAAATGTGTTTTAGCATAACTCAAGCGTCTCTGTTTGTGCTGTGGGCGGAGAAAAGGCTTCCTCTGCATCACTTTTGTATACAGCATCTCCTTGTGTAAAGTGCGCCGAATGGTTGAACAATGCATAGTGACTCCATCTGCAGCAAGATGATGTTGTAGATCTTTAGTGCTGGTCTGTGGGTTGACTCTGACTGTTTTCACCATTCGTTGCTTCTGTTTATCTGAGATTTTTCTTGATCTGCCACTTCGAGCCATAACTTCAACTGAGCTTGTGGTCTTCCATTTCCTCAATATGTTCCTAACTGTGGAAACAGATAGCTAAAATCTCTGAGACAGCTTTCTGTATCCTTCCCCTAAACCATGATGGGGAACAATCTTTGTCTTCAGGTCATTTGAGAGTTGTTTTGAGAACTCTTCAGAGAAAATTAAAAGAGGAAGGAAACTTACTATTGACCCCCTTAAATACTCTCTCTCATAATTGGATTCCCCTGTGTATGTAGGTCAGGGGTCGCTGAGCTTACCAAGCCAATTTGAGTTCCAATAATTAGTTCTAAAGGTTTTTGAACCAATAAAATGACAACAGTGCCCAAATTTATGCACCTGCCTAATTTTATTTAAACAATTATTGCGCACTGTCTGTAAATCCAATAAACTTAATTTCACTTCTGAAATATCACTGTGTGTGTCTCCTATATGATATATTTAACTGACATTGTTTATCGTAACAACCAATGATTTATACAGGAAAATCATGCCGATTAACAAGGTTGCCCAAACTTTCGCATCCCTCTGTACATGTAAACGCATACAAATAGAAGATATGGACTAGTTCAAAACCTGTCGGTTCTGTTAGATTTCTACAACCTACTGTAAGTGACAGCAACATAGGAGAAAAGTCAAGTCAATACAAGCTACAGTAATAGCTGTATTGTAAGTTCCTGAGCTCTACAGTGCTACCGGCTCTGCTTTAATTTTTTTTTTTCTAAAGGTCCATACCCACAGCAAGATTAAACCACTTCACCCCCAAGGGTTTTTACCCTAGCGGACCAGAACAATTTTCAGCTGTCAGCACTTCTCCCTTTTATTCGCCAATATCTTTATTACTACTTATCACAATAAAATGATCTCTACCCTGTTTTTTCCACCACAAATTAGGCTTTTTTGGGCGTGATATTTGTTTTTAGTAATTACTTTATTTTCTATTCAATTTAAAAGGAAAACTTGGGGAAAAGTGAAAAAATACACAATTTCTCTAGTTCCATCCCCTATAATTATAAAATAAACAATGCTACTGTAAATAAAAGCCACACATTTTATTTGCCCATTTGTCACAGTTATAACGTTTACATTATGTCCCTAGTAAAATGTATGGTGACAATATATTATTTTGAAATAAAGGTGCATTCGTTCTGAGTTTTTTTGTACTGGATCAATAATTACAAGCCTTTATTTGCAAAAATAACAGTAATATATAGAGATGGCCCAGCTTTGGAGAACTCATGGAGAAGCACATGATCAGTTTGATCAGCTGACAGATTTGTAATCCTCTGAATGGCTGAGATTACTTCCTGGTTTAACACATGATCATGACCAGCAAATCAGAGGCTTACAAATCTATCAGCTGATCAAACTGATCATGTGCTTCTCCATGAGTTCTCCAAGGCTGGGCCATCTCTAGTAATATACCCTCATGCCATACAAAGTACAAAAATGGAGTTCCTAACAGAATTATGTATTTTTTTTTAATTCTGACTTTTTGTTTTGTTTTGTGTTTTATTTTGGTAACTGTGTGTGTGTGTGTGGGGGGGGGGGGGGCGGGGATGGGGGGTGGGGGGTGTTAAGGAGCTATTGATTTATTTTTATTTAATGTACATAGTGTAAAATGTGTATTTTTAATTTATGTATTTCTTTTAACCACTAGATGTCCCCACACTCACTAGTCGGTGTGCTTTCAACAAGCACACGAGCAGTGTTGTTACAGAAAAGATCATTGGCTTCTCATTGAAGCTATGATCTTTCCTTTGCAGGCACTTTGATTGGTTCAGGGAACACTTCTTTCCTTTGAGTTCCGATGGGTACGCCCTTAAAGGACTTACGAGGCGAATTGCTTAAAAAAAGTTATGTACCTCATTGCTAAAGCAGACCTCAGGGCAGACGAACAGCACCTTCCTTTTCACTATCAGGTGCTTTATCCTTCTAATCCAGGTTACATTGCAGCTCCCGACCCTCCTCAGGGTCGCCCGAGCAGAATCGCCGCTTTAAAAATCTAACTCCTACGCAGCTTGCATAGCCGTGGCTGCTCAGGACTACAGCCCCGCTCGTGTCCGCCCTCACTCCGTGCGCTCTATTATACGTCATGTGGGCGGCTCCACATGACCACCCACATGACGAACTACACTGCCAGCCAGCCGCGCCCCCTCCGCAGAGAATACAAGCGCTGAGCGAGTGAGTACCTGCTCGCTCAGCGCTTGTATTCTCTGTCGAGGGGGCGCGGCTGGCTGGCAGTGTAGTTCGTCATGTGGAGCCGCCCACATGACGTATAATAGAGCGCACGGAGTGAGGGCGGACACGAGCGGGGCTGTAATCCTGAGCAGCCACGGCTATGCAAGCTGCGCAGGAGTTAGATTTTTAAAGCGGCGATTCTGCTCGGGCGACCCTGAGGAGGGTCGGGAGCTGCAATGTAACCTGGATTAGAAGGATAAAGCACCTGATAGTGAAAAGGAAGGTGCTGTTCGTCTGCCCTGAGGTCTGCTTTAGCAATGAGGTACATAACTTTTTTTAAGCAATTCGCCTCGTAAGTCCTTTAAGCACATGCTTGCACAGCAGCGGCGGTGGCAGAAAACGCTTTAAAAAAATCTGTTGGTCCGTTAAGAGGGACCAACAGGATGTTTTAAAATGATGCTCAGTCCACTAGTTGTTAATCTGTCAAAATGTCAGATGAACGATTGCTGCAATCAAGATCATGTAACTATCTTTTAAGAAGAACCATAAAATGATATATGACGATGTTCGTGCGTTTTGAAGGACATTTTACCTTGGGAGGGGGAAAGCCTCTGGATCTTAACGAGGCTTTCCCCCGTCCCCCAGTGTCCCGGCAATCCAGCGCTGTGATACCCCCCCTCCCCCCGAACAGCAGCGAGGCAAATAATGACCTAGCGCGAGCCTGTGCAGGCGCACTAGCGGCTCTTCATTCAGTGCTAAGGTGAAAACAGCGAAGCCCGATCATATGTGCTCTACTGCGTAGGCGTGAGTCTTTTGCGCCTGTGCAGTAGGGCGGATCGATCGGGTTTGGCTATTTCCACCTTAGCCAGAGCGAAGAGCCGCTAGTGCACCTGCGCACGCTTGTCAAGCCTTGTCGGCGGAGCCAGCGCTGGATTCCCCCAAGCTTCAGAGAATGAGGAAGCCTCATTGGGACCCTGAGGGCCCGTTCAGATCAGAAATGCGGATGGCCATACGTGCGGAACGCGTGCGGACCGCAACGCGTACGAACGCATGGCCATCCGCGTTTGTGTGCGTTGCGTGGCTGATCCCATCACTGAAAAGTGAATGGGACAGCCACGCGTTTTTGCAAAATCTGCGTGCAGCATGCGTTCCCGGACCGCACAGGTCCGGAACGCATGCAGTGTGAACATCAGACATTGCACTCTATGCAATGTCTGATGTCGTGCGTTTTGGCCACCTGCACGCGTTTCCAAAACGCGGCTGGAAACGCGTGCAGTGTGAACGGGCCCTGAGGCTTCCCCCTCCCGAAGGTAAGTATCCCCCAGAGGGTTTTTTTTTTTCTTACAGAGTGTCTTTAAACAGAATAGGAAGCCTCTACCGCCGGCTGCTGCAGAAGATTAGGTATGTATTTGCTGAGTGAAAACGGATCCGATCAATCATTGATCAGATCCGTTTTCAGTATGTGAACCGGCCGCGGACAGACCCATCCAGATCCGGTGAAGTGGAGACCGGATCCGCTCACTGGATCCGCTCACCGGATCCTTTTGGCTCGAAACGCAGATGTGAACTGGGCCTTACACATGTACTGTCCATGTTTTGATCTCAGTGAATTTTATATAGCAAATAAAGAGAATTCTGTTCCTGCCATTTGCCATCTTGGTTCCCTCTGACTGAAGCCAACCTTGATGTAATTTCCTCCCTTGCTCTTTTTTTTGTCTTCTCCTTCCTAGAATCTCTCTCTCATAGCTAGCTTGCTTGGTAAACACATGAGAGCAGAACTGCACTCAGCCAATCAGTGAAGAGCAGGAATGTGGGAGGGGCGATGACAAGCTTCCCTCTCTCACTTAAGCGATGGTGAGAATAAAGCCAGTCTGACTGAGATAAGATTTTTTACAGAAGAAACATTTCTGAATAGATTGGAGTGCTTGCACTGAAGGGTGAGGTCCCGGGCTGCACAGGGCAGTGGGTAAATGGAATTTGATTTTGTGGCTGACAATCCTTCAGGAGATTACCTTTTAACACCAGTTGCCCGACTGTCCTGTTGATCTTCTGGTATCAGTGGTGTCCGTGTCACAACCCTGAAACAAGCATGCGGCCAATCCAAGCAAACTTGAGTCAGAGCACCTGATCTGCATGCTTGTTCAGGGTCTACGTTTAAAAGTATTAAAGACACAGGGTGAGGGGGACAGCAAAGCAACTTGAATTAAGTATGACGGCCTCCGTATCCCTCTCGCCTCGGGTTCCCTTTGAAGGTCACACAAAAAATTGCGCTGGCAGTCAATAAAGAAGTACAGTCCTCAAAAAGCACTGTAAACAGGTGGTGCGCACTGCACTACACTACTTAGCATATACACAAAAAACCAATAGCGCACTAAGGTAAGGACCTGTCCAGTTTAAAGGACCACTGTGGGGTCAATTCATTAAGCATTCCCGCATGCGGTAATGCTCAAAACAGCTGACTTTACCGACCACTTAGCAAAATGTCAATTCATAAAAGCTGTTACCGCATGAAAAGCTACAATTCCTGAGCAGTGAGGTAAATTACCGCCATGTGCAGTGATTATCTCCACACGTCACTGCATGTCATTTCATAAAGATTAGAGCAGGCGGTATTGGGACGGAGAATACCGTCTGTTTAGAAAAGGTGATAAGAGAGCGGATAACAGCAAAGTTAATGGAGACTGATCTCCCAGGAAGCAGCGGAGAGGGCGGAACAAAAAAGGCTTTCCGGGAATACCAAGGCTGTGTTTTTTAACCTCTCGGGTACCTGTTTTCAGATATATTTCACATCAGAAAGGCTGCATGTGTAACATTACTTGAAGTTCTTCTAAGCTGTGGCAATTAAATAGATTGTTTAGAAAGACTAATAGACAGATTCAGCACAGATTCAGGGCAAGGAGAGGCAGTTTAAAAATAAACTGCACATTTAAAGGGAAGTTGGGGATGCCTCTTTTATTGTAACGCTGTCTCTGCAGGAGAAAATGTATCAACTCAGGCAGCTTCTCGTGTTACCGCCAGCCTAGAGCCAGCTTAGTTTGGGAAATCCCCGGACTTCTATCGTAACTGTGAACATTTTTATGAATTCACACACAAAAGTCTAAAATACTGAATGCTGTATTTTCCCGACAAGATTTTTTTCCCCGCACAGCCTTTTATGAATAGAGTTCTATCACGAAAATTGTAAAATGTAATAATCATGTAAAAAAATACAAATAATAAGTACGTTTCTTCCCGAGTAAAATGAGCCATAAATTATTTTTCTCCAATGGTGCGGTCACTTACAGTAGGTAGTAGAAATCTGACAGGACAGGTTCTAGACTAGCCCATCTCCTCGTGGGGGGTTCTCAGGGCTTTCTTTATTGCAAAAGCCCTAAGTGAATGGCTGTTGCTGTCAGCTCTGTCCAACTGCCAAAAAGTGTGCAGTGTACAGGGAGACTGGCCAGCATCTTTGTATAATTACTTTTGAGGGAGCGTCTTAATAAAGAATAAAGGTATTGCTGAGAAAACCCCATGAAGAGATGGACTAGCCCAAAACCTGTCGGTTCTGTCAGATTTCTACTACCTACTGTAAGTAACAGCAATATAGGAGAAAAGTAATTTATGGCTCATTTTACTCTGAAAGAAACCTACTTATTATTTGTATGTGTTTACATGTATTTTACACTAGCTGATGGCCCACTTTTTCTAACCCTAACACAATTACTCAGTGACCTATTTTGTGAGCTCTGCTGTCTTTGGCATCATAATTTGCATTGAAATGAAACAAATCTGATTGGCTGTTTGTGGCCCCACCCCCTTTTCTGAATTTGAACCCCAGTCACCCAGTGACAAACTACCAGGTTTGAGGCTTGTGCCATTAACAGTGCAAGAATGGCAACAATTAAATATTCCCCTTGAAAATCAATACGTGAATTTTGACTGCCTTTTGTAGGCTCCGCCCACTTTTCTGAATATTAAAGCGGACCCAAACCAAAATTTTTTTTAATTCAAAATATTTAGTTGCACCACTCTGACGCATACAAAGATAAACACTCCTTCAAGCCTATGAGCATTTCAGTGCATGCTTTTCACCCTTCTCTTTTCATAACTTGGATCATACAGGTGGCAGCCTGGTTTGCCAGATACCACCTACTCCACCAGTTTGCCGGATTTTGTCCCGGCAATATGAAAGGAAGGGAGGGGTTCCTCCAATAAATGTAAAATATTTTATATTTGTCATCATGCAGCTGAAAAAAGGTTGCTATTTATTATTATAATTTAGAAAATAGATTTTATTTCTGAAATCTTGTATTTTTAATTTGGGTCCACATTAATCCCAGTCACCCAGTGACCAACTGTACAAAGTCTGAGAACCCTGCCAGTGTAAGAATGGCTGCAGTTTACATTTTCCCATCCAAAGTTTTGCACTTACAATATTAGTGAAATTTTACATTTTATCGCTTTAGTGGTCCTTTAAATAAGATGTTGAAATTTGTAAAGTAAATCATGTCTGGAACTTCCCAATATCCACTACTGCAATTGCCAAGAAGGACCAATCAGAAGGGGGATATCAGCTGGACACTCACCGAGTAGTCGGGAGCGAATGCTACAGGTGAAACTCGAAAAACCAGAACATTGTGTAAAAGTCCATTCACTCCAGCAGTTCAACTTAAAAGTAAGGATTTGCCTTATTTCATCTGTGTTTGGAAATGCAGCGTGGGGACAGAATGTAGCCCAGCGCGATCATGTGAAACACTATTGTATAATTTGCCATTGCACAATATTCGCTCATCAACAGTTTGGAGGTAGATCAAAACAATGTTCTGGAACTTGTAATTAGTTTATGGATGCTGTGGTTTGCAGCCAGTATGGAGATGATGACAATCAGATTACAGGGTCTATAACTTGGGCTGAGTTCTCTGAGGTCTCTGAAGGGCTCAGAGAAGCCTCAGTATGAAATATGAATGCGTTAGGAACTATGTGTAAGGGCTGGAACCTACTAGAGCGATTTTTTTGAGTGTTTAGGGAGGTTTTCAAAACACTGGCGATTTCCCTAAACGCTCAGCTAATGTTAATGGATGGGTCAAATTCCACTGGAGCGATTGCGATGACCAAAATCGCAAACACAGGACATGCAGCATTTTTAGCGTTTTGCATTAGGGTTCCTGCAATGTAAAGTATATAAACGCTGGCGAAATCGCTCATCAAAACCTGCACAGAGCGATTTGCTAGTGTTTTTAAATTACTGCACACTGTAAAAAAAAGTGAAAATTTATTGAAAGGACCAATCAGAATTAAAATTGCAAATCACTACACAATCGCTGGCAAAAAGCTTACCCTTTTTTAAATCGCTACCAAAATCGCCAGAAAATGCTCATGAAATCGCTTACAAAACGCTCATTAAAAACACGAGTGATTTGCAATTTGTATTGGGTTCCAGGCTTAAGGCTGCATGGGATGCTTCCTAGCATGGTCCTGTCTGACCAATCAGTGCCATAACTCCTGGGAGAAGGAGGAAAGAGCAACCAGGGGGGTAACTGACTACTTCTCTCACGCCACAGCGTCTCCAGTAGCTAGTGTTCCAGACCAGAGCAATTTTCATCTGTCAGCGCTCCTTCCTTTTATTCGCCTATAACTGTATCACTATTTATCACAACAAAATGATCTATACCTTGTTTTCTTTCACTACTAATTAAGCTTTCTTTGGGTAGTACATTATTTTATTCTATTCTATATTTCTATATTTTATTGTGTTCTATATTTTATTCTAAATGCATTTTAACAGAAATAATACGGGGAATAATGGAAAAAAATAATTATTTTTCAGTTTTCAGCCATTATAGTTTTAAAATAAAACATGCTACCATAATTAAAGCCTGGGTATTTTATTTGCCCATTTGTCCTGGTTATTACACCGTATAAATTATGTCCCTATCATAGTGTATGGTGACAATATATTATGTGGAAATATAGGTGTAATTTTTCAGTATTTGTTTTTTTTTTTTGGTGTCCGGTCCATAATTACCAGCCCTCATGTATTAAAAGAACCGGAACCTACCTTCATAAAATAAAATACTTAATTTTGGTATTGCAGTGTTGTGTTTATTTCACAAATAAAGCTAAACAGCGTTTTGAAGCAAGGCCTGTATACAAATGTATAACTCATAAAATACTTATAAAAAGAAAAAAGTAGAAACTGTACAAATCAGTCACTTGATCAAACTGATCACCTGTTTTTCCATAATTTGTCCTGCAGCAGAAATTCTGCCAAGGAAAACTGATCACCTGTAGAAAGCAGCTTATCATGACATCTGACTTTTGGATGTCAGGGATGGGTAAACTGAAGTCAGCAGTGTTGCATTTCTGTAGCATAATTTTGCCTTCCAGTAGTATTTCTAATCGACCTGGTTTTCCATCACTTAAAGCACTACTATCATAAAAAAGTTTAACATTTAAAATACATGTGTACAGATACTTATAAGAAGTACATTTCTACCAGAGAAAAATGCACTATACCTTTCTCCTATGTTGCAGTCACTTACAGTATGCAGTAACATTCTGATTCTGGTTTTGGACTAGTCCATCTCCTCATGGGGGATTCTCAGTATTTTCCATTATTCTTTACAAAAGAACTCTCTTGGAAGATACCAGGCAGCCTCCCTACTCGCTTGCACACTGAATTGGCAGCTAGACTTAGCAACTACCATTCAGTAAATGCTTCTGAGCGTTCTGAGCCGGCACAGTTACAAGACTTATAAGAAAAATCGTAACCAAGAATTGAACTTCATCCCAATCAGTAGCTGATACCCCCTTTCCCATGAGAAATCTATTCCTTTTCTCAAACAGGGGGCGCTGTATGGCTGATATTGTGGTGAAACCCCTCCCACAGTGTGATGTCAGCGCCTCACAGCTTTGAGGTCCTGGCATCGCACTGTGGGAGCCTTATTGCATTGTGGGAAATAACAGCTGTTTACAACTGCCAAAACAAGCAGCATATCCTTCCACTGACATCACCTGCCAGCAGTAAAAATGTCACCATGTGATAAATGTCTGAATGTAAATCAGGGAGAGGAAAGATTTTACAATGAGCAAACACTAACTAAATCGTGTATACATAATTATTGTAAAAATTAAGCACTTTTTTATTACATTATTTTAACTGGAGTTCCTCTTTAACTAACTGCATAGGCACAGAACGGTCCAGGCCTTGGGAGTGGGAAAATGGGCAGAGGATCAGCAGGACTGGCATGTCCACGTGTCAATGATCACCGGCATAAATGAGATGCCTGCGGTCATTGTAACTACCGAATTAACACACCCACGCATTACTTCCTGTTCACGTACTGATAGTACGCTAACAGGAAATAATGCGTGAGGACATCTTGTGGTTAAATAGTAAAATTACACCTACATACATTTATTTTAATTAAAAGATCCACACGTACATTTTAAATTAACCCCTTACCTCCCACACTCTCCCATAGTTACCTAAATAAAGTATATGCATAAAAAAAAAAGGACCAAAAATAAAATATATATAAATAGTTACCTTACGGACCAAACTTTTTTATTATGTACTGTATTTTCCACCGTATACGACGCACTTTTTCTACCTTTAAAAATAAGGAGAAAAGTCCCTGCGTCTTATACAGCAAATGCAGGGAATCCCCGACATACGAACCGCCTCCACGTTGGGGATTCTCTGCATTAGCTCCCTGTGTGGTCCGCTCCCCATGTACTGTAATTTGTGTAGCAGCATATATGTAACATTGTGCCACCCGTATGTGTCCCTAGCTCCCTGTGTGGTCCGCCTCCTGTTACTAAACCCCCTTCCCCCCCCCCCCGCTTGTGCGCTTCCCCCAATGTCAGCATAGCAGCAGTCTTACTACTCCAGCCGCTCTCCGGGAATGCAGACCTGGTCTCCTCTCTAGTGATGGCTTCTGCAAACAGGGTGCCCAATCCTGGCTCCCTTTGTGGTCCGCCTCCTGTCACTCCGCCCCCCACTTATGCGCTTCCCCCAGTGTCAGCGTAGCAGCAGACTTACTACTCCAGCCGCTCTCCGGGAATGCAGACCTGATCTCCTCTCTCGTTACTCCTCTAGTGATGGCTTCTGCAATACGCATCATTAGTACAGTCATCACTAGAGGAGCGACGAGAGAGGAGACTAGGGGCTTGATTCACAAAGCAGTGCTAACCTACTTAGCACGTCTAAAGTCTTTAGACGTGCTAACCAGGGTGTTAAGTAGGTTAGCACCGGATTTCTCAATCAGATCGCGTGCAAAATTTTGTGCGCAAAGTTTTACGCGCGCAAAGTCCCATAGGCTATAATGGGCACTTTGCGCGGAGCGCTCTGTGCAGTGCGCGCGTAAAGTTTTACGCGCATAAAGTTTTGCGCGCGAAAAGCTGGTTTAGACGTGCTAAGGGGGTTTTCACAGGCGTGCTAACAGTTAGCATTGCTTTGTGAATCAAGCCCTTGGTCTGCGTTCCCAGAGAGCGGCTGAAGTAGTAAGACTACCACTATGCTTACACTGGGGGGAGCGCACACACAAGCGGGGAGGGGAGCGACAGGAGGTGGACCACACGGGGAGCCAGGGACGCATGCACAATGTTACATAGATGCCGCTACACAAATTACAGTACATGGGGAGCAGACCACACAGGGAGCTGGGGGACAACTGAGGGCATATAGGGGACACTAAACCTAGGTACGTCTTACATTCCGGAGTGTCTTATACGGCGGAAAATACGGTATGACAAGAGGGTATATTACTGTTACTTTTGAAATAATGAACTTGTAATTAGTGATGGATGCAAAATGAAAAAAAATTTCCTTTATTTCCAAATAAAATATTGTCACCATACATTGTGATAGGGAAAATTTTAAATGTTTTAATAATCGGGACAAGTGGGCAAATAAAATGCATGTATTTTAAAACTAGAACGGCCGATTTTTTTCCCCTTTTTTTCTTATAATGTGTTCGACTGTTAAAGAAAAAAAAGTTATAGGTGAATGAATGGAAGGAGCGCTGAAAGGTGAAAATTGCTCTACTACAGAAGGGAAAAACCCCTCAGTAGTGAAGTGGTTAAAGGTAATGTCAGGCAAAATTATCATAGTCAAGCTCTACTTACCCGGGGCTTTCTCCAGCCCCTTGCAGCCAACATGCCCCTCGCCACAGCTCCACTCTCAGCCGCTGGGGTCCCCACTGGTGCAGAGGCCAACCTCGAGTTCATCCTCTACTGTGCCTGTGCGAGTGCCGCTGTCAATCAAGTCCACGTTGTCTGGAATGTACTGCGCAGGCACAGAACTACTGCGTAATACACTCCGGACCTGAGGCGTACCTGTAGTTTTCAGCACCCAGGGACAAAGACTTTTTTTGTGCCCCCTTCTGGACAAAATGGGTGTGGCCACACATCAGAATGTGGTTGTGGTCGCACCAAACCAATGATACTCTGCTATGGGTTCAAATTGAAAAACACCTCATTAACCATTTAAGCTCCCACGGCCGATCGCGCACGTGCATGCGCACTCCCGGCCGCGCCTCGATAGCCCAGGAATCAAGGAATCAGTACATGGTGCCCGATCACTGATTCCTTTCCCCGGCAGAAAAAGCCGACAGCTTCTCTTGGAAGCCTCGAGAGAAGTGTCATTAGGGCCTTGCTGTAACCTAGGCTATTCACAAAAAAATAGACCTAGCACTACAGCCTTCAGCAAATGATGAGTATAATTAATAAACAAGTTATAGATGTAGAGCGCTCCCCTGCTGCGTGCACAGCACAGCCAAAACAAATTATATACAAATGAGGTAAAAAAAAGTGCTGCATACAGTTCATCACATATATAGCCACATCCAAAGGAGAAGGAGGAAGCGCCGGCACTGCTGTCAAACACTTTATTCAAACATCAATAAAATCAATGCAAGGGAATTCATCCAGACAAATTGTAAAGGCACATACCGTGGGTGGATGTAGCAGGTGCGGTGGGTGCAGTGGGTGGGGTGCCTGACGGCCGTTTCGCGCAATACGCGCTTCTACGGATGCTGCAACTTGGACCTGAGCACGCTGGGGATACACTCCGAAAAGTATACATCTCCGTTGGGGTTGTGCAGCGCTCCCCTCTTCCTCCTCCCCCTCCTTGGATCTGTAATGATTTTTGCAGTGCCAGCAATTTCTGCCTTTCCCTCTTACTGTTCTAACATATATAGCCACTACACATACAGCTAAAAGCAATCTGTGCACGACCAATGTAACTAATAAATCCTTATTAAGTTAGGCAGGAGAGTCCACAACCAGTGAATTCAGAAGCAAGCATGAGTTCATAAGCAGTTTGCAAAGTTCATAGCAGTTCAGCATCAAGCATATGATGTTGCTTAGCAGTGATAGTTAGTGGCAGGTGCAATTAGGGAACAAATCCCCCCTTCTTATCCCCACTCACCAGATGTGCGGCCTAACTGGGACCCAGTTACGCCTCTGAGGTATTGGCCACCTCACAGCCCCTCGACCAGGTCAGGATCTTTGGTGAGTATATTCCATCCACTCGATAATCCACACCGATATCCTCAAGTCAGTATGTAAAAAATAGAGACGCTATCATCGTGTAAAAATATCTCTCTTTACTAAAACGGCAGATCATAGAAAAACTGCCAGTATTAAAAACAAAGCAATAATATATATAACAATAGGGGTACAGCGGTCAGTTAGCTAAACCGCCGCATAAAAGTTGTATAAACCTCAGCCGCCTGCCGCTCTGCTGCAAAATCCCCGCTCAGATCCAATAGCTGCGTGTTACCGACGTACCGCGTCCGGTGACGTCACACGCTACCACGTCGCTCCGTAGCTCCGCCCAACGCGTTTTGTTGCTAAGCAACTCATCAGGGGCTTGCTGTAACATAGATTGTAGTGTAACTATTTCAACTAATGTATCCTGCTTAAACTTAAAGATTGTATACAGATGTAAGCAGACTGCAGAGTGGCGCAGCGGAAGTGTGCTGGGCCCATAACGCAAAGGTTGATGGATCGAAACCAACCTCTGCTAGGCATGATTTCATTTTTGTACCTCACTTTATCGCATGGGCAAAACGGTTTCCATAGCCCTGTATGAGAAAGTGTAATAAGGGCCCTGCCGTAACATAGATATTACAGTAGCTAAGACTACTCCTGGGCCTTTCTTGTAGTTGAAGAGATGAGTGAACTGTGACACCACACTTAAAGGACCACTATCGCGAAAAAAGTAGGCAGTTAAAAATGTGACAGATGACAGGTTTTGGGCCAGTCCATCTTTATAAAGGGGTTCTTTCGCGAAAAAAGTAGGCAGTTAAAAAATGTGACAGATGACTTTTTGGGCCAGTCCATATTTTAAAAGGGGATTCTCAGGGCTTTCTTTGTTTTCAACAGCATTTCCTGAACAGCAGTTTAACTGCCAAAATAGCAAGATACCAGCCGGCCTCCCTAATCACTTGCACACTATTATGTCAGTTAGATTTTGCAACTGTTGTTCAGGAAATGCTGGTGAAAACAAAGAAAGCCCTGAGAATCCCCCTTAAAAAGATGGACTGGCCCAAAACCTGTCATCTGTCACATTTTTTAACTGCCTACTTTTTTTCACGAAAGAACCCCTTTAAGGGGGATTCTCAGGGCTTTCTTTGTTTTCAACAGCATTTCCTGAACAACAGTTGCAAAATCTAACTGACATAATAGTGTGCAAGTGATTAGGGAGGCCGGCTGGTATCTTGCTATTTTGGCAGTTAAACTGCTGTTCAGGAAATGCTGTTGAAAACAAAGAAAGCCCTGAGAATCCCCCTTAAAAAGATGGACTGGCCCAAAACCTGTCATCTGTCACATTTTTTAACTGCCTACTTTTTTCGCGATAGTGGTCCTTAAAAAAAAACAAAAAACACAGCAAACAGAGAAGCTTCCCCATATTGGAGCATTGGATTTGGTAAAGTCTTAAGCCAATGTGTTGTAAGACACAAGTAAGCTTTAGGTTAGCAGGAATGGTTGCATGGCCACCTAGCTTTTCATCCTTCCCCGGCCAGCTAGGCTGGCTTCAGCCTGTAGTGTTGGTAGTATAGTGATGAGCATAGCTGCCCTCCAAGCAGTTGACCTGGGTTCGATTCCTGGCCAATGTGTTAGCGTGCTTTTGACATCCTACAAATCCCTGTAAGACAAGATCCTCCGGAGGAGGAGGGAGAGAGGGAGAAAGGATTACACTCCCTGGTTGATGTATACACATGCAGTAGTGTAGGCCTGCAATTTAGCATTGAATGTGATTTCTGCCTGTAACCACTTGCCAACCGCCTTAAGCCGATGGGCGGCGGCAAGGGCTGGGCCCAAACGACCGCAATACGCTCATTGGCGGCGGCAGCAGGCGTGGCTGTGCGGCCATCGCGTCATTTGCCGCCGGCGACAGGCTCCGCCCCCTCGCGCTGTAAGCTGCCGGCCGTTCGGAAGCGCCAGCGGGTTACTAGCTGCCCGATCGCCGCCATAGAAGTGTATAATACGCTTTGTAATGTATACAAAGCGTATTATACAGGCTGCCTCCTGCCCTGGTGGTCCCAGTGATCGAGGGACCAACAGGGCAGGCTGCAGCCACGAAGGTAAGCACCCAAGCACACTGATCTCTCCCCCCCTTCCTTCTGATCGCCCACAGCACCCCTCAGACCCCCCCTGCCCACCCCTCAGACACCTTTTTGCACCCAATCACCCCCCTAATCACCCATCAATCACTCCCTGTCGCTATCTGTCAACACTATTTATTTTTAACTAGTCCCTAAACTGCCCCCTGGGGGCTCCTGATCACCCCCCCACACACACTCTCAGATCCTCCCCAGCCCCCCCCCCCCTGCGTACTGTATACATCTATCCTGCCCTGTAATCACCTGTCATTCACCCGTCAATCAGCACCTGTCACTGCCACCTATCAGATCTGACCCTAACCTGCCTCTTACGGGCATCTGATCACCCTCCCACACCATCAGATCGCCGGCAGACCTACCCTCAGATCACCTCCAAAGTGCATTGTTTACATCTGCTCTGCCATCTAATCACCCACTGATCTCCCATCAATCACCCCCTGTTACTGCTACCAATCAGATCAGACCCCTATCTGCCCCTAGGGCACCCAATCACCCGCCCTCACCCTCAGAACGACCTAAGATCCCCCCAGACCTCCCCCCCTGTGTACTGTATACATCTATTCTCCCCTGTAATCACCTGTCAATCACCC
Organism: Hyperolius riggenbachi; assembly: GCF_040937935.1. Lineage (NCBI taxonomy): Eukaryota > Metazoa > Chordata > Amphibia > Anura > Hyperoliidae > Hyperolius > Hyperolius riggenbachi. Next base: position 63,397,566 of record NC_090648.1, read on the forward strand.
GGCAATCACCCCATCACCACCTGTCACTGCCTCCCATCAGATCAGACCCTAACCTGCCTCTTACAGGCATCAGATCAGACCCTCCCACACCATCACATTGCCCGCAGACCTACCCTCAGATCACCTCCAAAGTGCATTGTTTACATCTGTTCTGCCATCTAATCACCCACTGATCACCCATCAATCACCCCCTGTCACTGCTACCCATCAGATTAGACCCCTATCTGCCCCTAGGGCACCCAATCACCCACCCACACCCTCAGAACGCCCTCAGACCCCAACCCTGATCACCTCGCCAATGCATTGCTTGCATCTATTCCACCCTGTCACCCCCACCCATCAGATCAGGCCCTAATTTGCCCCATGTGGGATCCCCTTCCGATCACCTCCCCAGTGCATTGATTGCATCTATTTTCCCCTCTAACCACCCCCTGAGACACCCATCAATCACCTCCTGTCACCCCCCTAGCACTCCTATCCATCAGATCAGGCCCAATACAACCTGTCATCTAAGAGGCCACCCTGCTTATGACCGGTTCCACAAAATTCGCCCCCTCATAGACCACCTGTCATCAAAATTTGCAGATGTTTATACCCCTGAACAGTCATTTTGAGACATTTGGTTTCCAGACCACCTTACGGTTTAGGGCCCCTAAAATGCCAGGGCAGTATAGGAACCCCACAAGTGACCCCATTTTAGAAAGAAGACACCCCAAGGTATTCCGTTAGGTGTATGACGAGTTCATAGAAGATTTTCTTTTGTTGTCACAAGTTAGTGGAAATTGATTTTTATTGTATTTTTTCACAAAGTGTCAATTTCCGCTAACTTGTGACAAAAAAAAATCTTTCATGAACTCACCATACACCTAACAGAATACCTTGGGGTGTCTTCTTTCCAAAATGGGGTCACTTGTGGGGTTCCTATACTGCCCTGGCATTTTAGGGGCCCTAAACCGTGAGGAGTAGTCTAGAAACCAAATGCCTCAAAATGACCTGTGAATAGGACGTTAGGCCCCTTAGCGCACCTAGGCTGCAAAAAAGTACACACATGTGTTATCACCGTACTCAGAAGAAGTAGTATAATGTGTTTTGCGGTGTATTTTTACACATACCCATGCTGGGTGGGAGAAATCTCTCTGTAAATGGACAATTGTGTGTAAAAAAAAACAAAAAATTGACATTTACAGAGATATTTCTCCCACCCAGCATAGGTATATGTAAAAATACACCCCAAAACACATTATACTACTTCTCCTGAGTACGGCAATACCACATGTGTGGCACTTTTTTGCAGCCTAACTGCGCTAAGGGGCCCAAAGTCCAATGAGCACCTTTAGGCTTTACAGGGGTGATTACAATTAGGCACCCCCCAAAATGCCAGGACAGTAAACCCACCCCACAAATGACCCAATTTTGGAAAGTAGACACTTCAAGGTATTCAGTGAGTAGCATAGTGAGTCCGTGGCAGATTTCATTTTTTTTGTCTCAAGTTAGCAGAAAAGGAAACTTTTTTTTTTGTCACAAAGTGTCATTCCCCGCTAACTTGTGAAAAAAAAAAAAAATCTTCTATGAACTCACTATGCCTCTCAGTGAATACTTTGGGATGTCTTCTTTCCAAAATGAGGTAATTTGGGGGGTATTTATACTATCCTGGAATTTTAACACCTCATGAAACATGACCGGTGCTCAGAAAAGTCAGAGATGCTACAAAATGGGAAAATTCACTTTTGGCACCGTAGTTTGTAAACGCTATAACTTTTACCCAAACCAATAAATATACACTGAATGTTTTTTTTTTAATTAAAGACATGTAGCACAATAAATTTGGACAAAAATGTATACAGAAATTTTACTTTATTTGAAAAATGTCAGCACAGAAAGTAAAAAAAAATCATTTTTTTGACAAAATTCATGTCTTTTTTGATGAATATAATAAAAACTAAAACTCGCAGCAGCAATCAAATAGCACCAAAAGAAAGCTGTATTAGTGACAAGAAAAGGAGGTAAAATCCATTTAGGTGGTAAGTTGTATGACCGAGCAATAAACCGTGAAAGCTGCAGTGGTCTGAATGGAAAAAAAGGCACTGGTCCTTAAGGGGCGAAAAGACTGTGATCCTCAAGTGGTTAAAACACTGCTTTGTGTGAAAACTAATTTTTTTACCTGGGCTTTTGACGTCTACCCCAGTCAACCATGACCCTCTCCAGGTGTTAGATGCTTTGAAACATATTTTCCATCATTTTTCCGGCCAGCATAATTTTTTCAAATTTTTCAAGTTTGCCTCCCCACTGAAGTCTATGGCGGTTCGCGAACGTTCGCAAGTTTGCAAACATTTGCAGAGGTTTGCGAACCTAAAATCGGAGGTTCGGGCCATCTCTAGTTGCCATATGTCTGTTAAACAACCAAACTCATGTTTCTTTATTCTTGCTACAACTTGCTACTTGATAATGTAGATGCTGTTGATGGCTCAATGTGTTATTGTAAAAACAATTCTGCTAATAAAAATTCTAACATTGAAAAAAAAGAAAGAATGTGGTTGTGGTCATGGGTGGAGTCAAATGCTGTTTAGATAGCCATATGTGCCTCCTTACCCCATTCAGATAGCCAGATGTGCCCCCCTTAAAATAGCCAAATATGCGCCCCTTTAAAAAGCCAGATGTGCCCCCCTTTAGATAGCCTTTTTCTGCTGCTGTTAATGCTTCTGCACTCCTCTGGAGAAGGAGGGAAAGAAACAGGGGCACTTCAGGTAGCCAGCGAGCCATCTGCACATTGTGCAACAGCCGTGCTGAGCGCCCTCACAGTGCTGCGTCTGGGGACATATGTCCCCCCCTTGCCCACCCATAGCTACGCCTCTGCTCCGGAAAACGTGGACTTGATTGACAGCGGCGCTCACACAGGCACAGTAGAGGACTCGAGGTCTGCCTCTGCACCAGCGGAGACCACGGCGGCTGAGAGCGGAGCTGTGGCGAGGGACATGTTAGCTGCAAGGGGCTGAAGGAAGCCCCGGGTAAGTAGAGCTAGAATATGATAATTTTGCCTGACATTTCCTTTAAAGAACCTCTGTTGTGAAAATCTTAAAATGTAAAATACATGTAAAGATATACAAACAAGAAGTATGTTTCTTCCAAAGTAAAATGAGCCATAAATCACTTATCTCCTACGTTGCTGTCACTTACTGTAAGTAGTGGAAATCTGACATTACCGACAGATTTTGGACTAGCCCATCTTCTCATAGGGGGTTCTCAGAGTTTTCTTTATTTTCAAAAGCACTTAGTGAATGGCAGTTGTTCCGTCCAACCGCCAAAAAGGCGTACTTTGAGCAGGGAGGCTGGCCAGCATCTTTATATAAATCCTTTTCAGGGAATGTCTTTATAAAGAATAAAGGCCATGCTGAGAATCCCCCTATGGAGAGTTGGACTAACCCAAAACCTGTCGGTAATGTTGGATTTCTACTATCTACTGTAAATGCCAGCAACATAGGAGAGAAGTAATTTATGGCTCATTTTACTCAGGAAGAAATGTACTTCTTATTTGTATGTGTTTTCAATTTTAAGAGTTTCGCGACAGTTCCTCTTTAAGTAAATGTATTAGCATACAAAACCTTCTCACCAGGGATGCTCAACTCCGGAACTGGATGAAATCTGGATAGTTGTTATCCGGATTTCATCCGGTTAAATCAAATCACCTGGGCGCGGGGGTGGGGGATTAATCTTGCCTATCTGACGTCTCCGTAGGTCCGTCCCTCGGCGCCTCCCACGATGCGATCCACGTGTGTCACGTGATTACAAACACTTCCTCCTTCAGCCCATAAGGAGGAAGTGTTTGTCATCACGTGACCGCCGCTTGGACCGCATCGTGGGAGGCGCCGAGGGACGGACCTAAGAAGACGTCAGATAGGTAAGATTAACCCCCCCCCGCACAGGTGATTGGATTTCATCCGGTTCCGGAGTTGAGCATCCCTGCTTCTCACTTCAGGTTCCCTTTAATGTCAGTAGATGACATGAGAAAGTGAGACTGTGATGGATGTCTGTGACTTAGTCTTACCTTGTGATTTTGGATCGTGTGCAGCCCTGAGGCACGGCTTTCTCATGTGATATGTACACATTAAACACGGCCTATAAAAAGAGTTTATTTTAGGAGGGCTGAATATACATTTATCACGGTTGGAGATATTCCAGGAAGAGAGATGAAAATCTCACACTGGGAACTCGACTGTAATTAAAACCATTTGCTCCGCTATATATGATTAATGTTTAAATAGCTTGTGGTAACTGGAAATCATGGGATCCCATAGCAAAATATTGATGGAGCCTCCAGCGATAGGCACACTCCAGTCCTCCTTCTACATGTGTACAAGAGGACCTGTAGCCTGCTGCACTACACTGTGGTAAACATACCGCACCACGGCTAATTTTTTTTTTATTTTTTTTTTTAAAGAGGAACTTTAACCAAGGATTGAACTTCATTCCAATCAGCAGCTGATACCCCCTTTCCCACAAATCCTTACCTTTTCTCAAAGACTGTGGATCATCTATGGCTGATATTGTGGTGAAACCCCTCCCACAGTGTGATGTCATAACCATGGTCCTGACAGTTTGCGGTCTGTGAACCTCATTGCATTGTGGGAAATAATGACTTTTCCAACTGCCAAGCAAGCCATATCTCCCTTTGTGCATAGAACTCTCAATAACGAACATTCTGTACAGATCACCTGGCAGAACTAAAGATGTCACCACATTTCAGAATGTAAATCAGGGAGAGGAAACATTTTACAATGGGCAAACACTGACTAAATAATCCATAAGTGAATAATGTAAAAAAAAAAAAAGCAATTTTATTCATTATGTTATTTTCACTACAGTTCCTCTTTAAATACCTTTTATTTGGAGGAAAAGGCATGTATTACAGGATATCATTTATAATATATGTCCAACAGTATGACAAGCAGCATCAAAAAACATATATATACCAGCTCCAATCCTTTTACAACATTAGTCCTAACTGATTAACTCCACCATCAAAAATACTCAGCCAAAAAAAACAAACAAACACAGAACATTTATTTTTTTTCTCCTGGCGGACTCAAAGCGCCAGAGCTGCAGCCACTAGGACGCGCTCTATAGGCAGTAGCAGTGTTTAGGGAAACTTGCCCAAGGTCTCCTACTGAATAGGTGCTGGCTTACTGACAGAGCCAAGATTCGAACCCAGGTCTCCTGTGTCAGAGGCAGAGCCCTTAACCAGTACACTTTCCAGCCACACTACAATACAGGATCCATAAACCTGAAAAACCTAGATGACCCTGTGGGCTGTGCATAAAGGCCCTGGTATGAAAGCATTTAAATAATCAAAACAAAAAGAACATAAATAAAAACAACACAAACATGACCCCCCCCCCCCCCCCACACACACACACACGAGGGGTTACTTAACATCTGAACCGTATGCAGTTCCCTAACCTGGGGATTCCCCCAGTAACCATATACTCGCTAGGCCGCAAGAAAGAAGATATCTAGGATCTTTTATAACCAACATCTAAACACCCCAAGGTCGCCACTGTATGTTTAGTTAAAGAACAACTATCAAAGAAACCCAACATACCTATAGAGCAGGGCTGCCCAATAGGTCGATCGCGATCTACCGGTAGATCGCGACCGCCTTCTTGGTAGATCGCGGCCACTTGGCCGCGTCTCATTAAATTTTGCGGCCAGCAGCATGTTTAGCTGCCGGCCAATAACAATGCAGGGGAGATGACGCGGCGAGCAGAGAGGGAGGAAGGAGAGAGGCGGCGCGGCCGCTACGTTATGGCTGGGGGCGGCGCCGGGCAGCCTGCAACGTGCGTGCTTGTAACATGCCCGGCGCCGCCCCCAGCCATGACGTAGCGGCTGCGCCGCCTCTCTCCTCCCTCTCTCCTCGCCGCGTCTTGCCGTCTTCTCCCCGACGACATTCTTATTGGCCAGCGGACTGCCTGCCGGAGGTCCCAGGAGTCCAGAGGACTCTGGGTAACCTACGCTGCAGGTACATATACCTGGCTAAGCTACACTGAGGGCTCCTATACCTGGCTAAGCTACACTGAGGGCCCCTATACCTGGCTAAGCTACACTGAGGGCTCCTATACCTGGCTCAGCTACACTGAGGGCCCCTATACCTGGCTAAGCTACACTGAGGGCCCCTATACCTGGCTAAGCTACACTGAGGGCCCCTATACCTGGCTAAGCTACACTGAGGGCCCCTATACCTGGCTAAGCTACACTGAGGGCTCCTATACCTGGCTAAGCTACACTGAGGGCTCCTATACTTGGCTAAGCTACACTGAGGGCCCCTATACCTGGCTAAGCTACACTGAGGGCCCCTATACCTGGCTAAGCTACACTGAGGGCCCCTATACCTGGCTAAGCTACACTGAGGGCTCCTATACCTGGCTAAGCTACACTGAGGGCCCCTATACCTGGCTAAGCTACACTGAGGGCCCCTATACCTGGCTAAGCTACACTGAGGGCCCCTATACCTGGCTAAGCTACACTGAGGGCCCCTATACCTGGCTAAGCTACACTGGGGGCACCAATACCTGGCTAAGCTACACTGGGGGCCCCTATACCTGGCTAAGCTACACTGAGGGCCCCTATACCTGGCTAACCTACACTGAGGGCCCCTATACCTGGCTAAGCTACACTGAGGGCCCCTATACCTGGCTAAGCTACACTGAGGGCCCCTATACCTGGCTTACCTATACTGAGGGCCCCTATACCTGGCTAAGCTACACTGAGGGCTCCTATACCTGGCTAAGCTACACTAGGGGCCCTATACCTGGCTAAGCTACACTGAGGGCCCCTATACCTGGCTAAGCTACACTGAGGGCCCCTATACCTGGCTAAGCTACACTGAGGGCTCCTATACCTGGCTAAGCTACACTGAGGGCTCCTATACCTGGCTAAGCTACACTGAGGGCCCCTATACCTGGCTAAGCTACACTGAGGGCCCCTATACCTGGCTAAGCTACACTGAGGGCCCCTATACCTGGCTAAGCTACACTGGGGGCCCCTATACCTGGCTAAGCTACACTGGGGGCACCAATACCTGGCTAAGCTACACTGAGGGCCCCTATACCTAGCTAAGCTACACTGAGGGCCCCTATACCTGGCTAAGCTACACTGAGGGCTCCTATACCTGGCTAAGCTACACTGAGGGCCCCTATACCTGGCTAAGCTACACTGAGGGCCCCTATACCTGGCTAAGCTACACTGAGGGCTCCTATACCTGGCTAAGCTACACTGAGGGCCCCTATACCTGGCTAAGCTACACTGAGGGCTCCTATACCTGGCTAAGCTACACTGAGGGCCCCTATACCTGGCTAAGCTACACTGAGGGCCCCTATACCTGGCTAAGCTACACTGGGGGCCCCTATACCTGGCTAAGCTACACTGGGGGCACCAATACCTGGCTAAGCTACACTGAGGGCCCCTATACCTGGCTAAGCTACACTGAGGGCCCCTATACCTGGCTAACCTATACTGAGGGCCCATATACCTGGCTAAGCTACACTGAGGGCTCCTATACCTGGCTAAGCTACACTGAGGGCCCCTATACCTGGCTAAGCTACACTGAGGGCCCCTATACCTGGCTAAGCTACACTGAGGGCCCCTATACCTGGCTAAGCTACACTGAGGGCCCCTATACCTGGCTAAGCTACACTGAGGGCCCCTATACTTGGCTAAGCTACACTGGGGGCACCAATACCTGGCTAAGCTACACTGAGGGCCCCTATACCTGGCTAACCTATACTGAGGGCCCCTATACCTGGCTAAGCTACACTGAGGGCCCCTATACCTGGCTAAGCTACACTGAGGGCTCCTATACCTGGCTAAGCTACACTGAGGGCCCCTATACCTGGCTAAGCTACACTGAGGGCCCCTATACCTGGCTAAGCTACACTGAGGGCCCCTATACCTGGCTAAGCTACACTGAGGGCACCAATACCTGGCTAAGCTACACTGAGGGCTCCTATACTTGGCTAAGCTACACTGAGGGCCCCTATACCTGGCTAAGCTACACTGAGGGCTCCTATACCTGGCTAAGCTACACTGAGGGCCCCTATACCTGGCTAAGCTACACTGAGGGCCCCTATACCTGGCTAAGCTACACTGAGGGCCCCTATACCTGGCTAAGCTACACTGGGGGCACCAATACCTGGCTAAGCTACACTGAGGGCCCCTATACCTGGCTAAGCTACACTGAGGGCCCATATACCTGGCTAAGCTACACTGAGGGCCCCTATACCTGGCTAAGCTACACTGAGGGCTCCTATACCTGGCTAAGCTACACTGAGGGCCCCTATACCTGGCTAAGCTACACTGAGGGCCCCTATACCTGGCTAAGCTACACTGAGGGCCCCTTTACCTGGCTAAGCTACACTGAGGGCCCCTATACTTGGCTAAGCTACACTGAGGGCTCCTATACCTGGCTAAGCTACACTGAGGGCCCCTATACCTGGCTAAGCTACACTGAGGGCCCCTATACTTGGCTAAGCTACACTGAGGGCCCCTATACCTGGCTAAGCTACACTGAGGGCCCCTATACCTGGCTAAGCTACACTGAGGGCCCCTATACCTGGCTAAGCTACACTGAGGGCTCCTATACTTGGCTCAGCTACACTGAGGGCCCCTATACTTGGCTAAGCTACACTGAGGGCCCCTATACCTGGCTAAGCTACACTGAGGGCCCCTATACCTGGCTAAGCTACACTGAGGGCTCCTATACCTGACTAAGCTACACTGAGGGCTCCTATACCTGGCTAAGCTACACTGAGGGCCCCTATACCTGGCTAAGCTACACTGAGGGCTCCTATACCTGGCTAAGCTACACTGAGGGCTCCTATACCTGGCTAAGCTACACTGAGGGCTCCTATACCTGGCTAAGCTACACTGAGGGCCCCTATACCTGGCTAAGCTACACTGAGGGCTCCTATACCTGGCTAAGCTACACTGAGGGCCCCTATACCTGGCTAAGCTACACTGAGGGCTCCTATACCTGGCTAAGCTACACTGAGGGCTCCTATACCTGGCTAAGCTACACTGAGGGCCCCTATACCTGGCTAAGCTACACTGAGGGCTCCTATACCTGGCTAAGCTACACTGAGGGCTCCTATACCTGGCTAAGCTACACTGAGGGCTCCTATACCTGGCTAAGCTACACTGAGGGCTCCTATACCTGGCTAAGCTACACTGAGGGCCCCTATACCTGGCTAAGCTACACTGAGGGCTCCTATACCTGGCTAAGCTACACTGAGGGCTCCTATACCTGGCTAAGCTACACTGAGGGCTCCTATACCTGGCTAAGCTACACTGAGGGCTCCTATACCTGGCTAAGCTACACTGAGGGCCCCTATACCTGGCTAAGCTACACTGAGGGCCCCTATACTTGGCTAAGCTACACTGAGGGCCCCTATACCTGGCTAAGCTACACTGAGGGCTCCTATACCTGGCTAAGCTACACTGAGGGCCCCTATACCTGGCTAAGCTACACTGGGGGCCCCTATACATGGCTAAGCTACACTGAGGGCTCCTATACCTGGCTAAGCTACACTGAGGGCTCCTATACCTGGCTAAGCTACACTGAGGGCCCCTATACATGGCTAAGCTACACTGAGGGCTCCTATACCTGGCTAAGCTACACTGAAGGCTCCTATACCTGGCTAAGCTACACTGAGGGCCCCTATACTTGGCTAAGCTACACTGAGGGCCCCTATACCTGGCTAAGCTACACTGAGGGCCCCTATACCTGGCTAAGCTACACTGAGGGCTCCTATACCTGGCTAAGCTACACTGAGGGCCCCTATACCTGGCTAAGCTACACTGAGGGCCCCTATACCTGGCTAAGCTACACTGAGGGCTCCTATACCTGGCTAAGCTACACTGAGGGCTCCTATACCTGGCTAAGCTACACTGAGGGCCCCTATACCTGGCTAAGCTACACTGAGGGCCCCTATACCTGGCTAAGCTACACTGAGGGCTCCTATACCTGGCTAAGCTACACTGAAGGCCCCTATACCTGGCTAAGCTACACTGAGGGCCCCTATACCTGGCTAAGCTACACTGAGGGCCCCTATACCTGGCTAAGCTACACTGAGGGCTCCTATACCTGGCTAAGCTACACTGAGGGCCCCTATACCTGGCTAAGCTACACTGAGGGCCCCTATACCTGGCTAAGCTACACTGAGGGACCCTATACCTGGCTAAGCTACACTGAGGGCCCCTATACTTGGCTAAGCTACACTGAGGGCTCCTATACCTGGCTAAGCTACACTGAGGGCCCCTATACCTGGCTAAGCTACACTGAGGGCTCCTATACTTGGCTAAGCTACACTGAGGGCCCCTATACCTAGCTAAGCTACACTGAGGGCCCCTATACCTGGCTAAGCTACACTGAGGGCTCCTATACCTGGCTAAGCTACACTGAGGGCCCCTATACCTGGCTAAGCTACACTGAGGGCTCCTATACTTGGCTAAGCTACACTGAGGGCCCCTTTACCTGGCTAAGCTACACTGAGGGCTCCTATACCTGGCTAAGCTACACTGAGGGCCCCTATACCTGGCTAAGCTACACTGAGGGCCCCTATACCTGGCTAAGCTACGCTGAGGGCCCCTATACCTAGCTAAGCTACACTGAGGGCTCCTATACCTGGCTAAGCTACACTGAGGGCCCCTATACCTGGCTAAGCTACGCTGAGGGCTCCTATACTTGGCTAAGCTACACTGAGGGCCCCTATACCTGGCTAACCTACACTAGGGGCCCATATACATGGCTAAGCTACACTGAGGGCTCCTATACCTGGCTAAGCTACACTGAGGGCCCCTATACCTGGATAAGCTACACTGGGGGCCCCTATACCTGGCTAACCTACACTGGGGGCCCAAATGCCAGGCTAACCTACACTGGGGGCCCATATGCCTGGCCAACCTACACTGGGGCCCATATGCCTGGCCAACCTACACTGGGGCCCATATGCCTGGCTAACCTACACTGGGGGCCCATATGCCTGGCTAACGTACACTGGGGGCACATAACCTATGCTGCAGGCACATACACCTGGCTAACCTACGTCGGGGGGGGGGGGGGGGGGGGGGGCGTGCTTAGCATTTGGGACGTTGGTAGATCTCCTGGCCTCGGCAAATTTTAAAGTAGCTCGCGAGCCGAAAAAGTGTGGGCACCCCTGCTATAGAGCTTTTACCCAGCAACTTGAAAGTGCTTTTCAGAGGTCTCTCAGCACAGACTGTGTGAAAAAAAAAAACAACCTTTGCTTACCAGCTGTTTTGTAATACTTTTGTGTTGGCGTCAGGGAGAGGGGGAGGCAGAGCTGAACTACCTGGCTGTAAACTGTTTACACTGCGCGGCAGACAGTGAGACACAGGAGCACGCAGAGCTGCTGCAGCACGATTATTTACACACATTTGAAGCTACAGTGGGATGTGAAAGTTTGGGCAACCTTGCTAATCGTCATGATTTTCCTGTATAAATCGTTGGTTTTTACAATAAAGTCAGTTAAATATATCATATAGGAAAAACACATTGATAATTGAGAAGTGAAATGAAGTGGATTGGATTTACAAAAAGTGCGCAATAATTGTTTAAATTAAATTAGGCAGGTGCATGAATTTGGGCACCACATAAAAGAAATGAAATCAATATTTAGTAGATCGCCTTTTGCAGAAATTACAACCTCTAAATGCTTCCTGTAGGTTCCAATGACAGTCGGGATTCTGATTGAAGGTATTTTGGACCATTCCACTTTACAAAACATCTCTAGTTCATTCAGGTTTGATGGCTTCCGAGCATGGACAGTTCTCTTTAACTCACACCACAAATTTTCATTTATATTCAGGTATGGGGACTGAGATGGCAATTCCAGAACGTACTTGTTCCCCTGCATGAATGCCTTAGTGGATTTTGAGCAGTGTTTAGGGTCGTTGTCTTGTTGAAAGATCCAGCTCCGGCACAACTTTGTCACCGATTCCTGGACATTGGTCTCCAGAATCTGCTGATACTGGGTGGAATCCATGCATCCCTCAACTCGGACAAGATTCCCAGTCCCTGCACTGGCCACACAGCCCCACAGCATGATGGAACCACCACCATATTTTACTGTAGGCAGCAGGTGTTTTTCTTGGAATGCTGTGTTCTTTTTCCTCCATGCATAGTGCCCCCCTTATTATGCCCAAATCAATTTTAGTTTCATCAGTCCACAGCACCTTATTCCAAAATGAAGCTGGCTTGTCCAAATGTGCTTTAGCATACCTCAAGCGGCTCTGTTTGTGCTGTGGGCGGAGAAAAGGCTTCCTTTGCATCACCCTCACATACAGCATCTCCTTGTGTAAAGTGCGCCGAATGGTTGAACGATGCACAGTGACTCCATCTGCAGCAAGATGATGATGTAGGCCTTTGGTGCTGGGCTGTGGGTTGACTCTGACTCACCATTCAACACTTCTGTTTATCCGAGATTTTTCTTGGTCTGCCACTTCGAGCCTTAACTTGAACGGAGCCTGTGGTCTTCCATTTTCTCAATATGTTCCTAACTGTGGAAACAGACAGCTGAAATATTTGAGACAGCTTTCTATATCCTTCCCCAAAACCATGATGGTAAACAATCTTTGTTTTCAAGTCATTCGAGAGTTGTTTTGAGACCTCCATGTTGCTACTCTTCAGAGAAAATTAAAACAGGAGGGAGACTTACAATTGACCCCCTTAAATACTCTCTCATAATTGGATTCACCTGTGTATGTAGGTCAGGGGTCACTGAGCTTACCAAGCCAATTTGAGTTCCAATAATTAGTTCTAACGGTTCTGGTATCAATACAAATGACAAAAGTGCCCACATTTATACACCTGCCTAATTTTATTTAAACAATTATAGCGCACTTTCAGTTCTCAAATATCACTGTGTGTGTCTCCTATATGATATATTTAACTGACATTTTTTATTGTAACAACCAACAATTTATACAGGAAAATAATGACGATTAAAAAGGTTGCAAACTTTCACATCCCGCTGTATATGTCCGATTTCATTCTAAACAGATTACAGTCACAGTATTAGAGCCAGTGAATATTATTTCTGTATGCTGAATGTACTGGGCACAGTCCTCTATAGTAATGCCCACAGTGAGATTTCTTAATATAAAACATGAAAAGATAAAAAAAAAATCCTTTGCATTGCCTTTTGCTAGAAATTACTGGACATATATGTGGCATTTAGAATTTTAGTTAAGTTTGATAGTTGTCCTTTAAGTACCATTTGGTATATTTAAAAGGTTCCACAACTTGAGTAACTCAGTTGTTGGGGTGTAATGTTTAATAAAAGGGACCCATATCTTGAAAAACGTAGCTGTAGTCTTGGATTTGCTAATTTCTGCATCAGATTTGGCTATTTACAGTACATTAGATTTCTCATTGTATCCACTACATGTTGCTCTGTATGGGGGACAGAGTAGAGCCATTGTGTAATTATACATTCCTTTGCTGTCAAAAGTATAAAATGTGTAATGGGCCTAAGGGGATATTCCATAGAAGACAAGCCGGGGGCCTCAGGGTGTCCTCCAGAACCGGTTTCAGGGCTGACTTAACAGGGCAGACCGGTGAGACAGACAGGCAGGACACACCGCAGGATTCCAGGAGCAGTAAGTGTGACAGATACTTTGCTATCAATGACGTGTCTGTGTTCCATGCGTTGTAGTGCAGGATGTGTTTCCACTCTGCTACAGCAAGTAAAGGTGGCCATACACTTATAGATTTGCAGCATATTTGACCATCAGATAGATTTCTGTCAGATGCCTGTCAAGTCGAATCTGACAGAAATCTATCTGATGTTTGCCACACACCTGTCTAATAAATTACAGGCCAGCAAGCAAGTTATTTACCCTGAGACCTTCCCCCTCCCGTCCCCAATCCTACAGCATTGAAGTAAATGGGAACCTAAAAAAAAAAATTGATACTCACCTAAGGAGAAGGAAGGCTCTGGGTCCTATAGAGCAGTGCTTTTCAACCCGTGGTACGCGTACCACCAGTGGTACTCTACTGTTGGCCAGGTGGTACGCGACAGGTTTGCCTGTCACTTGTCCTGGTCCTGTCTCCAAAAAGTTCACTCCCCTTCACTTGCTCCTTACTGTGCTGCCCTGAATACTTCAGACCTCAGATCAGCCAGGCGAACGGTGCACATTGATGGCACATATACTTCAAATACAGGAAGTGACATTACTGCTCACTTGTATTTGAAGTATACGCGCAGGCGCAGTCACTGTGCACAGTTCCCCTGGCTGTCTCTTCACTGCTGCTAGGTTACAGCTGATCTGAGTGTACCTCAGATCAGCTGTAACCCGGCAGCTGTACCTCTAAGAAAAGCTGTAAGTGTACCTGTAAGGAAAAAAAATAAATAACAGTGCCCCTGGGGGTCATTTAGCTCTGGAGGGGGAAGCCTCTGGATCCTTGTGGAGAAGGATCTGTTGAAATTGAAAAATTAAAAAACTACGGTTGATAATCTAAATGATGAGGAACGGAAAACTTTACACGAAATAATCGATAAAAACAATAAATGGGTTATTAAACCCTCTGACAAGGGGGGCAATGTCGTCATCATGTCGGTTGAGATGTACAGGAACATGTGTTTAGATATCTTGAATAGGCGTGATTGTTATAGGAGGGTCCCCACTCCAGGGTCACCTTGTGCCAACGCAATTTGTTTTCAATAATTGACGATGCAGCGACGAGATCGGTGATTGACGAGAGCACGGTTAGATTTTTGAAGGTTGATAAACCTATTCTTCAAATTTTTTATGCCCTACACAAGGTTCATAAGAGGTTTGAAAAACCTCCAGGTCGTCCAATCGTATCAGGTCGAGGCTCTCTGACCGAAAAAGCCAGTATTTATGTGGATCGGTATCTCCAACCACATGTGCAGGCACTTCCATCTTATATTCGAGATACGTCGCATCTTTTGCGGATTCTGGAGGGGTTGCAACTGCCCCCCGACACATTATTGGTGGCCCTGGACGTGGAGGCCCTCTATTCAAGTATCCCCCATGATTTGGGCATTCGGGCGGTGGGAACATTTCTCAGCGAATTGGGGGTGCAATATGTGGCGCACAATGGTTTCTTACTGGCCCTGCTTGAATTTTTGTTGACTAATAATATTTTTGTTTTTGAAGGGTCCCATTACCTCCAGGTGCAAGGCGCAGCGATGGGGACTACGTGTGCCTCTTCGTACGCGAACCTGTACCTGGGGGAGTGGGAACGTGAGCTTTTTTCCAGTGATGGCCTCTCGATGTACCTGTGCCATCTTTTGTCGTGGCACAGGTACATCAATGACAGCATCATCTTTTGGACAGGTGGGCAGGATTTCCTCAAACAATTTGTTGAGGCTTTGAAATGTCAATTCGAGAAATCTTAAGTTCACTATGCAATTCAGCCCCTCGGAGATCCCCTTCCTCGACATCTCTATCATGCTGGATGAAGAGGGGTATGTGTCCACTAGTCTGTATAGAAAGGAGACAACTACAAATTCTCTCCTGAGGGCGGATAGTTTTCACCCCACCCATACTGTAAGAGGTATACCAATGGGTCAGTACCTTCGCATAAGACGGAATTGTTCAGATGATGGTACTTTCAAAGCAGAGGCCAGCAGGTTGAAGGAGAGATTCAGGGAAAGGGGATACCCCGAGGGGACTCATAGGAGGGCATTTAAAAGAGTGGATGCAAGTGACCGCTCATCCCTTCTTTCAAATAGATACCGGGGCACACGGGACAGCGGAGATACCTTGCACTTCTGCACCAAATATTCAGCCCAACATCAACAAATTACGCATATAATTAATAAACATTGGCATATTCTTACTAATGATATTAACCACTTGCCGACCGCGCACTCATACCGCACGTCGGCAAAGTGGCAGCTGCAGGACCAGCGACGCAGTTCTGCGTCGCCGGCTGCAGGCTAATTAATCAGGAAGCAGCCGCTCGCGCAAGCGGCTGCTTCCTGTCAATTCACGGCGGGGGGGGCTCCGTGAATAGCCTGCGGGCCGCCGATCGGGGCTTGCAGGCTAAATGTAAACACAAGCGGAAATAATCTGCTTTGTTTACATTCGTACAACGCTGCTAACAGTAGCAGCGTTGTATCAGATCAGCGTTCCCCGGCCAATCAGCGGCCGGGGATTGCTGTCACATGACAGGCAGGAGCCTGTTAGAGGCTGCACAGGACAGATCCGTTCCTGTGCAGCCTCGGATCTCCGGGGAAGGGAGGGGGGAATTTTGCCGCGGAGGGGGGCTTTGAGGTGCCCCCCCCCCCCCCCGCAACACCCAGGCAGGCAGGAGCGATCAGACCCCCCCAGCACATCATCCCCCTAGTGGGGAAAAAAGGGGGGCGATCTGGTCGCTCTGCCTGCACCCTGATCTGTGCTGGGGGCTGCCCAGCCCACCCAGCACAGATCAGCTAAAACAGCGCTGGTCCTTAAGGCGGGTAAAGGGTGGGTCCTCAAGTGGTTAAATTAAGCAAATATGTTCCTGAAAGACGCCGTTTTTCTTTCCGACGGGCACCTTCCCTCAGAGACAGGTTGATTAGTAGCCATTTTGTGAATCCCTCAATTACATCCCAAACATTGTAAAGTTCTGGGCACGTATACGTGTGGTGGCTGCACCATGTGCAGATACATGCAGGTCTGTCGGGATGTCAGACTGCCAGACGGTAAGAACTGGACGTTAGCACATTATGTGAATTGCAACACTATTTTAGTGGTGTACTTGTTGTTATGCCCATGTGGTGCATTCTATATTGGTAAAACAAAACGCGAGCTACGCTCTAGAATTTCCGATCATGTGACTAATATAAGGAGTAAAAACATGTCCAACCTTACCCCGGAGGCCAGTCATTTTAAGACCATGCATGCAGGGAATCCCACCAAAATGCAGGTTATTGGCCTGGACCGTATTCATGCCTCTCCAAGAGGCGGTGATATGGATAAACTCCTATTACAAAGAGAATCCAGGTGGATTTTTGACCTGGAGGCAACCACGCCCCCAGGTCTAAATGAAAATAAGAGTCATGTCTCCTTTCTGCCAGTTTGATGTCCCACTTTTTACACCATCAGGGACATCAAGTTCTGGCTCGCTCTCGGGGAGGGGGAGGGGGGGGGGGGTTCCCCTACCGTTTACATTGCTGGATACATAATATGATATTCTTACTCTAATTTTGATTATGGATGCTTTGCACCTTATCCTGAGGTGGATATGTGTATGTCCACTTTAATTAGTGGTCTGTGGTTATTTACCTTATTTGGCCCCCTCAGGTTATATATAGATATATTGGACATTATTCACCATCAATTTAATAGGGTTGTATTGTAATTTTGGTTCAGTTTAGTGTATGTTGGAGTTAAGGAGTTTTAATAGGTTTACCTGTGGGGCGGGGCTCTTGTTCTCTTTCCCTACTCGGGCTTTGCTGGTGTGTCCGGTCTCGCTCCCCCCCCCCCCAGCGGTGCTGCTTGGTGTGGTCAGGGTCGGTGGATGTGGCGGAGTGGTGCCTGTGGTGCTTTTTGTCCCGCTGGTCTGTTCCGTGGTGTCCGCCTGCCCTGCCCGCCCCGTGTGTGGTGGGTGGGCAGGGCCTGGCGGAACGCGCTGGCGGGTTGCTATGGCGACCTGGCGTCGTGTCTGCCCGCCCGTCATTGGCCGCTAGTGGGGGCGTGCGTGGCCGGCCTCCTGATGACATCCGGCGGGTGGGAGGATAAGATCCCCCGGGGGAAGCCTGGGAAGTTATGCAAACCTCCAGTAGAAGCCGGAAGTCCGGCGAAACCGGTCAAGGACGCATGTGCTGCGTCCCGACCTCCATCCACCTCCCGTTGTGGACCTGGAATAGCCTTTGATCTCCGCCCGGACACAGGGCCGGATTTAGGCCACGGCAACCTAGGCCATGGCCTAGGGCACCACAAGAGCAAGGGCACCAAAGCAGCAGGCTAAATTGGTGAAGCATTTGCAAGCTTGGTGAAGCATTTGCAAGCCTATAATTTGCTATAGGCAGCACTGAAGGCACACTGGCTCACCCACTTATCCTTGTGTTTCCTTCCCCTTTGTTTCCTACCCACTACCCTCTAGATTGTAAGCTCGCAAGGGCAGGGACCTCCTCCTAGTGTTTCTCATACTGCTGTAATTTTAACATATGTATATGTACCAACCACATATCAACTATGTATGTATCTGTATTTACTCTATTCAATGTCATGACTGTACAGTGTCTTGTATTTCTTATGTATATTTGTTCCCCATTATCTGTTTGTACTATGTACAGCGCTACGGAAGATGTTGGCGCTATATAAATAAAAAATAATAATAATAATAAAATGCTGCAATGCAGGGAGATCAAGCTAGCACTGTTAGCCGCCTGTGCAGCAGCCACCTTGCTCTCTGTGCACGTTTGTATTGTGGCCGGCGGCTATGGACTTGGGCAGCATTGGAGACGGAAAGGAAGAGGAAGCTTCTGCACCGGAGACGAGCAATGAGTGACACTGATGGCTGCTGCAGTGGGAAGGTGAGCTGGCTACCTATACTGAAAGGGGGGTGGGAAAAGGAGGGATTGAAGGAGTGATCTGGCTACCTATACTAGAGGGAAAGGATGGAGAGGTCATCTGGCTACCTATACTGGAGGGAGGGGTCACCTGGCTACCTATACTGGAGGGAGGGGTCATCTGGCTACCTATACTGGAGGGAATGGGGGCGGGTCTTCTCACTACCTATACTGGAGGGGGACGGTTGGTGACAGTGGCCTTGGGCGGTAAAGAGTACAAATCCGGCCCTGCCCGGACACCAGCATATCAGCCGGACATAGCGAGACCAGCAAGCTGCCTTGCAGCACAGCAGCCTATGGTGCACGTAAGCAAGCCCTCTGGGCATGGACTTTTGCCACACTCTCGGCTTGATGCTAGCATTTGAGTGTTCTGCTTGCTTGCCATTTCATGCCAGCTTCTAGCTTCTCTGCTTTAAGCACAAGAACACGGAATTGCTCATTTCAATTGTGAACTTTTGCTGATTGCCAAGTTGCCTCCTATACAGAGGCTGGATGTTACTATGTCTGCTGGATGTTTATATGGAATTGCTTTCTCATGATGCTTCTTGCTGTGAGCGAATACTGCTTTGCATGGAACGGTTTTTGAACAAACTTTTCTGCTAGCTCATCCTGCTTTACACAAGACAGGCAGCCATATACCTATGCTGGATGTTTACCATGCCTGTTTGCAATACATTAACAATTAGGATGCTGATCTGCTGACTGCAACCCAAGGACTTTTGTCAAGCACTTGCTTTGTCTGCTGGTGTTCTGCCATTGAACTCTTGATCCATACAGTTTAACAACATCATTGATAGCAGTCCTTAAAAGCCAGTGTATCAGTCTCTGGACTATTTGAACTTCATCCTTTAGTGATCTTGGAGTATCAATTATTGCAGCCTATGGAGGTGGAGATTCATTAGTGGCGGGAACTGTAGTGGTGTCCGGGGTCCCCTGGGAGGGTGTGGTTGGGGGCGCGGGGTGGGTACATCTTTTATTGGTTATTTTTAAGAGTGTTAGATATATTTGGATTAATAAAGTATATTTTGATATAATGATAAACTATCTTGTGTGATTTGTGCACAATCGGGTCATATCTACTTTTATTATTATCTCACTTTTTTTTGATTTTTGGATCCTAAAGAGGCGTCCACCTTCCTCTTCAGTAGAGGGAATACAGTGCTAGGATCCCCCAAAGATCTCGTCAGGGCTTGTAGGCATTCGCGCATGCGCAGTAACCGCTCTCTGCTTGGGCTCCGGCAGATGCAGCCGAGCTAGATCGGGTCCGCTCGACTGTGCAGGCTCACTGGTGGTACTTGAAAATTTTCAGGGGAAAGAAGTGGTACAATTAGTGAAAGGGTTGAAAAGCCCCGAGTTCCCCAACCCTGTCCTCAAGCCCCACCAACAGTACAGGTTTTGCAGGAAACCACAAACATGCACAGGTGAGGTAATTAGTGTCTCAGCAGAGCTGATTAACTACCTCTGTAGCTTTATACAAAACATGCACTGTTAGTGGGCCTTGAGGACAGGGCTGGGGAACACTGCCTTAAAGGATACCTTAGCACAAAAAGTAAAAAATGGGGGGGGCAGGCATGCTCTCCTCCGACCCCTCCGTAAGTAAGTTCAGGGGATCGATACACAGTGACGGAGGGGGATGGAGGAGAACGGGTGGGGGAAGCAGACCACAAACATGCACAGGTAGGGTAATTAGTGTCTCAGCAGAGCTGATTAGCTACCACTGTAGCTTTATACAAAACATGCACTGTACAGTCCTTGCGTTCCAGCGCTGGCTCCCCGGCAGCAGTATTTAACCAATTGGTCAAATACTGCTATCTCCGCTGCCAAGGGAGGCTTCGGAAGTCTTCGGTAGCCCGAGTGTCCCCGAAGACGGGTGGCTCCATGCTGCGCCTGCGCTAGTGTGATCTCTTTCGTGCTCACGCATGCGCAGTACGGAGCTGCCAGCCATCGTGGGCACTCGGGCTAACAGACTTCCCAAGCTTCCCTCGAGTGGGACTTTCAAACTGGAAGAGGAGCAGGAAGTCTCTATAGGACCCAGAGCCTTCCCTCTCCTTAGGTAAGTATCTGGGTTTTTTTCTGTTTTAACCACTTCCCGACCGCCCACTACACAGGGGCGGCGGGGAAGTGGAGCCCTGCAGGACGGCCTCACCCACAGAGGCGGCGGTCCATTTAAGGGCATGGGCGGAGCGATCGCGTCATCCGTGACGCGATCCTCCGCCGGCGCCTGTCACCGCTCGCTCGCCGCAACATCCCGCCGGCTATACGGAAGCGCCGGCGGGATGTTAACCCCGCGATCGCCGCATACAAAGTGTATAATACACTTTGTAATGTTTACAAAGTGTATTATACAGGCTGCCTCCTGCCCTGGTGGTCCCAGTGTCCGAGGGACCACCAGGGCAGGCTGCAGCCACCCTAGTCTGCACCCAAGCACACTGATTTCTCCCTCCCCTGCCCCAGATCGCCCACAGCACCCATCAGACCCCCCCCTGCCCACCCCCCAGACCCCTGTTTGCACCCAATCACCCCCCTAATCACCCATCAATCACTCCCTGTCACTATCTGTCAACGCTATTTTTTTTTATCCCCCCCCTGCCCCCTCCTGATCACCCCCCACCCCTCAGATTCTCCCCAGACCCCCCCCCCCAGACCACCCCCCCCTGTTTACTGTATGCATCTATCCCCCTGATCACCTGTCAATCACCTGTCAATCACCCGTCAATCACCCGTCAATCACCCCCTGTCACTGCCACCCATCAATCAGCCCCTAACCTGCCCCTTGCGGGCAATCTGATCACCCCCCCACACCAATAGATCGCCCACAGATCCGACATCAGATCACCTCCCAAATCCATTGTTTACATCTATTCTCTCCTCTAAACACCCACTAATTACCCATCAATCACCCATCAATCACCCCCTATCACCACCTGTCACTGTTACCTATCAGATCAGACCCTAATCTGCCCCTTGCGGGCACCCAAACACCTGCCTACACGCTCAGATTGCCCTCAGACCCCCCCTTATCAATTCGCCAGTGCATTAATTACATCTGTTCTTCCCTGTAATAACCCACTGATCACCTGTCAATCACCTGCCAATCACCTATCACCCATCAATCACACCCTGTCACTGCCACCCATCAATCAGCCCCTAACCTGCCCCTTGCGGGCAATCTGATCACCCACCCACACCATTAGATCGCCCGCAAACCCGCCGTCAGATTACCTCCCAAATGTATCGTTTACATCTGTTATCTTCTCTAAACACCCACTAATTACCCATCAATCACCCATCAATCACCCCCTATCACCACCTGTCACTTTTACCTATCAGATCAGACCCTAATCTGCCCCTTGCGGGCACCCAATCACCCGCCCACACGCTCAGATTGCCCTCTGACCCCCCCCCCCCTTATCAATTCGCCAGTGCATTAATTACATCTGTCCTTCCCTGTAATAACCCACTGATCACCTGTCAATCACCTGCCAATCACCTATCACCCATCAATCACCCCCTGTCACTGCCACCCAACAATCAGCCCCTAACCTGCCCCTTGCGGGCAAACTGATCACCCACCCACACCAATAGATCGCCCGCAGATCCGACATCAGATCACCACCCAAGCGCAGTGTTTCCATCTATTCTCTCCTCTAAACACCCACTAATTACCCATCAATCACCCATCAATCACCCCCTATCACCACCTGTCACTGTTACCCATCAGATCAGACCCTAATCTGCCCCTTGCGGGCACCCAATCGCCCGCCTACAATCTCAGATTGCCCTCAGACCCCCCCCTTATCAATTCGCCAGTGCAATATTTACATCTGTTCTCCCCTGTAATAACCCACTGATTACCTGTCAATCACCTATCAATCACCAATCAATCACCCCCTGTCACTGACACCCATCAATCACCCGCTGTCACTGACACCCATCAATCAGCCCCTAACCTGCCCCTTGTGGGCAAACTGATCACCCACCCACACCAATAGATCGCCCGCAGATCCGACAACAGATCACCACCCAAGCGCAGTGTTTCCATCTATTCTCTACCCTAAACACCCACTAATTACCCATCAATCACCCCCTGTCACTGCTACCAATCAGATTAGACCGCTATCTGCCCCTAGGGCACTCAATCACCCGCCTACACCCTCAGAATGCCCTCAGACCCCAGCCCTGATCACCTCGCCAGTGCATTGCTTGCATCTATTCTCCCCTCTAATCACACCTTGAGACACCCATCAATCACCTCCTGTCACCCCCTAGCACACCTACCCATCAGATCAGGCCCCAATTTGCCCCGTGTGGGCTCCTGATCACTCGGCCAAACCCTCAGACCCCCTTCCGATCACCTCCCCAGTGCATTGATTGCATCTATTTTCCCCTCTAACCACCCCCTGAGACACCCATCAATCACCTCCTGTCACCCCCCTAGCACTCCTATCCATCAGATCAGGCCCAATACAACCTGTCATCTAAAAGGCCACCCTGCTTATGACCGGTTCCACAAAATTCACCCCCTCATAGACCACCTGTCATCAAAATTTGCAGATGCTTATACCCCTGAACAGTCATTTTGAGACATTTGGTTTCCAGACTACTCACGGTTTTGGGCCTGTAAAATGCCAGGGCGGTATAGGAACCCCACAAGTGACCCCATTTTAGAAAAAAAAGACACCCCAAGGTATTATGTTAGGTGTATGACGAGTTCATAGAAGATTTTATTTTTTGTCAAAAGTTAGCGGAAAATAATTTTTATTGGTTTTTTTTCACAAAGTGTCATTTTTCACTAACTTGTGACAAAAAATAAAATCTTCTATGAACTTGCCATACACCTAACGGAATACCTTGGGGTGTCTTCTTTCTAAAATGGGGTCACTTGTGGGGTTCCTATACTGCCCTGGCATTTTAGGGGCCCTAAACCGCGAGGAGTAGTCTAGAAAACAAATGCTTCAAAAAGACCTGTGAATAGGACGTTGGGCCCCTTAGCGCACCTAGGCTGCAAAAAAGTGTCACACATGTGGTACTGCCGTACTCAGGAAAAGTAGTATAATGTGTTTTGGGGTGTATTTTTACACATACCCATGCTGGGTGGGAGAAATTTCTATGTAAATGGACAATTGTGTGTAAAAAAATCAAACAATTGTCATTTACAGAGATATTTCTCCCACTTAGCATGGGTATGTGTAAAAATACACCCCAAAACGCATTATACTACTTCTCCTGAGTACAGCGGTACCACATGTGTGGCACTTTTTTACACCCTAAGTACGCTAAGGGGCCCAAAGTCCAATGAGTACCTTTAGGATTTCACAGGTCATTTTGCGACATTTGGTTTCAAGACTACTCCTCACGGTTTAGGGCCCCTAAAATGCCAGGGCAGTATAGGAACCCCACAAATGACCCCATTCTAGAAAGAAGACACCCAAAGGTATTCCGTACGGAGTATGGTGAGTTCATAGAAGATTTTATTTTTTGTCACAAGTTAGCGGAAAATGACACTTTGTGAAAAAAAACTATTAAAATCAATTTCCGCTAACTTGTGACAAAAAAATAAAAACTTCTATGAACTCACCATACTCCTAACGGAATACCTTGGGGTGTCTTCTTTCTAAAATGGGGTCATTAGTGGGGTTCCTATACTGCCCTGGCATTTTAGGGGCCCTAAACCGTGAGGAGTAGTCTTGAAACAAAAATGACCTGTGAAATCCTAAAGGTACTCATTGGACTTTATGCCCCTTAGTGCAGTTAGGGTGCAAAAAAGTGCCACACATGTGGTATCGCCGTACTCGGGAGAAGTAGTACAATGTGTTTTGAGGTGTATTTTTACACATACCCATGCTGGGTGGGAGAAATACCTCTGTAAATGACTATCTTTTGATTTTTTTACACACAATTGTCTATTTACAGAGGTATTTCTCCCACCCAGCATGGGTATGTGTAAAAATACACCTCAAAACACATTGTACTGCTTCTCCCGAGTATGGCGATACCACATGTGTGGCACTTTTTTGCACCCTAACTGCGCTAAAGGGCCCAAAGTCCAATGAGTACCTTTAGGATTTCACAGGTCATTTTGAGAAATTTCGTTTCAAGACTACTCCTCACGGTTTAGGGCCCCTAAAATGCCAGGGCAGTATAGGAACCCCACAAATGACCCCATTTTAGAAAGAAGACACCCCAAGGTATTCCGTTAGGAGTATGGTGAGTTCATAGAAGTTTTTATTTTTTGTCAAAAGTTAGCGGAAATTGATTTTAATTGTGTTTTTTCACAAAGTGTCATTTTCCGCTAACTTGTGACAAAAAATAAAATCTTCTATGAACTCGCCATACTACTAACGGAATACCTTGGGGTGTCTTCTTTCTAAAATGGGGTCATTAGTGGGGTTCCTATACTGCCCTGGCATTTTAGGGGCCCTAAACCGTGAGGAGTAGTCTTGAAACGAAATTTCTCAAAATGACCTGTGAAATCTTAAAGGTACTCATTGGACTTTGGGCCCTTTAGCGCAGTTAGGGTGCAAAAAAGTGCCACACATGTGGTATCGCCGTACTCAGGAGAAGTAGTATAATGTGTTTTGTGGTGTATTTTTACACATACCAATGCTGAGTGGGAGAAATATCTCTGTAAATGGACAATTGTGTGTAAAAAAAATTAACAAATTGTCATTTACAGAGATATTTCTCCCACCCAGCATGGGTATGTGTAAAAATACACCCCAAAACACATTATACTACTTCTCCTGAGTATGGCAATACCACATGTGTGGCACTTTTTTGCAGCCTAACTGCGCTAAGGGGTCCAAAGTCCAATGAGCACCTTTAGGCTTTACAGGGGTGCTTACAATTTAGCACCCCCCAAAATGTCAGGACAGTAAACACACCCCACAAATGATCCCATTTTGGAAAGTAGACCCTTCAAGGTATTCAGAGAGGGGCATGGTGAGTCCGTGGCAGATTTCATTTTTTTTTGTCGCAAGTTAGAAGAAATGGAAACTTTTTTTTTTTTTTTTTTTCTCACAAAGTGTCATTTTCCGCTTACTTGTGACAAAAAATAATATCTTCTATGAACTCACTATGCCTCTCAGTGAATACTTTGGGATGTTTTCTTTCCAAAATGGGGTCATTTGGGGGGTATTTATACTATCCTGGAATTCTAGCCCCTCATGAAACATGACAGGGGGTCAGAAAAGTCAGAGATGCTTGAAAATGGGAAAATTCACTTTTTGCACCATAGTTTGTAAACGCTATAACTTTTACCCAAACCAATAAATATACACTGAATGGGTTTTTTTTTATCAAAAACATGTTTGTCCACATTTTTCGCGCTGCATGTATACAGAAATTTTACTTTATTTGAAAAATGTCAGCACAGAAAGTTAAAAAAAAATCATTTTTTTGCCAAAATTCATGTCTTTTTTGATGAATATAATAAAAAGTAAAAATCGCAGGAGCAATCAAATAGCCCCAAAAGAAAGCTGTATTAGTGACAAGAAAAGGAGCCAAAATTCATTTAGGTGGTAGGTTGTATGAGCGAGCAATAAACCGTGAAAGCTGCAGTGGTCTGAATGGAAAAAAAGTGGCCGGTCCTTAAGGGGTAGAAAGCCCTAGGTCCTCAAGTGGTTAAAGTTCCCACTGACTTCAATGCTTGGTACACACGATACAATTTTCTGACAGATTTACCTGCCAGATCGATTTTTTCCAACATGTCCAATCTGATTTCGATAGATTTTCATAGAAGTGAACGGAAATCGATCGGTAAATCGATCCAAATTCAGATTGGAAAGAAACGATCTGGCAGGTAAATCTGCCAAAAAATTGTATCGTGTGCACCAAGCATAAGACCGCACCCTGCGTGACATGCTCGGTCTATACAGTGGAAGTACTCTTTACCTTCATTTTTGACAAAAGCTTGCTTTCAAAGAAACGAAATGAGGAATAATTTGGTCAGTTTTATTTGACATTTTTGAAAATTTTACAAACAGATATTTTATAAGCTGTTTTAAGGCTACATTTTGAATTCATAAATAAGAAACTGGATACGCAGCCACAACACTCAGTAGCTGGGATTTTTCTTTCTTTAAATAAGGATGTAAAGAATATATTATCATAGTTAATATTTGAAGATTTTAAATATATATATTTTTTTTAAAATACAATCAAAGAAAAAAATACTTATACTTAAAACTATAAAAGAAAATCAGCCACGATATGCATTTAAAAAACCCACATCTGCATACCGAAAATCATCCGAAGGGGAAATTTGACCAGGCTTTAGTGTTTTGTTTATCCTGAAATTTAAAGGACAACTGAAGTGAGCGTTATGTGAAAGCAGCCACCGGACAACGTGGGCTTGATTGACAGCGGCGCTTCTCACAGGCGCAGTAAGGACGACCTCGAGGTCATCCTCTGCACCGTGCAGGGACCCCCGGCTGGTGGCTGCGAACAGAGCTGTCTGCGTGGGACATTCAGCTGCGAGGGGCTGGAGGAAGCCCCAGGTAAGTAAATCAGGTTTGCCATTTACTTGCCTGATTATTCCTTTAAGGCTTACACTATAAAGAGTGTATGGGGTATAAAAAAAGATGTGGTTTTTCTATGCATTTAGGACCACATTAGTGTAGCATTTGCAGGTATTTATGCACATTTTAAAACACGTTTGTGTTTCTGTTTGCATTTCTGTTGAGGTGATACTTAACCGCTTTCGGATAGCAGTGATTGAAATCTACTCCCTGTTTGGAGGCTGTTATTCCTGCCAAGGAGTAGATTTCACTCACCACCGCCACATGCTCTCGCAGAGCAGAGCTCTGTGAGCCGGTCAGGAGCCGATTTAATTGGCTCCTGACCCTGTCATCAGGGGCGTAACTAGAAATCACTGGGCCTCCCTGCGAAGCACTGCACGCATTTTCTCTATCAATTACATTAGCTTCTGTGATAAAACGTGCATCTTTTCACACAGACACACGTGGTGTGTAGAAAACGCATACAGAAAACGGTCAGACGAGTGTGCTCCCAGCCTCAGCTTATTACACTCACTCTGTCCACCTCTGATGGAGCAGAACTGACTCTGCAGACTTCTCCAGCATCACTACAGTACAGAGCACTTGGGGAGGGGTAGAGAGGTTAGGGGCTGGGAGCTGTATAGAAGTGCCTGCTGCACACTGAATAGGGACTGTCTACAATTATTTGTCTGCAAAACTATAAATGATTCCTTAACAGTGGCTGAACAGATGCAGTAATTAGAACAATTGTGCAGAGAGCAGAAAGATTTCTTCTTATGGTGGCCATACAATAAAAACATTCGATTATCCCGTTTATTCAATCTAAATGATCGAATCAAATGAAAGTTGAAAATATTTTTTTTTTCGATCAAGAAATTCGAACGATTATCCCGTTTTTCTGAGAAAAATCAGATCGGACATGCTGGAAAAATCTTTATATTCGATCTAATGGAATAAATCAAACTAAATTATCTAATCGAAAAAAATTAAAGATTGTACCATGTATGGCCACCCTTAGTGCTCTTAGTTGTCTGTCTCTCAGGACAAGGCACCCTGAGGTTTCTGGGTCCCCCTGCAGCTGCATCCCTTGCAGGGTCTATTGTTACGCCCCTGCCGGTTATCAATGTGAGCCAATCTCATTAGCTCAGGGCCCTTTCACACTGGCACAGTGTGGCATCTTAAAGCGACCTACCGCTAAGGCAGTGTTAGTCTATTAGTCTATCAGGCCCTTCATACCGACGTGGTGTGGCACAATGTAAGTGATGTTTTCGCTGCATCCCCAACGCAGGTGCATACCTACGTTACCGCGCATCTCCAGCGGCGAACCAGAAGTTATGAAAGTCTATGTGTTTTTTAAAATGCCCGCCGCAAGCTTTACACGTCAAGCATGTGTGGAAGCGTATTCTAGCAATATGCTTCCGGGCACGTAATCGCTTCGGCCACAGGAAGTGAGCGTCACTTCCTGCTTGGCCGGCTGCCAGATGAGGATTACCGTGTACTAACGCGGTAATCCTTGAAGCCCTGTTTTTGGCAGTACGGTGTGGCCCCCACATTGATCACAGGGTCAGGAGCGCACACCATTACAAACCTCCCTTATGGGGAGGGGTTCTTTTTATTAAAAAAAACCAACACTGCTCAGTTCACTTTAAAAGAGCAAGTTTTTGCCAAAAAGCCTTCAGACTCTATTCCTGTAGCTAGGAATAGTCAGGAGAAGGTTTATTGGCCAAAGAGCTTACTCTTTTTCTTCTAAGTTATGATTCTGCTCTCTGTGGAAGGAAGGGGGGCGGATCGGTTGGTTGGCAGCGGCTGAGCTGATTGATCCAGCCACTACCCGCCTCAGGAAGCCGCTCGGCGCTGCCAAGGTCTCCAGAAGAGAGCCTGCATGTAGCCTACTACTGGCAGCTGCAGTAGTGAAGGGACGGCTCAGGACTTCGCAGAGCGGTTCTGGTGACAAGTGTAGTCAACTTGTCACCACTTGCTGCCCCACATTTGCTGGTGGATTCTGGTGCCCTAGGAACCAGCCTTGGGGGCCTTCCCACAAATCCGGCTTTGAAAATTGCGGCTTTCCGGAGAAAGCCGTCGGTTTTTCTTAGAGGAACACAGATCAATGAATGGGATCTGTATTCCCATTCATTGATCTCAGGGGCAGCCAAAGGCGGCGGGAGAGCACACTGCCCCGCAGCAGCTGTGCAGTCTATCTGGACGGATATATCCATCCAACAGGGGCACTATTGCGACAACAAAAACTTTTTAAAATAAACTTAAAATGTACTTGTAGGGAAAAAAAGTGCCCAGTTTAGATACTTAATACTGAGGCTTCCCCAGTCTTTCTCCGCCTCGCTGCTCCAGCCACAGGACCCCTTGAACTTCATGGGGCCACACTGCACAGCAGCAGAGGCACAGAGCCAATCAGGGTTGCCATCTTCTGCCTGGCCACGCCCATTCGTAAAACAGGAATACAGCTGTGAGTTTTCAGAGGGTCTTGGGTGGTGGCCTAGAATCTTAAAAAAAAAAAAAAGCGGTGGCCTGGAGGAGAACAGGAAGACTTTGGATTTTCCAGAGGCTTCCCGCTACGGAGATAAGTACCCATTTCTGGCACTTTTTTCCCCTTCAGGTTCACTTTAACATTGTATATAACTTTTTTAAAGTGTACCCGACCCGAAGCTGCGGTAAGAAATCAGATACTTACCTTAAAGAGGGACTCCAGTGAAAATAATGTAATAAAAAAAGTGCTTCATTTTTACAATAATTATGTATAAATGATGTAGTCCGTGTTTGCCCGTTGTAAAATCTTTCCTCTCCCTGATTTACATTCTGACATTTATCACATGGTGACATTTTTACTGCTGGCAGGTGATGTCACTGGAAGTAGCTGCTGCTTGCTCTTTTGGCAGTTGGAAGTAGCTGTAAACCGCTATTTCCCACAATGCAACGATCCTATTAAGGCTTCCCTCACAAGTTGGTGGCCCCAAGTTCCTCTTACTGGATGAAATGCGTGCAATAGCTGACTGATGCTACTGCACATGCGGGCTTGTGCGCAGTGGCGTAGCAATGGGGGGGGGGGCAGAGGTAGCGACCGTATCAGGGCCCTTGGGCAAGAGGGGCACACTCCTCAAACACATTATTAGCTCTTTATTGGTCCTGTGCTAATAATATCTTCTATAGCTGATTTGAATAGTAGTGATCATTAATACACACTTTTCCATCCCCTTCTTGCACCTCTGACACTGTGGTTGTCCTTGATTGGTTTTGGTGCGCCGTATCAATTGTTCTCTATAGCATGCTTGGGGGGCCCCAATACTAAACTTGCACTGGTGCCCGCGGCTTCTTAGCTATGCCACTGCTCACTCGGCCATTGCGCTCTTGATCCAGGAAGAGAAGCTGCGTGGTCCTGATGTGAAGGGGGGGCCACACTCAGTAATGGGGGGCTTGCAACAACCGAGGAAAGTCTCATTAGGATCCTGAGGCTTCCCTCTCTAAATAGTAAGTGTCAGATTTTGAACCTTAACTTCTGCTTGGGTTCGCTTTAAATATTTGGAATACCGAACATACTCTGTTAAAGGCCTCCATTTGTACCTTTTGTACCTTTGTGACTGTCACTCATGTTCACTATATGCACCTTGGGCATTTCATTGTGTTACACACGGACAGTAAAGTACTTGACCGTGAACTCTTCCCCACTCGAAGATCAAAGGACTGATCTCTCTGCTCTTGTAGGAATTTAGCCCATTTTTTTTCTCACAAAACGATGAAGTGCCACTGGAACAGGAAGCACAGGAAATGACCCGCCAGATATGGACCCCAACACAATAAGAAAATACCAAGGAAGAATCTAACACCTTCCCCCATTTAGTCCAACAGTAGAATGAACTTCATTGGTTGGAGATGGACTTCAAACGCTGTCCTGGAGTCGCTGACAAAAGATGATCGGTTTCACCGTACACAAACATGCACACACATTAAAGCAGATCCACCAATCAGGATTCCCATGTCAAGTGCTAGACGAGCCTGATTGGCTTAAAGAAAAGCAGGTCTGGTGCTGATACAGCCACCTCTGTCTGATGTCTCCTGCAGTCAGTATTATTCATCATGATCTCTTTTACAACCACCACCCCCTACAATCACGAGGCATAAGGAAATGGGGAAAGCAGGCTTTATTCAGGAAGTCTCCAGATCTCTATGGTTTGCTCCCCAGAAGCGGCAGCCACAGTGCGTCCGGATACACTGACCTGTGATAACATAAGAGAGATGGTTATAAGAGGAAAAAACAGAAAGTGAAAGACAAAAGACGAGGGGAAAAAAAAACACTCCAGCGAAAAAATAAGCAGTTAAAATCTGACAGAACTGACAGGTTTTGGACTAGTCAATGTCCTCATGGGGGATTCTCAGGGGTTTCTTTGTATTCAAAAGCATTTTCTGAACAACAGTTGCTAAATCTAACTGACAAAATAGTGTACAATTGAGTAGGGAGACTGGCTGGTTTCTTACTAATTTGGCAGTTAAACGATCAGGAAATGCTTTTGGAAACAAAGAAAACACAGAGAATCCCCCATGAGGAGATGGAGTAGTCTGAAACCTGTCAGTTCTGTCTGATTTTAACTGCTTACTTTTTTCACCGGAGCGGTCCTTCAAAAGAGGGGCTATAGTGACATATAGTAGAATGCAGTATGTATAAGAATTTCATCTTTTTTGTCCATGCCATTTGAAGGATTTTGCTAAATCAAGAAGCTAAAGAAAAAACTTGATTTGTTTTAGTTAAAGAGGCCCTGTAGTGACATATAGTAGAATGCAGTAGATGATTCAGAATAGCCACTGCAGAGCTGCACCTGACAGCACTAAAGAGGTCTCCACCTGTGATACATTTCAGAATGTAAATCAGGGAGAGGAAAGATATTACAATGGGCAAACACGGATTAAATCATTTATAGAGGATTATTGTGTAAAAAAAAATAAAAAAAAAATTTAGTTTTATTCATTGCATTACGTTCCTCTTTAACCTCCCTAATGTTAAAGGGGCACTATGGTGAACATTTTTAAAATTCAAAATATGTGCAAACATAGACAAATAAGAAGTACGGGTTTTCCAGAGTAAAATGAGCCTTAAATGACTTTTTTCCTATGTTGCTGTCACTTACAGTAGGCAGTAGAAATCTGACAGGCGACAGGTTTTGCACTAGTCCACCTCTTCAAGGGGGATTCTCAGCAAGGCTTTTATTCTTTATAAAGATACTCCCTAAAAAGGATTTAAACAATGATGCTGGTCAGCTTCCCTGCTCGCTACAGTTTTTTGACAGTTGTACAGAGCAACTGCCATTCACTAAGTACTTTTGAAAATAAATAAATCCCTTAAAAAACCCCTATGAAGACATGGACTAGTCCTAAACCTGTCGCTTCTGTCAGATTCCTACTACCTACTGTAAGTGACAGCAACATAGGAGAAAAGTAATTTATGGCTCATTTTACTCTGGAAAAAAAATGTAGTTCTTATTTGTATATGTTTGCACATATTTTCAATTTTACAATGTTTTGTCGTAGTGCCCCTTTAAGTACAAGCCTTAAAAATGTAGCTAGGAACAGTAAGGGCTAGTCAGGCTCATCCAGCAATTACATTTACTCACCTGCGACGTCGCTGGCGTGTGGGATCCCTCGCGGCTTCCCTGCAAGCGCGTTCCCCGAGTTTTCTCATCGATCTCCATTCTTCCTCCTTTGTCGCTTCCTGTCTCTCAGAGATCACATGTTCCCCGGCGTGTCCCTGTGACGATGCTGTGTGCGCCCCCTGGTGTCGGGCATACGCAGCGTCATGACATCAGCCGGTGTAATGTCAGATATTGCAGCCCCGCACGTTGTGCAGCCCCGCATGCGCAGTAGGAGCCTGCGCCCCATTACATTGTGCAGCCACGTGTGAAACGCCCTAAATATCTCCGCTTCCGCACCACGTACACCCCCCAAAATTTTCAGGGGAGGGAGGGGACCCCCACATCTAGCTCTGTGCCGAATTGCAGCCCCTGAGCCCCGATGGTTCCCAAGACTGATTGCAGCAAACCTATCTCGGGAACTAGCGGGGCTAGGGGGCTGCAATTCGACACAGAGCTGGATCTGGGGGTCCCCTCCCTCCCCTGAAAATTTCGGGAGTGTACGTGGTGCGGAAGCGGAGATATTTCAGCTAAATAATGTCTAACTTCCCACTGAGCATGCGCAATACTCAGTGAGGAAGGCTGCTTCCGGGCTGCAATATCTGACATTACACCGGCAAATTCATTTTTTTTTGTATTGGATGCAATACAAACATCCGTATTGCATCCAATATAAAAAATTCTAAGTACACAACAAAATATTAAGTGCTTTTTTATATTGTATGCATGCTTGCGGATAGATTGCAAGACCGCTATTGGTATAAAAATCATGAGTCAATTAAACGCCGCAGAGGTTAAAGAATTGTAACTATTTTTTTACAGAGAAGTGTGCAATCCATCATGCCCTATTTTGCTTCACAGAGGGACAGTTGTGTGGGAGGGGAAAATATCTGAGACATCTTTGTTGTATTTTGTGCCAGAACCCTGGACATACACCAAAACCCCACCCACCCCCATATGCAGAACGCTGTGATGTACTGTGTGTTTTGGCCCTAGTTAAAAATGTCTAGATACTTATGCCTGAACTATTTACCTATGACCAACACATAGGGCAGCATTCGTAAAGCTTTGGACGTTAAAAAAAAAAAAAAAAAAAAAAAAAACCTGTCGGGAAACTTCTGAATGCGATATTTTTCATTTTTTTAAGCATTTGCAAAGATTTACACAGGTGCGGTAGAAGTTTGGTAATTTACCGAAAAAGAACATTTCAACAACAGAAGAATGTGTGCATCAAGCGCCAAGTGAAACCTGATGTATCTGGCTTTGCAAACTTGGCCTAATTGGCTTAATCAAGAGGCATTGCTCATGTAAATTTGCCAGAATATGCAGGGTTAGTTGTAAAGGCGCATACACACGCCGTAGTTTTACAAGCGAGGGGTCCATCAGACCCTCCCGGGGTGCGGTCGTTCTGCTGACAGTAGCACGTGTGTACAAGCAGCCGGCAGTCTTATCAGTCTGCCAACAGCTTGTACACACGTGCTACTGTAGGCATAACGACCGCACCGCGGGCGGGACTGATGGACCCGTCCCTTGTAAAAATACGGCGTGTGTACCCGCCTTAAGACACTGCATATTCTGGCAAGTCAAATTTACATGAGCAATGCCTCTTGATTAAGCCATTTAGGCCAAGCTTGCAAAGCCAGATACATCAGGTTTCACTTGGCGCTTGATGCACACATTCTTCTGTTGTTGAAATGTTTCATTTCTTCCTTTGGAGGTGGGTGGCCCTCTCTGGGGGAGTTGTCTGCACCTGTCTCCCCCCCCCCCCCCCAGGGTGCGATGCGTGGGGGCCACCCCTGAGCCTTAACCAGCTTGGCGTGGCCTATACTTCACTCCCCTTTCTTGTGGTACTCCCAAGTCGTGCTCATTTGGCAGATTTTACATTAATTGCATAGACGCAATGCGTTACAAGGTAGGTACCTATCCTTTGGAAGGCGGGTCTTCCTGGCACTGGCCATGCTTGGGGGGCGCCTGCACTTCTGTCTCCTCCCCCCCCCCTCCCTGGGTTGCAACTGCAGGGTCTCTGAGCAGTGAGAGGGCTTGGAGCACTGTTTATGCAGTGCCCCGTTTCATTGGGGCATGGGGGGCCTCCAGGCGTCGCCCCTGGATAAGTGCTAAATGTAGCATGAACTAATCCCTGCATATTCTGGCAAGCGAAAGCAAATGCAAATTTGCACGAGCAATGCCTCTTGATTAAGCCAACTAGGCAAAGTTTGCAAAGCCAGATATATCAGGTTTCACTTGGTGCTTGATGCACACATTCTTCTGTTGTTGAAATTTACAGAAAAAGACCTGTGTGGTAACAGTTACATGCTGTTCTCCCACTGACAAGCAACGCAATATTAAAA
The DNA here is from genome assembly GCF_040937935.1 of Hyperolius riggenbachi. NCBI lineage: Eukaryota > Metazoa > Chordata > Amphibia > Anura > Hyperoliidae > Hyperolius > Hyperolius riggenbachi. The sequence continues at coordinate 63,432,638 of NC_090648.1, forward strand.
GGCATCCCCAGAATCCATTTAGATGTACATGGTATATTATAATGGTAGAAAAGCTTGACCCTCCGGAGAAGGTGTCGCATCCTATCTGAGGGAGGTACTGGCTGTCGCTATTGGCTCTCTGCTCCTGTCATAGGATATCATACCCTGAAGGCATGTGGAAGCTTGCTTTCGCCACATAGTTACATAGTTATTTTGGTTGAAAAAAAACATACGTCCATCGAGTTCAACCAGTATAAAGTACAACACAGGCCTGCTCCCTCACATATCCCGCCATGTAATTAGGGAATGTTACTGGGCTTTATCGCATCTTCTAATCTTTGTGAATTGACATTTACTGACATGTGTTGAGGTATTTAACCGTGCAAGTCAGTAATTTACTTCACTGCTCGGTAATTTCAGCTTGCCCTGCGGTAACAACCTTAGAGAGTTGACATTTCACTAAATAATTGGTATCATCAGCTGTTTTCTGCATTACCGCACGCGGTAATGCTTTGTGATTGCTTGCCATAACCTTCAAGAAATTATTATTCACTTGTTGCCAAATATACCGTACTTTTCACCAGGGGCGTCGCTAGCTCTATTTTAGGAGGGCCCGTGCCCCCAACATGTCCTGAGGTGCCCCGCTGTCCCGCCCTGGCTGCCCACTAGTGCGGGCGCTAGGACCTAGCAGACACCGCACTGATATGCGGAAGTGACATCACTTCTGCATATACATCGTGGTGCGCCCGCTCTAACTGGTCGGGTCGCCCGCTGATCGAGGTCTGACGCTGCTGCTGCTGGCTGTCAGGTGAGGGGGCCGCCTGTCACTCACTAACTTGGGGTCCCTGTCACTACCTAACCTGGGGGGTGCGTGTCACTCGCTACCTAACCTGGGGGTCCCTGTCACTCACTACCTAACCTTGGGGTCCCTGTCACTCACTACCTAACCTGGGGGTCCCTGTCACTCACTACCTAACCTGGGGGTCCCTGTCACTACCTAACCTGGGGGTGCCTGTCACTCGCTATCTAACCTGGGGTCCCTGTCACTCACTACCTAAGCTGGGGGCGCCTGTCACTCACTACCTAAGCTGGGGGTCCCTGTCACTCACTACCTAACATGGGGGGCGCCTGTCACTCACTACCTAACCTGGGATTTCCTGTCACTTATTACCTAACCTGGGGGTCCCCGTCACTCACTACCTAAACTGGGGGGCCTATAAAACTTGTACACAATTGTTTAAGCGGGGCTCCATCCAATATTTCGATGGGCAGGCCCGTTATCTGTAGCTTACACCGCTAAGTTCATGTACATTTGGCCCCACCCATGGCCACACCCACTTACTGAATGGCCACACCCATTTTTTTGCCGCAGCCCCCACCTAGTGCCCACAGGTGCCCCTGATCTCCAAGGACCCTACGAACGCCCGTTTTTCACACTGTAGGATTCACCCGACTATGAGATGCACCTAGGTTTATGAGGAAAACAAGAAGAAAAAAAAAATGTCAGAACTATAACCCCTGTCTCATGTCACTACCTGTCCTTAAGATCTTACAGTTTTATAATCCCTGCCTCAGGTCACTGTCATTGTTAGTGTATCTCGTATCATTGTTAGTGAGGGATTAAGGTGTAAGGTCCTGAGGACAGTGAGTGGCAGCTCTGACTTGGGCTAATTTGCTGCTGGGGAATTTTTGATGTAATTGGGAGGAGATTGTTGTTTTATATATGTATATGCTGCAAATAGCACCTACACCTTGCAAAGTAATCCTGATGAAGCCCTACGGGGTGAAACATGTTGAGCATTGGGTGGTGTGGTCACTGTAAATACGTATGAACACCTCCATATTACAGTGACATTGAACAACCCAACGGTTTGTTACATTTGTTTATGGACTGTGGGTGGGCAAACCTGTCAGTACTATTAGGTGAACTGAGTGACATTAGGTTGTTGTCCCCAGTGGCATTTAGACCCCACTTGACACAGTCTCTCTATAATTGTGTGGTGTTGTTCGAGGACCTGGGGGATAGTTACACCCCACTCTGTGACATTATAGGAGTGGTGGAGGATCAACAAAGACCTCTCCAGGAGTACCTCACAAATTACCACACACAAAAAAAGTTGCTTTGTTTTATTAATAAAAGTGTATACATTTTCTATAGTAACATATAGGGCATTTTCCAGTGGACCGAGTGCAATATAATGACAGTTAGTTTCAGCAGGCAGTGATTAGATTGTAAGCTTCTGAGGACAGTTTGTGGCAGCAGGCATGCATGTACCCCTATCCCTGGCAGTTTAGTGGCTCTGCTCCCCCCCTTAGCATTTCAGTATGGCCAGAATGTCCCCCATTCTCTCCGTCCGCGAGGCACTTTTTTGGGGGGGGGGGGGGGGGTTCTTACGGTCCCTCCCCCCCCCCTCCCCCCACAAAAAGGGTCCCGTCCCTTGACGAGTGCCATCGTCCTATACTATAAAACCCCTGTGTCCCTGCATACTCTCCTGTCCCTGTGTCCGTGCTTTTGCACTACTGCACATGTGTAGCATGGGCGGCAGTTGGGACAGGAGGAGAACGGGGCCAGGGGGCGGGCGTGTGCAGTAGCACTGACATGCGGCAGTCATGGGCAGGAGGCGGTTGTGAGGGTGGCCTAGAGCCCGTTTTTAAACAGGCTTAGGTCTGCTAGTAACAACATAATCAATGTTACTCACTTCATCGGTCAGTGGTTTTAAAAGGAAAGGTAATTAAAAAACAAAAATCTACTTCCTCCAGCCCCTGGCAGCCCGCTTGTGCCCTCGCCGCAGCTCCGATCCCAGATGGTGGCCCGGGGGTCCCCTCCGGTGCAGATGCCGACAGGCATCTACTGCGCCTGTGTGAGAGCCGCTCGCGGTCACGCTGCCATCATCTGGAGTGTTCACCGGAGCCGCAGTTGGCATCTGCACCGGAGGGAACCCCGAGCAACCAGCGGGGAGCGGAAGTGCAGCGAGGGCACAGGACGGCGGCCAGGGGCTGTAGGAAGCCCTGGGTAGGTAGATTTTTGTTTTTTAATTACCTCGGACCTTCCCTTTAAGGTTGTGGCTGATCAGTGTAAAGGTTACACCATAGGGTTGTGGTTCAGAGGCCCTTTTATCCAAGTCCATTACCACACTTCCCTACCTCCAAATTATTGTCACAGACTTACCCCATTGACCACACTGTTGTGTGTCAGTGTGCACAGTGTCCGCGGAGGGTCAGTAGGAATGTGGATCTGGGAAAAGTGAAAAAAAGGAAAAAAACAAAAAAACAGTAAAAGCTATTAATTTCTCATATACACTTATAAAAAGTATTGTATATTGTATATATACAATTCCAAACCCTTATGTTCATGAATATTCAGAAATTCCTTCTCTTGCTCAGTCTTTACTGAGGAAATAAATCAAACAAACAACGCTGATGCTTCCTTTGTGTGTGTGTTTTGGTTGTTTTTTTAACTTTTATTCAGGCTGACAGCATGAGCCAACGTTTCAAGGCCTTAAAGTGAATCAGAGATACATTTTTACTCATTGCATAATTGTGCCCCTTACATATACTGTAGTTTATAGGGCATTCCTCAAGCCAAATACTTTTTTTGTTGTTGTTTTAATACTAATTCCCTATAAACTAAATAAGCCTCGCCCACAGCTCCTCCAGCGTCTAGGCATTCTGAGTCCCATGTAGCAAGTGCTCATGGGAGCTCAGTCTGGGGAGGAGGAGGTTTTTCACGAAGAAGGAGGCGTTACCAGCCAGAGATTTCAGAGGCAAGGGGGTGGAGAGAAGAGAGGAGTTAAGTTTTCACAGGCTGAGGGGTGGAGATGCAGAGCACCTTGCCTGTGTAATGATGACAAGCAGAATATGGCTGCTCTCATTGTATCACAAGAAGAAATAATCATATTCTGTTGAAGCTGTTTGCAGCTAGATTTGCTGTGTAAACTAAACTTTAGATAAGTAATCTAAACTTTAGATAAGATACATAGACATGTTACTTGTTATAGTTAGTTTTTCATCTCAGAGCCGCTTTAAAGTCTCTTCCTCAGGGCAAGCAAGTCTATAGAATACACCTAATACATATGGTTCGCAGATAAAAAGCCTAAAGGCACTCGCTAGCAAGTGATGTGTGCTGGCGAGGTCGAGAGGTTCATTACAGGGGGAAGAGTCCATAAAACATGCAAGTTGAATATTATTACGTAAAGGAGTTTAAAGAGGAACTCCAGTGAAAATAATGTAATAAAAAGGTGCTTCATTTTTACAATAATTATGTATAAATTATTTAGTCAGTGTTTGCCCATTGTAAAATCTTTTAAATCCCTGATTTACATTCAGACATTTATTACATGGTGACATTATTACTGTTGGCAGGTGATGTAGCTGCTGCATGTTTTTTTGGCAGTTGGAAACAGCTGTAAATGGCTATTTCCCACCATGCAACAAGGTTCACACAGACAGGAATCTGCCAGGAGTACCACGGTCCTCAGTGTTTCTTGTGGGAGGAGTTTCACCACAATATCAGTCATACAGCGAAATCACTGTATATTGAGGCAGACCGGGCACTGTCACTTTGTATGCTTTATTGCCTCTATAGCCATGCAAATGGAATATCTTCATATAGATAATACAACGTATCTGCCATACAAAAATGTAACAATCAAACCTTGATGATGCTGGTGCTGGGGATGGTGGTGACCAGGGAAGAAATGGACGGCACAACAGCCGTTTCACGCCTGACTGGCGCTTGCTCACGTGTGTCCTGTATAATGGCGGCACCACGCGGCTTCCATATATGTGTACGCAAGCCGCACCTCCGCCGCACGTCATTGGTTGGTGAAAGTGGGGGCTGTGAGGTCGGGGGTGAAGGGGCGGGGACTCGCCTTTGCGCGATTTGTAAACAAGGGCTAGCATTAGCTCCTATGTGCATCTAAGCTGCCAATATGCAGAAACTTCGTCTTTACGTGTCATCCATAAACTTGTGATTATGCATTCTTAAATCGTGCACTTAATGTGCTTACTATTAGTGATAAAATTGACAACTTGTGAAAACACACTATGTGTAAAACAAAATACAACAATTATTGTCGCATGTCGCGGCCATTATACAGGACACACACGTGAGCAAGCGCCAGTCAGGGTGCCGAGTGTAGTTTTACCCTATAGTGTACCTATCAGTCATACAGTGCCCCCTGATGGTCCGTTTGTGAAAAGGAATAGATTTCTCATGTAAAAGGGGGCATCAGCTACTGATTGGGATAAAGTTCAATTCTTGGTCGGAGTTTTTCTTTCAGATATCCACGATAACACGGGGAAGCCCTACAAAACTGCTCGACTCACCTTCATCGTTTTATCGGTAGACGTTGTGTACAGCGCACCAGTTGAATGCCAGATACCGGTGACTTGCGAGGTGTGACCTACATCGAAACACTGGGAGCAGGCAGAGGAGGGGGGACAAGAAACAGCAGGAGAATAAAGCAATGAACAAAGAGGAAACGATATGACACAACAAAACAAAAGGAAGAAATGGAGAAGGAACATGAGAAGGGAAATGGAAGGGCATTGAGGAAAAGGGACAATTGGGAATGGAGAGGATAAAGAAAAGGTCAAGTGCCAATGGGAGGGAAAAAAATAGGATAGACAGGTGAAAGGGTAAAACATATATAGTATAGATGAGAGAATGGAAGAAAAATAAGAGTTAAAGAGAGAGGAGAAATAAAAAGAAATATGATGGCCAGGAGGGAAAAAAAGGATAAGAGAGAAAGAGGTGGAAAGGAAGAGGATATAGGAGAGAGAAGATTAGGAATAAGAGGATGCATGGGAAAAGAGAGAATGGATGGCAGGGGAAAGGAGAGAATGGATGGCAGGGGAAAGGAGAGAATGGATGGGAGGGGAAAGGAGAGAATGGATGGCAGGGGAAAAGAGAGAATGGATGGGAGGGGAAAGGAGAGAATGGATGGCAGGGGAAAGGAGAGAATGGATGGCAGGGGAAAGGAGAGAATGGATGGCAGGGGAAAGGAGAGAATGGATGGCAGGGGAAAGGAGAGAATGGATGGCAGGGGAAAGGAGAGAATGGATGGGAGGGGAAAGGAGAGAATGGATGGGAGGGGAAAGGAGAATGGATGGGAGGGGAAAGGAGAGAATGGATGGGAGGGGAAAGGAGAGAATGGATGGGATGGGAAAGGAGAGAATGGATGGGATGGGAAAGGAGAGAATGGATGGGAAGAGAAAGGAGAGATGGATGGCAGGGGAAAGGAGAGATGGATGGCAGGGGAAAGGAGAGATGGATGGCAGGGGAAAGGAGAGATGGATGGCAGGGGAAAGGAGAGAATGGATGGGAAAGGAGAGAATGGATGGGAAAGGAGAGAATGGATGGGAAAGGAGAGAATGGATGGGAAAGGAGAGAATGGATGGGAAAGGAGAGAATGGATGGGAAAGGAGAGAATGGATGGGATGGGAAAGGAAAGAATGGATGGGAGGGGAAAGGAGAGAATGGATGGGATGGGAAAGGAGAGAATGGATGGCAGGGGAAAGGAGAGAATGGATGGGACAGGAGAGAATGGATGGGATGGGAAAGGAAAGAATGGATGGGAGGGGAAAGGAGAGAATGGATGGGATGGGAAAGGAGAGAATGGATGGGATGGGAAAGGAGAGAATGGATGGCAGGGGAAAGAAGAGAATGGATGGGAAAGGAGAGAATGGATGGGATGGGAAAGGAGAGAATAGATGGGAGGGGAAAGGAGAGAATGGATGGGAGGGGAAAGGAGAGAATGGATGGGAGGGGAAAGGAGAGAATGGATGGGAAAGGAGAGAATGGATGGCAGGGGAAAGGAGAGAATGGATGGGAAAGGAGAGAATGGATGGGAAAGGAGAGAATGGATGGGAAAGGAGAGAATGGATGGAAGGGGAAAGGAGAAAATGGATGGAAGGGGAAAGGAGAGAATGGATGGGAGGGGAAAGGAGAGAATGGATGGGAGGGGAAAGGAGAGAATGGATGGGAGGGGAAAGGAGAGAATGGATGGGAGGGGAAAGGAGAGAATGGATGGCAGGGGAAAGGAGAGAATGGATGGGAGGGGAAAAGAGGAGAGGATGGATAAAAGAAGGAGGTATAAGAAGATGATTAATAGGAGGGAAAAGCAGAGGTCAATGAAGGAAAATGGTGAGGACAGTTAGGAAGGAAAAGAAAGGGTTGAATGGGAGAGAGACGATAAGATAAGGGTAGAAAGTAAAATATGGAAAAGGACAGATGGAAGAGAGGAGGATAAAGATGGGGATGTAAAAGGGAAATGGAGGAATAAGAAGAGGATGGACGGGAGAAGGAACAAAAAAGAAAACAATCAATCAGGGATGTCACTATGGAGATTGGAGAAGAACTCTCACAACATATGGGTTGCTGCTCAGACAACCACGGTAAGGGAGTTTATCACGGAAGATTACCGCTGATCGGCGATAGCATACAGCGGTAAGTGGCAGCCTGCACACACCACATATCTCTTAGAGAGCCGGGTGGAAGTAGTCGGGGGGACGGGGCAGAGGCGGACAGGGGGCGGGAACGCGTGTAGAGAGGGACCGACAGCGGCAGGGTCACAGACTCATCGTAGCCCTCCTGCAAACCCCACACACAGCCGCAGGGACACAGGATTTTAAGCGAGATGACAACTGAAATTGCAGCATCCGGACCATAGGACGCAGGCACATTTCCCCCCCCCCATGTTTGGGGGAGAAAAAGTGCGTCTTATGGTCCGAAAAATACGGTACGTCCATCGAGTTCAACCAGAGAACAAAAGTACAACACCAGCCTGCTCCCTCACATATCCCTGTTGATCCAGAGGAAGGCGAAAAACCCTTACAAGGCATGGTCCAATTAGCCCCAAAAGGGAAAAAATTCCTTCCCGACTCCAGATGGTAATCAGATAATATCCCTGGATCAACATCACTGGGCATTACCTAGTAATTGTTGCCATGGATGTCTTTCAATGCAAGGAAAGCATGTAAGCCCCATTTAAAGAGAGACCAAAGTCTCCCAAAATACTTGTTTTTCGATAAATTCACCTTTAAAGGGATACTTAAGTCAGGGCTAAAAAATGAGGTTAACTCACCTGGGACTTCCCTCAGCCCCCTGCAGCTGATCGGTGCCCTCGCAGCTCCGGTCCGATGCTCCTGGACCCGCCGGCGACGACTTACCGGTTTCGCCGTCACCGGCCGACAGGCATGGGAACGCGAGTGATTCTTCGCGTTCCCAGCCACAATAGCACCCCTATACTGCTATTGCGGCAGAAGGCCGGGGACGGCGAAACCGGAAGTCGTCCAGGAGCATCGGACCGGAGCTGCGAGGGCACCGATCAGCTGCAGGGGGCTGAGGGAAGCCCCAGGTGATTAACCTCATTTTTTAGCCCTGACTTAAGTATCCCTTTAATATCAATGCCCTAACTAAAACGTCACATCCCCGCGGCTGAACACTAACTAAATCACCCCAAACTCCCCGGGGCACATTGCGGGGAGCGCTTCCATGAAGAGGCAGAGCTTTGGACTGTAGCTCTGCCTCTACACGCATCCATCTGCGCAGATCGCTGCCTCCACCTGCCCCTCTCAGTCTTTCACTGAGAGGGGTGGGGGAGAGGCAGATTGACGCGCATGGAGGCAGAGCTACAGTCCAAAGCTCTGCCTCCCCGGGCAGCAAAATCCACGACCAAGAAAGTCGTGGATTTTTTCCCGGCAGTTTGGGGTAATTTAGTTAGTGTTCAGCCGCGGGGATGCAGCGTTTCAGTTAGGGCATTGATGTTAAAGAGGTTTTTAAAAGAAAAACTTGAATTCTATGAGACATCAGAGTCTCTTTAAATGCAGATCTAGAATTTGCCATAACTACTTCCTGTGGCACATCTTAATCACTCTTACTGTAAAGAACCCTTTCCTAAATAAATGGCTAAAACGTTTTTCCTCCATGCGCAGATCATGTCCTCTAGTCCTTTGTGAAGGCCTAGGGACAAAAAGCTCATCGCCAAGCTTTTATATTGCCCTCTGATGTATTTATACATGTTATTTTGATCCCTTCGTCTTTTCTCTAGACTAAATAAACCCAGTTTATCTAACCTTTCTTGGTAAGTGAGACCTCTAAAACTGCAATATCCTTCCTGAAATGTGGTGCCCAGAACTAAATTCCATATTCCAGATGTGGCCTTACTAGAGAGTTAAACAGGGGCAACGTACGTTACGCTGTCATTGGTAGTAATGGTGAAATTGCCATGAACAGTTTGCACATGCCAATTTTACCGCTTTGTGAATCAGAGCTAAAGTCTACAAAGCAAGTGCTGTCAGCCAGTACTGAGGGGCAGAATGGGGGATCACTGCTGTAAAGCTATCCATTATATACGAAGGATGTGGAATAATAGGCTGTGATTGTACACAGATTGTACACAAATGTTCCCCAACCATGTACCGATATCACACTGTAATTTCCAGTACCCGCAGGTGCTGGAAGGTGCCTCCTTGGCTCCCGTACACGTGGATCAGTCCTTGGTTGCCTCCTGCCCACAGCTGAGGTGCTTCATAGGACATGCAGAATAGGTAATTGTTCATCTGTAGGAGAGAGGAGAATGAAAGCTGGTTATTACATTACACGGCACACATATTTCAGTGAACATGTAAAAAGGGCGCCGGAGATAGCCGCTAGTAGAATATCGGTAAAATTATTTTCTGACATTTTGCGCTAACTTTACCTAACTTTACCCTAACAATAACCCTCCCTCTCGATGCCTAACACCTACTGATCCCCCCCACCCAGCGCTGCCTAACCCTAAAATCCTCTGGTGGTGGTGCCCAACATTCCCTGGTGGTGCCTAACACTAGCCGACCCCCCCCCCCCCCTGCGTTGCCTAACTCTAAAACCCCCTGGTGGTGTCTAACACTAACGATCCCCCCTGGCACTGCCTAACCCCAAACCCCGCTGGTGATGGTTCCTAACACTAATACCCCCTGGTGGTGCCTAACACTAACCGATCCCCCCTGGCACTGCCTACCTCTAAAATCCCCTGGTGGTGCCTAACACTAAGGACTTCCCTGGTGCTGCCTAACCCTAAAACCCCCTGGTGGTGGTGCCCAACACTAGCCGATCCCCCGGCATTGCCTAACCCTAAAACCCCCTGGTGGTGTCTAACACTAACAATCCCCCCCGGCACTGGCCTAACCCCCCTGGTGATGGTTCCTAACACTAACCGATCCCCCCTGGCGCTGCCTACCTTTAAAAACCCCTGGTGGTGCCTAACACTAAGGACCTCCCTGGTGCTGCCTAACCCTAAAACTCACTGGTGGTGGTGCCTCACACCCCCTGGCGCTACCTAACCCGAAAACCCCCTGGTGGTGCCCAACACTAAGGACCTCCCTGGCGCTGCATAACCCTAAAACCCCCTGGTGATGGTGTCTAACACTAACACCCCCTGGTGGTGCCCAACACTAACCAATCTCCCCTGGCAATGCCTAATCCTAAAACCCCCTGGTGGTGCCCAACGCTAACTGATCCCCCAAGTGTAAAAGGGGCCTCAGTTTTTTCGATTCCCACACTTTAGTAGCACAATCTGTCACGAAAAAAAGGATACAATGAACTGATCTCCTCAACATCATGCACTTAGGGACCAATGATGACACTGACACATTTTCATCAACCTACCCTAATAACTTCCAGGCGATAATAAGAACTTTACTATACCCCCTCACAGTGGCACAGCTAAGGCGCTATGGGCCCCATTGCGAGTTTTACATTGGGCCTCCCCAAGCACCTTATACATAACAATTGACATGTTGCACCAAAACATTCCAAGGACAACCACAGTGCAAGAAGGAGATTGGGAACAGTTTGTTAACAATTACTACTATTCAAAGCATCTATAGAAGTAATAAATCCCAGCACAGATCCAATAAAGAGGGAATACTGTGGCTGATGGAGGGCCCGCCAGGGCCTAGATGCAGTCGCCACCTCTGCCCCCTATTGCTACGCCACTGCCCCCTCGTATAGACCATGAAGAGGGTCAAGCTGACTTCTTAAAGGTACCACTAGTCACATCCCTTCTGCCAAGTGGATAAGTGTGCAGAATTACTCAAAAACCTGCTATGCTGGAAACACTGGACTAGAGCTACATTCAAAATATGCTGGATTACAGGACTGGGGAGAGAAAGGTCAAGTCATAGTCATAAAGATCTAAAACCAGTAATATTTTACCAAAGGTCAATATGGCTAGGGGCACATGTCCGCATGAGAGCTCCAAACAACATGTACAGGAAGCACCCCTATCGTCTGCCAGACATGTTAAGAAAGGTTTAAGAAGCTATAACAACTAATAGACACAAATGCACAAAGCCCTTTTTCATTGAAGTGACACTGAAGCAAAAAAAAAAAAAGAAAAAAGTATGACAATTAATTGTATGTGCCATACAGATAATTCATAGAACATTAGTAGCAAAGAAAAGAAAAAAAAGGAGTCTCATATTTTCACTTTCAGTTATATAGCTTTTTTTTCTATAACACGGCATCATTCTCTAATAATTGCAGTTTACAAACTACACTCTGTATTTTAAACTATGAAACAGAGCAGAGCTAGTGACCCTTTGAACTTTCCTGCAGTTAAACTAAACAAACAAGAAACAGTGAGAGACGGTTTGAGATAAGGGCTTCAGAAAACAGCACTGTAGCTGACCAAGTTGGGTCGAAGAGCTCAGAGAAGCTCTTTTGCATAGAGAACAACTGAAGTTTAACTCTTCCTGTACTGGAAATAATATTAGACTCATATCTGTGCTGCTAATGGTCTATTTCTTAGCAGTACTACACAGACAATTCATTATATCATACGTTTATTTTCAATTCAGATTGCCTTTATGTTTGAATTTCTTGTTTGTTCCAAGCGGTTTTTCCAAGCATTTTGGCATGTTTATCATTTGGTTCCGCAGTGCAATACAAGTTCCAAATTATTATACAAATCCTATTTTTCTCTGAATTCCCTGAATAGTTGATGCGAGTGGCAGTCAGCATAATTTTCGAGTCATCAACCATCAGAGTATAATGTAAAGAGTAAAATGTTACTAAACAAACCTCCTAATGATAATGGTATGTTTTTCAAACAGAAAAAAAAAAACGTAAAATACACTGGTCCAAATTATTACGCACAACAGAGTTTCAAAACACATTATAGGTTGTAGAGAGGAGGGAGGGGGTTAGCGGAGGGGGAGGGGGGAGCGGAGGAGGATGGAGGGGGAGGAGGGAGCGGAGGAGGACAGGGGGAGTGGCAGATGCACGGGGACACAGCAAGGAATCGGCAGATTCCAATCGCAGAAAATGACGTTGGGATTCAAATCCACAAATCTCAAATATTTTACAAGATTTGAGGAATTTGTGGATTCGATCGACTTGTCGTCCCACCTCTACTTTGGACCATAGATGATTGAGTTTGATCCCACTTTAAAGCGGTTTTAAACTCTGACAAAATATTCAATAAAAATGTGTTTTCCTACTTTTTATAACCCATACAGTTATCATATTTGCTTTTGTGCACAAAGTATTAATATTCATTTAGAAATTATAAGCTCCCAAAGATCAGTTTATTTACTTTGAAAGCTGCTGGTGCATTTTATTCATAACTGTTGTATCTCTATTGTAAATGCAGCCAGTAATGATTTCTGAGCAGTGTTTCAGATCAGGACTCATTAGCAGAAGTTTCTGCACAGTCAGAGAATGTTTACTTAATTGTATCAAGTGAAGAATGTAAAAACAAGATAAGGTTATCACCAGTTCGGATGCGGCTGCCCCTGCAGGAGAAAAAGTCAGACCTGTGACTTAACCCTTTAAATGCTGGTTTTACTAAAAAAAAAAATGTGTTTGTGTGTGTATAATATATATATATATATATATATATATATATATATATATATATATATATATATATATATATATATATGCTATAAATAATCTATTAGAGCAAAGAAGAAATGCTGGGTTTCATTCCACGTTAAGCAATCATAAGACATGATCGGATTTTCCACGGGAGAGCAGCATTTTAGGTCGGGCATAGGTCCTTAACATAAATAAGTGCGAAAACTGATTTTTAAAGAGGCTTTAGAGTCTCTTTAAAGAAAACCTGTACTGAAAATAAAAGTCAAAATAGGCATACACAAGTCATACTTACCTTCCATGTAGTCTACTCCTCAGTGGCTTTCTCCTGTCCTGCGTCCTATTTGTTCACTATGATCAAGGGAATTTTGGCTGAAAATAGCCATTACCCATAACAGCTTTCTGATCAGCACACAGTTAAACTGTAACATCGCCCACTTGAGCCATAGGGAAACATGGACATTGCTTGGTACATCCGTTTTCCTCTCAGCTATAACTGACAGCAACTGATATATTTCAGATCTGACAAAATATTGTCAGAACTGGAAGGGATTATTGTCAGAAGAAAATGGTGAGCTTCTGAGAGGAACTGATGGCAAGGTAACTCTGTAATTTTCATTTGAAGTTACCTCATGTGTTTATTTTAAATATTTTTACTCACTACAGGTTCTCTTTAAGTGATAAAACAATGCACATTGCCTGGCTGTCCCACTGATGCTCCGCCTCCTGAATAAGTATGCCAATCAGGTCCTTCTGACTGAAGTCTGACTGGATTAGCCACATGCTTTTTTTTAGGTGCGTGATCCAGATACTTCTGCAGTCAAAGAGATCAGGAGGACTGCCAGGCAAATGGTGTTGTTTAAAAAGAAACAAATATGGCAGCCTCCATATACCCCTCAGTGCAGGTGTCCTTTAAAGACAGTAAAAACAACAAAATGAAGCAGAATAAGTTCTTATGTTCGGTATACACCATGAGTTTTTTTTGCCAGATAGATGGCTCAGTAGATAACTTCCGACAGGTCTTCTCTGATTTCGATCATTTTTCTGATCAATTTCTTAATAGTGAATGGAAATCGCCTGGAAAACCGATCAGAAAATCGACCATGGAAAAGGTCACCAGGAGACCAGCGCTGAGATTAGTCACCTCCCGTGAGAAGGCCTCATTACCTTTTGACATCCTCACGGTACCTGCTATACGGGTTACATTATCTGTCCCCGACTATTATGTGCCTGGGACCTTCTTGCCGCAAGGTAGTTTAGAGGAAATTATGGACATTTTTGTAGTTAACTCACTTGTACTCTTTTTCTTTTGCTGAAAGGCATTACTTGCATTCCTGAAGAACACGTCTGTCCTGTCTGCACTATATTCGCAATACATACATTAAAAACCTACTGAAGGGTAAAGTTATTTCACAATAAAGACAAGATACATACACACTAAATTCCAAAGTTATATAAAATTGTATGAAAGGGCATGCAGCAATAAAACGTGTGCGTGTTTATACTAAACATACACATATACTGTACATATACAGGTAGCTCCCTACTTATGAGTGACCTGCAGATACAAATGGCCCTAAAATGTGTAATATGATTGTGCGGTAACAAGTCAAAAACTTGATTTAAAAAAATTGTAAGAAAACCAGTGAAGTAAGTAGCTCCGTTGAACTGAGGGTACAGAAGGCAAGAGGTGACACAGTGGGGAGACAGAGGGGAACACTGAAGGCATGGGGAACAGATGTGACACAGAGGGGTACACTGGATGCAAGGGGGGCGGGGCATAGAGGAGGTACAGGGGACGGAGATGGCACAGTGTTTCGACTTATGGACAGATTCAGGTTAAAAATAAACCTACAGTTCCGATCTCATTTTTTTTCCACCTGTACTATATATATATACACACACACACACACACACACACACATATACACATATATATACATACACACACACACATATATACAGGTCCTTCTCAAAAAATTTGCATATTGTGATAAAGTTCATTATTTTCTGTAATGTACTGATAAACATTAGACTTTCATATATTTTAGATTCATTACACACAACTGAAGTAGTTCAAGACTTTTATTGTTTTATTATTGATGATTTTGGCATACAGCTCATGAAAACCCAAAATTCCCATCTCAAAAAATTAGCATATTTCATCCGACCAATAAAAGAAAAAAAAGTGTTAAAACAAAAAAGTCAACCTTCAAATAATCCAAGGTGGTGTTCTCTGAAATACTGCCAGTGCCACGTGCTACATCTGAGAGACAGAGGGAGCTTAGGGAGTTAAATAAGTGGCTGAGAAATTGGTGTAGGAAGGAAGGGTTTGGGTTCCTGGAGAACTGGGCAGACTTTGCAGTCGGCTACAGGTTCTACAGCAGGGACGGGCTGCACCTTAATGGGGAGGGTGCAGCTGCATTGGGGGAGAAGATGGCTAAACGGTTGGAGGAGATTTTAAACTAGGATCTGGGGGGAGGCGGGAGGATAAAGTCTCAACATATAGACAAGATAAGGTAAAAAGACAGTGGGAGCCTAACATTATGGGGGGTGGAGAGGGGGGTGGGGACAGTGTAAAGATTAAGGAGGTTGGTAAAACTTCAAGTAGCCCATTTCAGGTAAACAAAATTGGTAAATGTGGTGGTAAAAATATAAAGTGCATGATAACCAATGCTCGGAGCCTTGCAAATAAAATAGATGAACTAGAGTTCATTCTGAATGACAAAGGCTATGACATTGTGGGAATAACCGAGACATGGATGGATGAAAGTCATGACTGGATAGCCAATTTAAAAGGATACAATGTGTTCAGGAGGGATAGAACAGGGAAAAAAGGTGGAGGGGTTTGTCTCTTTGTTAAGAATTCTTTTACAGCTGTCCTCAACGATGAGATGGAGGAAGATTGCGAAGATGTGGAGTCCGTTTGGGTAAATATTCATGGTGGAAATAAAAGTTGCCAATTGCTTATTGGGGTATGCTACAGACCACCTCATATTAATGAAGCTGCAGAACTGCAATTACTACAGCAAATTGAAAAAGCGGCAAGTAAAAATGAGGTCATAGTTATGGGCGACTTCAACTTTCCAGACATTGACTGGGGTATTGAGGCTACCCATTCTGGTAAAAGCAGCAGATTTCTGGCAGCACTACAGGACAATTACTTGACTCAAATGGTAACGGAACCAACTAGGGGGAATGCGTTACTGGATCTGATCATTTCGAATAGACCAGATAATGTATCAAATGTGCAGGTTCAAGAACATTTGGGAAATAGTGATCACAACATGATAACGTTTGATCTGGTGACTGATAGGCCACGGGGCAGCGGGACCACTAAAACTATGAATTTTAGAAAAGCAAAGTTCAATCAAATTAGGCAGGCACTAAGTTTGGTGAACTGGGATAATGTACTACAAGGGGAGGACACTGAAGGGAAATGGCAAGCTTTTAAACGTATTCTCAATCAATATTGTAGTATGTATATCCCATATGGAAACAAAATGTCTAGGAATAAAAAAAGGCCTCTATGGATGAATAGAAAGGTTAGAGATAAAATGAAGAGGAAAAAGAATGCCTATAAGGTCCTAAAACAGGAGGGGTCCGAGGCTGCACTCAGCAATTACAAGGAGTGCAATAAAAATTGTAAAAAAGAAATTAGGCTAGCAAAGATCGAAGCTGAAAATCAAATCGCTAGGGATATCAAATCTAACCCAAAAAAGTTTTACAAGTACATCAACTCTAAAAAAAGAAAGGTTGACTGTATAGGACTCCTAAAGGATGAAGGTGGAAACTCAATGGTGGATGACCAAGGTAAGGCAGAGTTATTAAATGCTTTCTTTGCTTCTGTCTTTACAAAGGAAACAGCACTGTTACAAATTACAGAGGCGGAAGAGTCTCAATCTTCTAACTGTAATATTAAATACTTAACGCAGGAAGAAGTAAAGGCAAGACTAAATAAATTAAAAATAGACAAGGCACCTGGCCCGGATGGCATGCATCCTCGGGTCCTAAGGGAATTAAGTTCAGTTATAGATAAACCCCTTTATCTTATCTTTTGTGACTCTCTTGCAACTGGCAGAGTCCCAGTGGATTGGCGTACAGCCCACGTTTTCCCATTATTTAAGAAGGGCAAAAAATCAGATCCAGGAAATTATAGACCTGTAAGCTTAACATCAGTTGTATGCAAACTATTTGAGGGGTTACTAAGAGATACTATACATGACTTCATAGTAGAAAATAATCTTATTTCTCAGCATCAACATGGGTTTACTAAAGACAGGTCCTGTTTGACTAACATGCTCAGCTTTTATGAGGTAGTGAATGCTAATATGGATATTGGGAATGCTGTAGATGTGATATACTTAGACTTTGCTAAGGCCTTCGACACTGTTCCCCACAAAAGTCTGGTGCAAAAGATGAGGATGCAAGGACTGGGGAAGAGTCTGTGTGCTTGGATAGGGAACTGGCTAATGGACAGAAAACAAAGAGTTGTGGTCAATGGATCATACTCAAAATGGGAGACTGTTAGCAGTGGGGTCCCACAGGGGTCTGTACTGGGTCCAGTGCTCTTCAATTTATTTATTAATGACCTAGTGGATACAGTAGTGAGCAATGTTGCTATTTTTGCAGATGAT
This sequence comes from Hyperolius riggenbachi, assembly GCF_040937935.1. Taxonomy (NCBI): domain Eukaryota; kingdom Metazoa; phylum Chordata; class Amphibia; order Anura; family Hyperoliidae; genus Hyperolius; species Hyperolius riggenbachi. Next base: position 63,450,116 of record NC_090648.1, read on the forward strand.
ACAAAATTGTGCAGAATCATCAACTCTAAGGAAGATAGTGTTATATTGCAACAGGATCTGGATAGGATGGCTATATGGGCACATACATGGCAGATGAAATTCAATGTTGACAAATGTAAAGTCATGCATTTTGGTCGTACCAATGGTCTAACACCATACAAAATAAATGGGATACAGTTGGGGACATCAAACTTGGAGAAGGACTTAGGAGTACTCATCGACAACAAGTTAAATAATCGTACTCAATGCCAAGCCGCTGCAGCTAAAGCTAACAAAATTTTGGGATGCATTAAAAGGGAAATAAAAACTCGAGATGCTAGCATAATATTGCCCCTGTTTAACTCTCTAGTAAGGCCACATCTGGAATATGGAATTCAGTTCTGGGCACCACATTACAAAAAAGATATTGCAGTTTTAGAGCAGGTGCAGAGACGAGCAACAAAATTGATACGTGGGATGGAAGGTCTCACTTACCAAGAAAGGTTAGATAAACTGGGTTTATTTAGTCTAGAGAAAAGACGCCTTAGAGGAGATCTAATTAACATGTATAAATACATCAGAGGGCAATATAATAGCTTGGCGGATGAGCTTTTTGTCCCTAGGCCTTCTCAAAGGACTAGAGGACATGATCTGCGCATGGAGGAAAAACGTTTTAGCCATTTATTTAGGAAAGGGTTCTTTACAGTAAGAGTGATTAAGATGTGGAATGCATTGCCACAGGAAGTCGTTATGGCAAACTCTATACCTGCATTTAAAGGGGGCTTAGATGCTTTCCTTGCGTTGAATGACATCCATGGCTACAATTACTAGGTAATGCCAATGATGTTGATCCAGGGATTTTATCTGATTGCCATCTGGAGTCGGGAAGGAATTTTTACCTTGTAAGGGTTTTTTCGCCTTCCTCTGGATCAACAGGGATATGTGAGGGAGCAGGCTGGAGTTGTACTTTGTACTGGTTGAACTCGATGGACGTATGTCCTTTTTCAACCAAAGTAACTATGTATGTAACTATGTATAATTATGTTCAGTTATGCACTCAATACTTGGTCGGGAATCCTTTTGCAGAAATATCTGCTTCAATGCGGCGTGGCATGGAGGCAATCAGCCTGTGGCACTGCTCAGGTGCTATGGAGGCCCAGGATGCTTCGATAGCGGCCTTAAAGGATACCACAACTGACCGTGTGTGGTTAAAATGAATGCAGCACTGTATAGGGTGTAATACGCACATACCTACTGTTCCTCCCGCCCCCCTCCGTCTGCCGCCGTTCACACTCTATACACTCCGGTGTGCGGCGACTTGCGTGGCCTCTGCCCCGGACATACTGCGCCCTGTGTGCGCATTATGTCCTTCCCCCTTCACTTCTGGCCGTCGCACAGCGCAAGGCTCATAAGCTGCTGTCCCCTCTGCGCTGCGTGTGCGCTCCATTACACCGAGCGTCACATAATTAGCATGTGACGCTCGGTGTAATGGAGCGCACACGCAGCGCAGAGTGGACAGCAGCTTCTGAGCCTTGCGCTGTGCGACGGCCAGAAGTGAAGGGGGAAGGACATAATGCGCACACAGGGCGCAGTATGTCCGGGGCAGAGGTCACGCAAGTCACCGCACACCGGAGTGTATAGAGTGTGAACGGCGGCAGACGGAGGGGGGCGGGAGGAACAGTAGGTATGTGCGTATTACACCCTATACAGTGCTGTATTCATTTTAACCACACACGGTCAGTTGTGGTATCCTTTAACCTCCTTAGCGGTATGGACGAGCTCAGCTCGTCCATTACCGCCGGAGGGCGGCGCTGGGCCGATTTTGTTAATTTTTTTAAAATCACGCAGCTAGCAATTTGCTAGCTGCGTGGGGGATTCGATCGCCGCCACTCGCCGCCGATACTCGCCGCGAAAGGAGCCCCCGCATACCCCGTGCGCAGCCCGGCCAATCAGTGCCAGGCAGCGCTGCGGGGTGGATCGGGATTCCGGATGACGTCACGACGCCGATGACGTCATCACGATCGTCGCCATGGCGACGGGGGAAGTCCTAAAGGAAATACCGTTCAGAACGGGATTTCCGGACGGGCTAATGCGCCGGCGGCGATCGAAGGGTAGGGAGGGACGCCGCAGGGAGAGGGGAATCATGTAGCTAGCGCTAGGCTAGCTACATGATTTTAAAAAAAAAACTACAAAAAATAGTGCTGCGTTAAGCTCATCCAGAGTGTTGGGTCTTGCCTCTCAACTTTCTCTTCACAATATCCCACAGATTCTCTATGGGGTTCAGGTCAGGAGAGTTGGCAGGCCAATTGAGCACAGTAATACCATGGTCAGTAAACCATTTACCAGTGGTTTTGGAACTGTGAGCAGGTGCCAGGTCGTGCTGAAAAATGAAATCATCTCCATAAAGCTTTTCAGCAGATGGAAGCATGACGTGCTTCAAAATCTCCTGATAGCTAGCTGCATTGACCCTGCCCTTGATAAAACACAGTGGACAAACACCAGCAGCTGACATGGCACCCCAGACAATCACTGACTGTGGGTACTTGACACTGGACTTCAGGCACTTTGGCATTTCGCTTTCCCCAGTCTTCCTCCAGACTCTGGCACCTTGATTTCCGAATGACATGTAAAAGTTGCTTTCATCCGAAAAAAGTACTTTGGACCACTGAGCAACAGTCCAGTGCTGCTTCTCTGTAGCCCAGGTCAAGCGCTTCTGCCGCTGTTTCTGGTTCAAAAGTGGCTTGACCTGGGGAATGCGGCACCTGTAGCCCATTTCCTGCACACGCCTGTACATGGTGGCTCTGGATGTTTCTACTCCAGACTCAGTCCACGGCTTCCGCAGGTCCCCCAAGGTCTGGAATCGGTCCTTCTCCACAATCTTCCCCAGGGTCAGGTCACCTTTTCTCGTTGTGCAGCGTTTTCTGGCACCCTTTTTCCTTCCCACAGAATTCCCACTGAGGTGCCTTGATACAGCACTCTGGGAACAGCCTATTCGTTCAGAAATTTCTTTCTGTGTCTTACCCTCTTGCTTGAGGGTGTCAATAATGGCCTTCTGGACAGCAGTCAGGTCGGCAGTCTTACCCATGATAGAGGTTTTGAGTAATGAACCAGGCTGGGAGTTTTTAAAACCCTCAGGAATCTTTTGCAGGTGTTTAGAAACAGAGAGAGAGAGAGAGAGATGTAATTATGGCAAATTTGGACTTAAAGAGGAACTGAAGTAAGAGGTATACGGAGGCTGCCATATTTATTTCCTTTTAATCAGTACCAGTTCCCTGGAAGCCCTGCTGGTCTATTTCTCTGCAGTAGTATCTGAATAACACCAGAAACAAGCATGCAGCTAGTCTTGTCATATCTGACTTTAAAGTCTGAAACACCTGATCTGCTGCATGCTTGTTCAGGGGCTATGGCTAATAGTATTAGAGGCAGAGGATCAGCAGGACAGCCAGGCAACTGGTATTGATTAAAATGAAATAAATATGGCAGCCTCCGTATACCTCTTACTTCAGTTCCCCTTTAATGTTACTTTTATTCAATCAGCAAGTCATTTTTTTTACGGTAAACAACATAGGTGTCTCCCAAAAGATAATAAGGTGATGTACCAGAATCATTCATTACTGTGGGAAAAAACATTTCTCAGCTTTTATTTATATTTGAGCAAAAAGAGTCCAGTCCAAAATTATTCATACCTGTCTCAATAATCAATAGAAAAGCCTTTATTGGCTATCACAGCAATCAAATGCTTCCTATAATTGCAGAGCAGCTTTTTGCAGGCCTCCACAGGTATTCATCTTTAGCAATGAGCTCCGAATCTTTCAGGTTGGTGGGTCTTCCTGCTATCATTCTGAGCTGTAGCTTCCTCCACAGATTCTCAATTGGATTCAAGTCAGGACTCTGGCTGGGCCACTCCAAAACGTTAATGTTGTTGTCTGCTAACCATTTCTTCACCACTTTTGCTGTGTGTTTTGGGTCATTGGTCATCCTGAAATTTCCACTGGTGCCCAAGGCCAAGTTTCTCTGCAGACTGCATGATGTGGTCGTTAAGAATCCTCATATATTGCTCTTTTTCATGGTGCCGTGTGCTGTGATTAGGTTCCCTGATCCACTGGCTGAAAAACACCCACAGCAGGAGGTTCCACACCACCATTTTTGACAGTGGGGATGGTGTTCTTTGGGTTGAAGGCTTCTCCTTTTTTACGCCAAATGAAGGAAACATCATTGTGACCAAACAATTCCATTTTTGTTTCATCTGACCATAACAGAAAAGACCAGAAGTCTTCTTCTTTGTCTAGATGAGCAGTTGAAAAAGACCAAGCGAGCCTTTGTGTGCCTTATCTGGAAAAGTGGCGTCCGCCTTGCTCTGCACCTGTGGAACTTAGCAGTGTGCAGTGTCCATTGGATTGTCTGCCTTGCGACATTGGCACCAGCAGAGCCCAGATTCACCAGGATGGCCTTGGTGGTGATCCTTGGCATTCTTTTTCACCTCTCTCATTATCCTCTTGGCCATCACAGGTGTCACTTTTGGCTTCAGACCAAGTCCACAGTGTAGAACATCTTGTATTTTTTAATAATACTTTACATGGTAGCCACTGGAACTTGAAAACATTTAGAAATGGCCTTGTAGCCCTTTCCTGACTTGTGAGCAGCCACAATGCGCAGCTTCTTTGTCTTAGCCATGGCTGTCCACAAATCAACTGCAGAGAGCTGCTGTTTTTCACCTGTTGAGTTGATTAAAACAGCTGTTACCAATTAATCAGGGTAATTAGGATGCTTTAGAACAGCTTGGACTATTTGGAATGGTATAGAACTGTGGATTTTCACACAGACTATGACAGTTTGTGAACGGTATGAATAACTTTGGACTGGACACTTTTTTCTCAAATGTAAATAAAAGCTGAGAAATGTTTTTTTTTTCCACAATAATGCCTCTCATACATCGTCTGTTGGGAGACACTTACGTCATTTGCCATCGAAAAAACTACTTGCTGGTTGAATAAAAGTAACGTTAAAGGAATACTATCGATACCCAAGTGTTCTAAAATGACAATATACAAATAATGTCTAAGTAGCTGTGTAAACATTTTCCTACTTGTCATGTTAAATATCAGAGGCAAAAGCTGTAATTTATTGAGGGTAGGATTTAGCTATATTGGGACAAATCAATTGCAGAAGGGGTGTCTGCTTCCATGTACAGCCAGAGTTGCATATCAGACTACAGAAAGCAAATATCAAACATATCAAACTCTGAAAGCAAAAACAGTATGAAAAAGTTGTGACAATTAGTTACATTTCCTCTGCTCTCTTCAGACACTTCAGTCAGAAACAGAGCTCCCAACAGCTGCAGCTCCTGTGTCCTGTCTCTCTCTGTCACACACAGAGCTACACATAGGGCCTGATTCACAAAGCGGTGCAAACTTTTCCGCGGACTTTTGCGCGCGCAAAAATTTGCGCGAATCGCGGCAAATTGCGCGCGCAAAAGTCCGCGATCGTGCGAATCGTGGCACTTTGCGCGCGCAAAAGTCCGCAAAAAAGTTTGCACCGCTTTGTGAATCAGGCCCATAGAGTTAACTGATCAAGTGTGAGGGGAATTTCCCCTCTCCTCATGGCTCAGTCAAGTCAGTTTTGGCGTCAGTAAACTTTGAATACAATACAATACAATAACATTTCTATAGCGCTTTTCTCCCATAGGACTCAAAGCGCTTAGGCTCTCTCAGATTCAGTAATTAGTAGGATGAAGTATTCACACAACAAAAGTTACATTTCTGCAAATGCCAGACTGAACAGGTGGGTTTTCAGTCTGGATTTAAACACGTCCAGGGATGGGGCTGTCCTGATCTGTTGAGGTAAAGAGTTCCAAAACGTAGGGGCAGCATGACAGAAGGCTCTGGGACCAAAAGTTTCTAAGTGGACTCTGGGTATGACTAGATTATTAGAACCTGTGGATCTGAGAATGCGGGGATTGCTACGCAGCTGTAACATATCTTTCATGTATCCAGGGCCTAGATTATTCAGGGATTTAAATGTCAGTAGGCCGATCTTGAATAGGACCCTCCATTCTATAGGTAGCCAGTGAAGGGAATGCAGGACTGGCGTTATGTGGCAGTGACGGGGTTGGTTGGTTAGCAGTCTGGCAGCAGTATTCTGTATCAGCTGTAGGCGGTACAAGGCCTTTTTTGGAAGGCCAGTGTAGAGAGCATTGCAGTAGTCCAGTCGGGATGTGATGAAGGCGTGGACTAAGGTTGGCAGACCTTCTGGGGGTATGAGGTGCTTGATTTTTGCAATGTTCTTCAGGTGAAAATAGGATGATTTCACCACAGCAGAGATTTGAGTTCTGAAGTTTAAATCCCCATCAATTAGAACTCCCAGGCTACGCACATGATCAGAGCTGCGTAGATCCGTGCCTCCTATTCCCAGTGGTGAAGACTGCAAGTTAAGTTGTTTTGTTATCATGCTCTGCCCTCCAATCAGAAGGACTTCAGTTTTGTCTGCATTTAGTTTCAGCCAGTTGTCATTCATCCATTGCTGTAGTTCACGTAAGCAGGAGTTTATAGTTAGAGTTGGGTCTGTCACACCAGGCTTGAAGGAAAGATATAGTTGGGTGTCGTCTGCATAGCAGTGGTATGTCAGGCCATGTTTTTGGATTAGTTTTCCCAACGGTAGCATGTAAATCGTGAAAAGCAGGGGAGAGAGGATTGAGCCCTGGGGCACCCCATACTTAAGTGTTACAGGGGTGGACAGGAAGGGCCCCATAGACACTTTGTGGGTTCTGCCACTCAAGAAGGATTGGAACCACTGAAGTACTATGCCATCAATGCCGCAGTATTCCTGTAGCCTGTTTATCAAGATGTCATGGTCAACTGTGTCGAAGTCTGCAGAAAGGTCTAGCAGTATGAGGATCGAGCACTCTCCTCTGTCTCTTGCCATGAGCAGGTGGTTGCATATTTGGATGAGGGCAGTTTCAGTGCTGTGGTGTTTCCTGAAGCCAGACTGGAATGGGTCATAACTGTTATTTTGTAGGATTCTGGCTTCTAGCTGGAGGTATACAGCTTTTTCAATTAGCTTTCCCAGAAAGGGGAGGTTAGAGACAGGTCTGTAGCTGGTCATTGCATCTGGGTCCAGGGAGGGTTTTTTGAGGAGAGGCCTGATGATTGCTTCCTTCAGTAAAGCAGGAAATATCCCTGATTGTAAGGAACAGTTAACAATTTTGAGGAATACCGGTACGAACAGGTCGGGGCAGTTCAACATGAACTGTGTTGGGCCAGGATCCAGGTCACAGGTAGTTAGGCGGACGTGAAGGAGGATGCTTGATGTGACTTCTTCATCAATTTCTTTGAAGTTTGACCAAGGTGTTACGTTGTCTCTGCTAATGGTCTTCAGCGCTATATTAGGCTCAGATGCTGTAAGTTGGATGGCGGACCTTATAGCGGAGACTTTGTCTGTGAAGAAATGGGCAAATTGGTCACAGAGGTCCTTTGAAGACTCGATATTAAGTTTTTGACATGCTGGGTTGCAGAGTTTTTCCACTGTGCGGAACAGTTGGGCTGGTTTGTTAACTGCATTTGCAATCTCTTGTGATAGAAAGGATGATTTTTTTCCCGTGATTACCTTTTGGTAGCTCTTCAAGTGGAAGATTAAGGCATGTTTGTCTTCTGGGGACTGAGATTTGCGCCACAGCCTCTCAAGTTTTCGGCCTTGTCTTTTCAGCTCTTTTATAGCGTTATCAAACCACTGTGCATGATGGTGTGAAGTAAGATATTTGGTGCGCAGAGGAGCAATGGTCTCAAAGGTGGAGGACACACATTTGTTGTATTTAAACACCAGAGTATCAGGGTCCAAGCTGGAGTCAGTCAATTCATCAAAGCTAAGGTTATCTCGGATATGTTGAGGTGTTAGCCCTTTTAAGCGGCGATATTTTATTTGATTCTTGACCTGGTGTTTGACGGCTGGTATTGAGAGGGAGAAGTGGATAGTGTGATGGTCTGACCAGGCAACAGGATTAATTTCCACATTGGCTATTGACAGCCCAGTATGGAATATAAGGTCCAGAGTGTGACCTTTCCTGTGAGTAGCAGAGCTGATTGATTGGAGGAAGCCCAGTTCATGTAAGGCACGCGGTAGCTCTTTTCCAAATTGTAAGGAGGAGTCGTCCACCCATGTATTGAAATCTCCAAGAACAATCCATCTGGGGTGTTCCAGTGTTAGGTTGCATAGGAGGTCTACAAGTTCCTCAAGGAAGTCTGAGTATTTTTCTGGTGGGCGGTAGATCAGCAATATGTTAATGTTTTCCTCAGCTGAAAGTTGCACCCCCAAGCATTCAAACGAGTTGGTAGGACCTACAGTAAGTGGTCTGATTTTCAAAGCTGATCTAAAGCAAAGTACTTAGCAGCACTTCCCAAACAATTCCTGTGTCAACTGAAAAAAATATGTGAATCGATAGTATTCCTTTAAAGGAATACTATCAAACTTCATCAATTTCTGGCAGTAGCATAAATCAAAATTCAATCAACAGTCTGATGGAACACAGCATATCTTTTTGCTGTGCAGTGTCTTATTTTATTTATTTTACCTTATAGATTGCGTCCCTTGAGAAACTGGCGGCGACGGGGAATGGGGCAGCTCATTATATGAGAGGGGATTCCTCTATGACAGTGTAGCAGTGCCTATCCTACTTTCCCCACACCATAGCGCATTATTCAGCGCATTACCCGCCTAAGTAGCCTGCTATGAGGAGCGAGAGACAAGACAACCTCTCTCGCTCCTACTCTGCCCAGCCAATCTGCCCCAGAAGGCTTCTGTGTGTCGGGCTCGGGCTGCCGCCGCATCGTCATTGCTGTTTGCTACGGAACGGCAAACACACATTAGCTGGAGGAGGGCGTGTCATGAGCCTTCCTCCCCTTCCGCTCCTGCTTCCAATGCTTTCAGGAGCAATGACACGCCCTCCTCCAGCTAATGTGTTTGCCGTTCCGTAGCAAACAGCAATGACGATGCGGCGGCGGCAGCCCGAGCCCGACACACAGAAGCCTCCTGGGGCAGATTGGCTGGGCAGAGTAGGAGCAAGAGAGGTTGTCTTGTCTCTTGCTCCTCATAGCAGGTTACTTAGGCGGGTCATGCGCTGAATAATGCGCTATGATGTGGGGAAAGTAGGATAGGCACTGCTACACTGTCATAGAGGAATCCCCTCTCATATAATGAGCTGCCCCATTCCCCGTCAGTTTCTCAGGGGCTCTCCAGCAGGTTATGTGACGCATCGAACCGCGCAAGGACGCCGCAAGGCAGCCGGGAGTGGCAAAAAGTGAAAAGTATGGCACTGGAGGATTCATAAGCAGTTTCTGCTGCACAACCCTGCACAGCTAATCCATTAGGGGGAAGTTGGTGTTATTTTAAATGCCACAGGCACATGACGGCCCACGTAGTAGAGCCCGGGTGCAATGTGCAGGCACATGACGGCCCAAGTAGTAGAGCCCAGCTGCACTGTGCAGGCACATGACGGCCCGCGTAGTAGAGCCGGCTGCACTGTGCAGGCACATGATGGCCCAAGTAGTAGAGCCCAGCTGCACTGTGCAGGCACATGACGGCCCGCGTAGTAGAGCCCAGCTGCACTGTGCAGGCACATGACGGCCCGCGTAGTAGAGCCCAGCTGCACTGTGCAGGCACACGGTGGACCGCGTAGTAGAGCCCGGCTGCACTGTGCAGGCACATGACGGCCCGCGTAGTAGAGCCCGGCTGCACTGTGCAGGCACATGACGGCCCGCGTAGTAGAGCCCGGCTGCACTGTGCAGGCACATGACGGCCCGTGTAGTAGAGCCCGGCTGCACTGTGCAGGCACATGACGGCCCGCGTAGTAGAGCCTGGCTGCACTGTGCAGGCACATGACGGCCCGCGTAGTAGAGCCCGGCTGCACTGTGCAGGCACACGGTGGACCGCATAGTAGAGCCTGGCTGCACTGTGCAGGCACATGACGGCCCATGTAGTAGAGCCCGGCTGCACTGTGCAGGCACATGACGGCCCGTGTAGTAGAGCCCGGCTGCACTGTGCAGGCACATGACGGCCCGTGTAGTAGAGCCCGGCTGCACTGTGCAGGCACATGATGGCCCGCGTAGTAGCACGAAGCCGCTCATGCACGGCTTTTGACTCCAATTCACACTTAACAAAATTTGGGTCCTGCGGGATTGCGATTTTTCACTCGTCGCAAATGTAAAGTTTTATTTATTTATTTTTAACGCCACTGCATTGGAATTGTTTTTGTGAAATCCTCCTGTTTTTTAAAATGGCCGGAAGTGCTGCATTTTGTTTGCATATGATGTGCAAATCAAATGTAATCAGTCAATTTGGTATGCAAATTTGAAGTTAATTACGGAACGTAAAATTGTATGTGAATTAATTCTTCACATGAGGAAAAGACATTCCCTCTGCGTTCCATGTACGCATCATTCTCAGTGAATTCACTACTAGTGATGGTCAGTGAAAGGCAAATACTGGTAATTCTAGCTTCCTTGCACATTTATTGCAAACTGTATTCAGCTTTGGACTGGCCCAATCCAATTCACCTCTTGTTGAGTTTAATTGGCCCCATTCCAAGCTTTACATAGTTTGTATTAAATCTGCATGCAAGTCAGAGCTGTATCTCATTGGCCATCTCTACTAATGGGGGCTCTGCACAGCCCTGGAGAGACCATTTAGCCAGATGAGAATCCGATAAGAGGCTCGGCCTCAGCTTACCCACCAGACAGCTGCCTAGTCTTAAGCTACGTACACACATACAACGATCGTTTGTTGTGGACGAACAAATTTTTAATTGACGAAAGAATGACCTAAGTAAAGTTAGCTTTTAAAGGTGTGTAACGATCTGATCGTTAGAACGAATGTTACATCACGTAAAGCAACTATTGCGCTTGCGCATAAAAATGAAAAGTTCCATGGAGAAATAGCGAAATGCGCATGTCAAGCCTAGTACGAACGACCGTTTTCCAACGATGTACTACTTTTGCAAACGATCGTCGTTGGAAAAATTCCGCCAAGCTACATTGTTCGTTTTTAACGATCTAGCTCGTCCGTCGTTAGACTTAATGGTCGTTGGCTGCTTTTTTTAAAACGATCGTCGTTTGAAATGATCGGGGAACGATCATTTCAAACGACTATAGTCGCATGTGTGTACGCACCTTTAGCATTGGTAAAGAGGCCCAGTGATGTCCTGAGCAGGGAAATACATTATAACAATATACACTATAACGCCTTGGTCACATTATAAAATCGCCAGCGCTATCGCAACCGCTGGCGATATATGGGGTGATTTTGAAAGCGCTTTCAGAGCGATTTCAGCTTAGAAAAGTGTTTTCTAAGCGCTTTTGCGGAGCGAAGGATTTTTCACTTCCTGATGTCGGTCAGGAAGTGAACTCTTTAACCTGGAAATTAATAAATACAATGTATTTATTCATCAAATCACTCAGGAAATCGCAATACAAAGCACTTTTTCTAGCGCTTTGCGATTTCCCTATACCTGCCATTGAGCCAAAAGGCTTAGAAAATGGTACAGGCAGCGCGTTTACGAATGTAACACTGTCATAGGAAATCATTACACAAGCGCTTTTAGAGGGATTTGCAAAATCGCCAGCGATTAAAATAAATAAAAAAAAAAAATCAGCAAACGCTTATAAAGTGGACAAGCCCTAAGACTGCATTGAAGTGGACCTGAAGGCAAAGGGAAAACATAAGAGAAATGCAGCTTGTATGTATTCAGAGAGTTTACCCTGTCTAATTCCCCCTCATCTATGACTAATTACCAGTGTAATTTGAGCTCTCCCCTGTGTCAGCTGACTGCCACGGCAGATAAGCTCTATGTAAAACACAGGATATTAACCTTATGTCTGCTTCCATGAAAGCAGGAAGTGGAAACACTGCAGATTTATTGCAGGATTTTTATCGGCTGTTACAAAGAAATGTTTCTATTTAAAGGTTATTATGCTGTTGTGTATCTTTTAGAGCAGAGAGGAAGTTCTGAGTTCAGGTCCACTTTAAAAGAGTGACTTTAACCCAGGATTGATCTTCATCCCAATCAGCAGCCGATACCCCCTTTCCCATTAGAAAGCTCTACTTTTTTCCAAATAGTGCATCAGAGACATTTGTATGGCTGTTAGTTGTGGTGAAACCCCTCCCACTGTGTGATGTCAGGGCCCTGGCAGTTTCCGGTCTGTGAACATCACTGCATTGTGGGAAATAACTGTTTCCAACTGCCAAGTAAGCAGTTTCTCCCTCTGTGCATAATATATATACATGCATAGAAAATGTATATAAAGAAACCCAACCTTTTAGCCAACAACAGTTAGGCTCCCTGCACACTGCATGCGAATCCGATTTTTAATCGTTTTTTTACATCCGATTCCGATTTTAAATCGTTACTGCGTGCTGCATTTTTCCTCCGTTTTCCTGTTGATTGCATTCAGGGAAAATCGGAATTGCAAAAACGGATTTGCAGTGTGCAGGGAGCCTTAGGCCCCCTGCACACGATTCCGATTTTTAATCGTTTTTTTACATCCGATTCCGATTTTTAATCTTTACTGCATGTTTTTTTGATCCGTTTTTCTGTTGAATGTATTCAGGGAAAATTGCAGTGTGCAAGGAGCCTTAGTGTGTGTGTTTATAGATAATGGCAGTTGGTGCCTTCTGTTTTTTCCCTTCTCTGTCAGCAATAAAGATGATAACCTGCAGGCTCAAACAACATGATTGAATTACACATTAAGTATCAATGATTTCTTGATCAATCACTGATTTGATTTGGGTTTAGTAAGGGCCCTTTCACACCAGAGGGCTTTTTCTGCGTTTTAACGCCACGGCCGAAGTTGGCGTTTTGCTTGGTAAAAGAAAGTCCATAGACTTTCATTTTACCATTCACACTAAACGCCGCGTTTTGGAGCGTTGCGTTTCAACGCTCCCAGGCGCTGTTTCTGGGCCTATCGCGGCGTTTCTTATTACAATTGATAGTGATGTATTGGCGTTAAAACGCCTTGAAAACGCCTTGAAAACGCCTGCAGCCAAAACGCAGCGTTTTAGCCTTTTACCGCTGCCTGTAGTGTGAAAGAGCCCTAAGTCTTGGAGTGCCTTATAGTAAACAACTACGTTGCCATTTGTTCTACAACGCTCTCCCCACAGGCATCTGTGAAAGGGCCAAGCAGAATTGTAACATTGTTACGGGTCCTCCTAGTGCTAATTAGACGCATTGCCAGGGCTGGCATGTGTCATTTTGCAACATGAATACACAATATAGTATAGTAGAATCCTATCATAGCAGAGAAATCTTCCATCACAGGGAAGGATGTTGAAGCCCCTCTCACACTTGCATTGGAATTCCGCAGGGTAAATTAACGACAGTGCTAGGCAATAGGGCCTAGCAAAATAAACAAGAAGGTATGGCTGCGCTTAAACATAAAACAACGATGAAACAGTACTTCAATTGTATGGTGGAGCGCCGTACTTGGACTTTCTGCAGTCACAATAGTTCCACATCCTAATCACCCCAGCGCTCAGGGTTTAAAAGACCACTATCGCTAAAAAAGTAGGCAGTTAAAATCTGACAGAACCAACAGGTTTTGGGTCAGTCCATCTTCTCATGGGGGATTTTCATGGTTTTCTTTGTTTTCAACAGCATTTCCTGAACATGTCGGTCCTGTCAGATTTTAACTACCTACTTTTTTCGCGATAGTGATCCTTTAACCTATTTTGGTTCCTGGACATAGAAACTACGTCCAGGAACCATGCGCGCTGCCGTGCGCTCCCGACCCGCGGTTCGTTAGCCAGGCAATCAGTGAATCGGGCTATGGTGCCCGATCACCGATTGCTCTCCCCCGCTGAAAAAGCGACAGCTTCTCTCGGAAGCTGCGCCTTTTCTGGCTGTTACCTCCCCCATGCGTCGCTCTAAGCGTGTGTTACGCTTAGAGTGACGTCATGTAAACAAACTCATGGCCGCCATATTGTGGCCAAAAAGTAATACTACAACTAATAGTTAAAAAAAAAATGAAAAATAACACACATTTACATTATAAACCTATTGTTTACCTCCCACCCTCCCAAAACTACCCAAATAAAATGTTTACTATAAAAAAAACAAAAAAACATTACAATTAAAAAAAAACAAAACAAAAAAACAAAACATGTAAATATTTACCTAAGGGTCTAAACTTTTTAACCAGTTCGGCCTATCTGGACGAGTTTCCTCCTCCAGATAGGCACTGCTACTTTCCCTGCGTGGTGCGCGCGACCCGCCGCTAGCCCCCTGATCAGTGAATGGGAATATAATTCGCAGAAATACCGACGCTTTCTCTCCAGAGAGCGCGGTATTTCTGCCCCCAGGAAACTTTTCCCCAGCATTTTAGTTCCTGGATGCGAGATCGTTCGCATCCAGGACTTTTTTCAATGTGCCATCTTGTGCCCAAATAGTAAACTGCACCCACGTACATTTTTTAGTAAAAAAAAAATATAATTTTACATTTAAAATTAGCAGTTTCCCTCCCACACCAAAAATTACCCACATACACTTTTTTTATTAAAAAAAAATAAAAAATAAATACAATTAAAAAAAAAAAAAAAACACAACACAAATAGTTACCCATGGGTCTGAACTTTTTAATTATGCATGTCAAGAGAATATGTTATTATATTATTTAAAATTATAAGCTTATAAATAGGGATGGACGCAAATTGAAAAAATGCACCTTTATTTCTAAATGAAATATCGGCACCATAAATTGTGATAGGGACATCGTTTAAATGGTGTAAGAACCGGGACAGATGGGCAAATAAAATACATGCGTTTTAATTACGGTACCGTATATTAATTTCAAACTATAATGGCCAAAAACTGAGAAATGATTTTTTTTTTCCGTTTTTTTCTTATTCTACCTGTTAAAATGCATTTACAGTAAAGTGGCTCTTAGCAAAATGTACCCCCCAAAGAAAGCCTAATTGGTGGCGGAAAAAACAAGATATAGATCAATTCATTGTGATAAGTAACAAAGTTATAGGCGAATGAATGGGAGGTGAACGTTGCTCGGATGCATGAGATTTTCGGCACTGCGGCGCTGAACCGGTTAAATATCAATGTAAAGATGAAATATTTCTATTTTTTTTATTTTAAACTTGTAAATAGTGATAGATGCAAAACGGAAAAAATGCACCTTTATTTCCAAATAAAATATTGTCGCCATACATTGTGATAAGGACATTTAACGGTGTAATAACCGGGACATATGGGCAAATACAATACGTGAGTTTTAATTATGGAGGCATGTATTATTTTAAAACTATAATGGCTGAAAACTGAGAAATCAATTTTTTCCGTTTTTTTCTTATTCTTCCTGTTAAAATGCATTTACAGTAAAGTGGCTCTTAGCAAAATGTACCCCCCAAAGAAAGCCTAATTGGTGGCGGAAAAAACAAGATATAGATCAGTTCATTGTGATAAGTAGTGATAAAGTTATAGGCTAATGAATGGGAGGTGAACATTTCTCAAGTGAAAACGACGGAACGCGAATGGGTTAAAGAGAAACTGTGACCAAGGATTGAACTTCATCCTAATCAGTAGCTGATACCCTCTTTCCCATGAGAAATCTTTACCTTTTCTCAAACGGATCATCAGGGGGTTCTGTATGGCTAATCTTGTGGTGAAACCCCTCCCACAGTGTGATGTCAGGACCATGGTGCTGACATTATATTGTGGGAGCCTTGTTGCATTGTGGGAAACAACAGCTGTTTCCAACTGCCAAAAAAGCAAGCAGCAGCTACTTCCACTGACATGACAGGCCAGCAGTAAAAATGTCACCATACAATAAATGTCAGAATGTAAATCAGGGAGAGGAAAGATTTTACAATGGGCAAACACTGACTAAATAACTTATGCATACTCTTTAAGCAAAACAACAGTCACAAAGCAGCAACTTTCCTTTCACCACACTGACACATTTAAAGAGACACTGAAGCGAAAAAAAAAATATATGATATAGTGAATTGGTTGTGTACTATGAATAATTACTAGAAGATTAGCAGCAAAGAAAATATCCTCATTTTTATTTTCAGGTATACAGTGTTTTTTCTAACATTGCATCATTCTCTAATATGTGCAGATAACACAACACTCAGCATTCAAAATGATTCTTTCAGAGCAGTCTGTGAACTAATGACCTCTCCTCTGGCAGAGAAAAAGTAATTAGTTCACTTACAGTTGAGATAATAAAAGTCAGATAACAGCCCTCTCCACGACTTTAAAAGTCGTAGAGATTAATGGCTTTTTTGCATAGAGATAACAACTAGAGTTTCTTAACTCTTCCTGTACTGGAAACAATTAGACTAATATATCTGATCTTAATGTTTTATTTCTTAGCTGTACTACACATACAAATCATAATATCATCATTTTTTTTCGCTTCAGTGTCTCTTTAAAAGGGATACTGTAGGGGGGTCGGGGGAAAATGAGCTGAACTTACCCGGGGCTTCTAATGGTCCCCCGCAGACATCCTGTGTTGGCGCAGCCACTCACCGATGCTCCGGCCCAGTCTCCAGTTCACTTCTGGAATTTCTGACTTTAAAGTCAGAAAACCACTGTGCCTGCACGCCCGTGTCCTCGCTCCCGCTGATGTCACCAGGAGTGTACTGCACAGACACAGACCATACTGAGCCTGCGCTGTGCGCTCTTGATGACATCAGCGGGATCGAGGACACGGCAACGCAGGCGCAGTGGTTTTCAGACTTTAAAGTCTGAAATTCCAGAAGTGAACCGGAGGCGGGGCCGGAGCATCGGTGAGTGGCTGCGCCAACACAGGATGTCTGCGGGGGACCGTTAGAAGCCCTGGGTAAGTTCAACTCATTTTCCCCTGACCCCCCTACAGTATCCCTTTAAGTAAACACAAGGCAGAACAGCATTTCACAGTGCAGACCTATGAATAGGTGTAAAACCACATGGGTTGGTGTTCCAAACTGCATCAACATGAAAAGCACAAAAGTGTTAATCTGTCACCAGGGTACAGGGGCACTCCCCCCTCTATGTCCCCCCCCCCCCCCCCCCCCGCTCACCAGATCAACATTTTGTTTCAAGGCATATTCAATGCTGTCACTCTCTTTCAAAGTGTTCAAAGCCCTCAAACAGAAAACGTACTAACGTGTAAAACCAGCTTTAATTCATTAAGGACACTAAAACCAATGCACGTATATTAAAATCACTTGTAAATGAGCCTTGAAACATATCACTGTCTTCCTGTGGATTGTTCCGAGCCGCGGCTTGTAGCCGCTTGCCTTGGTATGCTTCCTTATTCACGTCCATCGCGTCTCCCCAAGCTCCGCCCTACCGGTTTCATCAGCAAGACTGACTCAACAGGGCCTGGCAAACTTGCTGTGTCGGGTTGCACTGGAAATGCCCAATCAGCCGCCGAGCTGCCGCAAGTCAACAGCATGTCACCATCGGACTTCCCCGGCAATGGCAGTAATAATGTAAGTGTATAGTCAACACAGAAATGTTAAGTGCGGCAGCGGAGTGGCGTGCATGCGGGGAACGATGGGAATACCACGGCGAAACCTGGGAATCACAATGTACTTCCTGTCCAGCAGGGAGTACGTCACTAGGCGAGGGGTGTGCAGGGGAGCGGCGCTATGTGTATGGCCCTGTCGGCGCACTTTGCCGCAGAGTCATATGAATGACGTTTTGTGTGTTGCGATGCAATGGGGGCGGAGCATTGTACTGCAAACGCAGCGGCCAGGTGTAAAACCGGCCTAAAGATGAACTGTAGTGAAAATAACAATGAATATAATTGCTTAATGTTTTAATTATATTTATTTAGTCAATGTTTGCCCATTGTAAAATATCTTTCCTCCCCCTGATTTACTTTCTGAAATGTATCACTGGTGGAGACATGTTTAGTTCCTGAGAATAAGCTGACAGTGACATTTTGTTATCCATATAAAGCTAGTCCAACATACCTGCTCTCTGTTGTTTTTCCTACTTCAAACTAAGGATAAGACAAGTGGATTTTTGAAACCGTGTAAAAAGGCTTGGATTCACTTGCGTTTTGGCCAGGGTTTGTGTTTTGCCAAGATTCTCATTCAAGTGAAGGAGAGAGCTTTTTTTCGTAACGCAAACGCTGTGCAAAACGCTGCAAGTGGGTCCCGGGTGTTAGAGGCCTGCATCGGGTCGGGTACCCGCGGGTCAGGTTCGGGTACCCATTTTGATTTCAACCGGGTCAACCTTTGTGAGTATATCCTTAGCAATTTGCTTTTCTGAATCTTACACGATTCTGCACTATTGGGCTCCTGGTCTCCTTTTGTCTTTTAGATGAACCTGGGGCTGTTACAATCATAGGAATCATCCACATAACCAGGGATGTCAAACCGGTCCTACGAGGGCCGAGGTCCTCACACATTTTTGACACAGCTCAAATTAATTGATGGGACTGAATCAGGAAACGCGTGGTCCATCAGGTAGAACACATTCTTCTCTTTCTCAGTCCATCCTAAACAATGGCATGGATCTGGCCGTCCAGGCCTAGAGTTCCACACCTGTGACATAAGCTATCATTTATAGTTTGGCTTGCTGCCAGAAGTGAGATTATCGCTGGTATCTCCCAAGCTTGTTTTTAGCCTTGCGGTGCATGATTGCACCGCATCCACAACGCTGGTTTCTGGTGTGAAACTGGCCTCAGCAATTATCCCTATAACTCCAATGAGTTCTGGGTCACCATGAGCTTGCTGGTTAGTCTGTATCCCTATATCCTGAGAAGAGTCACTTGAGCAATGCAAACGTAGGCCTTGTTCACACTGGGTGGGTTCAGAAATGTATTTAAGTGCTTGAGAAAAAATGCATGCGTTGATGCGCATTTCATAATGCGTTCAGTGCGCTTTTTGTAAAGGAAACCAGGGCTGGTATAAAGCTAACGTTTTATACATACCTGGGGCTTCCTCCAGCCCCATACGCACGGATCGCTCCCACGCCGCCGTCCTCAATCTTGCCGCAGCTTCCGGAACTGGGTACCGTCACTTCAGCCAGTCTACGCTAGAGAAGTGCGCCCTCTACATATCTCTCCAGCGGCTGCTGCAGAGATACGCAAAGAGCGCACTTCTCTTACGTCAGACTGGCTCCGACTGATGAAAGTGATGGGACCCAGTACCGGAGCTGCGGGCAGCGGTGGACGGCGGCGTGATAGCGTATGGGGCTAAAGGAAGCCGCAGGTATGTATAAAACGTTTGCTTTATACCAGCTCTGGTACACTTTAAGCGGATCCATGCATTTACATGCGCCTACACATGCTTGAACGCATTTTTGTTCAGCATGTTTTGCTTATTTGATGTAGCAGTTGTCAAAGTTTTTTTTTTTTTTATAATTAGAGGTAAAAAATGCATCTCCAAAGCACATTGCGATGCGCTTCTATGAGCTACAAAAGACAAGACAAGACAAATAACATTTATATTGCGCTTTTCTCCTTGCGGACTCAAAGCGCCAGAGCTGCAGCCACTAGGGCGCGCTCTATTGTTATTGTTAGGGAGACTTGCCAAAGGTCTCCTACTGAATTAGTGCTGGCTTACTGAACAGGCAGAGCCGAGATTCGAACCCTGTTCTCCTGTGTCAGAGGCAGAGCCCTTAACCATTACACCATCAGCCAAGTGCACCCATTCCCTTGCATTGCTGTGCATTTCACAGTGCAACACACAGAAATGCTTGCAATGTTTCTCAAACGGACAATAAAGCGCATAGATGTGAACTTGGTACATTAGAAGCAATCACAATGTACTGTGAAAAGAGTACAGCAATGTCCCTAGGGTGAACGAGGCCTTATAGTGCCTAATAGCAGACCTTTGGTATAATTCCAGCACAGGTCTACTCCATCATGTACAATCTCCAATTCTAGTGAACCAACCTGTTTATTTTGCATCTCTGCTCTATTTTTTGTTCAGGTGCCCTCAGGTGCAAAGTTACATCTGTCTCACTCTACAAAAGAATAAACTGTGCTGCTATTATTTCCCTGTATATAGTTGCCCCGGAGGGAATAGTTTGACATTCCAGTCCCTGCAAATTTCACACACACAAAAAATGTTTTGTAACAAAATTACGAAACACTTTTTATTACATTTTTTGTAGACGCCATGAAAACATATTACACATGAAAAGTTCACTAGAGACACCCTAAAAACCATAAAGAGCCTGTAGAATTAAAATATTGTTTTCTCAACTTAGTACAACATAGGATAGTTGTGTTTATATTTATTGCATTTATAGTTTATTAAAAATGCACTACAATCCTTGCTGGTGTTTACATATTTAGTGTTCTTCCCAGAATTGTTTTCCAGCTGGGTGGCATGAAAAATTAGCCGGGTGGGGCAAGATGAGAGAATACAAGGTCGGGGCTTTTCTGCACAATTCTGCTTACAGCAGAGGAGGAAGTGAACCAATGACAGCCGGGTGCTCACCAAAACTAGCCGGGTGGAGCACCCGGCTAAAAGAGCCTGGGGCGAACACTGCAAACTCCCCCAAATTCCTGCCAAATATAAAATATAACATAATGTTTCGTTAATAAAGGATACATTTATATACAAATTGTTCATGCTTTCCTAACAGTAAAGAAGAAAACCCCACTGATCTAAATGGATAACTCATGCTAAAATTATGAACCTAAAATGACTGTCATGTGCGAGAGTAGTTTGCATAGATTTGTGTGCTTGAACAAAGAGTGTGTACACATGCACACATTTGTATGCAGTATGTATTAGGGGGCGGGGAGAGGGGATTTTATTTTTCTGTCTGAAGAGAGCTGACTGTCAGTACATTTTGCTAATGGGTACTCTTTAGAGAAAGCAGGGCATATCAAACATATGGGCCATTATCCAAATAACTTTTCCTGAGTTTTCTCTCAGGAGATAATTTTTCATCTTTTTTCATAAAATACACATAGGGCTTGATTCACAAAGCCGTGCAAACTGTTTAGCATGGGTATGCTAAACAGTTAGCACGTGAAGTGCCGTTCGCGGACTTTTGGGCACGCAAAGTGCCACGATCACGCGAATCGCGGCACTTTGCGCGCGCAAAAGTCCGCGAACGGCACTTAACGTTCTAACTGTTTAGCACACCTGTGCTAAACAGTTTCCACGGCTTTGTGAATCAAGCCCATAATGTGCACCATTACCCCACAAAATACTCATAATGCACAGTGTTTCCCCAGAAAATGCACATAATGCGGCAGCCTTTCCCACAAAATACACATAATGCAGCAGCATCTCCCCAGAAAATACACTTAACCACTTGCCGACCGCGCACTCATAATGCGTGTCGGCAAAGTTGCAGCTGCAGGACCAGCGACGCAGATCTGCGTCGCCGGCTGCAGGTTGATTAATCAGCAAACAGCCGCTCGCGCGAGCGGCTGCTTCCTGTCAATTCACGGCGGGGGGCTCCGTGAATAGCCTGCGGGCCGCCGATCGCAGCTCGCAGGCTAAATGTAAACACAAGCGGAAATAATCCGCTTTGTTTACATTTGTACAACGCTGCTAACAGTAGCAGCGTTGTACTAGATCAGCGATCCCCGGCCAATCAGCGTCCGGGGATCGCTGTCACATGACAGGCAGGAGCCTGTTAGAGGCTGCACTTCCTGTGCAGCCTCCGATCTCCGAGGAAGGGAGGGAGGAGAGGGAATCCTGCGGTGGAGGGGGCTTTGAGGTGCCCCCCCCCCCGCCAGCCACACGCAGGCAGGAGCGATCAGACCCCCCCAGCACATCATCCCCCTAGTGGGGAAAAAAGGGGGGGCGATCTGGTCGCTCTGCCTGGTGTTTGATCTGTGCTGGGGGCTGTAGAGCCCACCCTGCACAGATCAGCGAAATCAGCGCTGGTCCTTAAGGGGGGGGGGGTAAAGGCTGGGTCATCAAGTGGTTAAAGTGGACCCAAATTAAAAATACAAGATTTCAGAAATAAAATCTATTTTCTATATTATAATAATAAATAGCAGCCTTTTTTCAGCTGCATGATGACAAATATAAAATATTTTACATTTATTGGAGGAACCCCTTCCTTCCTTTCAACATTGCCGGGATTTTTACGGCAAACTGGTGGAGTAGGTGGTGTCCGGCAATGGAGGAATTGCTAATGGCTGCCCCCAGTATAGCCCTAGTTATGAAAAGAGAAGGGTGAAAAGCATGCACTGAAATGATCATAGGTTTGAAGGAGTGTTTACTTATCTTTGTATGTGTCAGAGTGCTGCAACTAAATATTTTTAATTAAAAAAAGGTTTGGTTTGGGTCCGCTTTAATGCACAGTGTTTTCCAAAAACATGCACATAATCCGCAGAAGTTTTGTGGGGTAACAGTGCCCAGAAAAAAAAAATGATGCCGCAGTGTTTTCCCAGAAAATAAATATAATGCGGCAGTGTTTCCCCAGAAAATAAATATAATGCGGCAGTGTTTCCCCAGAAAATAAATATAATGCGGCAGTGTTTTGACCAAAATACACATAATGTGGCAACATATTCGACCTTAAAAAAATAAAAAAATTATTAGGCAGCGTTTCCCCCATTAACCATAAGGCAGGTCATCCCCCCCGATGGTGCCCCCTAATAGCCCCAGTGCAACTTAGTGGTGCAGCTGAAAAGAGAAGTAGTCTACTCAACTGTCTCCGCCTCCAGCGTTGTTCCCTGATCAATCTTCCAGCTGCAAATCTCCAGCGCCGTGAAGGCAGAACAGGGCCATAGTAAAATGGTGGGCGGAGCCCAGCCCCAGAGACACAAATATTCTCCAGTGCTGGGCTCCAGACTCCATTTTTACCCTAGCCCTGCTGTTCCTTGACACTGTGGGAGAACGATTGGCATACAGACACCCGAAGCCTGGAACAGGTGAGATGCGGCCGGTGAACCGGCACTGCATCCGCTGGACGCCGCAAACCAGTTCACCTCATGGGGACACACACAATCCGCCCTGCATCGGCAGGACAAATGAAATAGCCAGTCGGCCATAGTTTGCCCACCCTTGGTCTAATTGGTCTACAGACGATGCTGTAAACACGTGTCTGCATTATTTGTCTGCACCTAGACTCCCCAGGAACTTATGCCAGAATTTTATTTGTGGATTTCAGCTCTGCATTCAATACCATAATACCATCGCTGCTACACAGTAAGCTCTCCCAACTATGCATACCTGAATCTATCTGCAAATGGAGAACCAATTTCTTGAACAACAGGAGTCAGCAGGTTAGACTTGGGAAACACACACCAAGCTCCCCGGGGCTGTGTGCTCTCCACACTGCTTTACTCACTGTACACCAAAGACTGCATCTCCACAGACCCATCTGTAAAGGTTCTGAAGTTTGCAGATGAAACAGTAGTTGGCCTCATACTAATTGGGGACTAGTCAGCATACAGGTAGTAGTGAGACAGCTTTCCCCTGGTGCAGCAGCAACAACAACTTGGAACTAAATGCTCGTAAGACCATAGAAATAATAGTCATTCAGATTTCTTGGGTCTACAATCTCCAACAACCTAAAATGGGATAACAACCCTGTCACTGTCATTAAGAAGGTGCAACAGAGGATGTACCTGGTAGTTGAAAAGGCTGTTCCGCTACACCAACTGGCTGGATTGCAATAATAAACTCCTTATTCTGACTTCATGGTACATACAGGTTAAAAGCTCACGCGTATCGGAGCAAAAGCATAGCTCCTTAACCTCCTGAGCGTTATGCCGCTCAGGAGGTTTTGCAGCCTCAGAGTCCCCATGGTTAATCTATGAGATCGAATGGCTGTCAAAGGTTTAGCTAACACTGGGTAAGCTAGTATAGGTGTCCAGCACCCCCCCCCAATGAACCCCGATCCAGCCGCTATATACATATACATATTACCCAGCCTGGTTCCAGCGATCGCCGCACAGCTCCGATCTTCTCTATGGGGAGGATCGTACATGACGTCACCGATGTTATGCGCAGTCACGATCCTTCCCATACAGAAGACCGGAGCTATGCGGGGAGGCTGCAGCGATCGCTGGAACCAGGCAGGGTAATGTATATAGCGGCTGGATCAGGGGCGATTGGGGGGGGGGTGCTGGCGACCTATACTTGCTAGCCTAGTGTTAGCTAAACCTTTGGCAGCCATTCAATCTCATAGATTAACCATGGGGACTCTGAGGCTGCAAAACCTCCTGAGTGGCGTAACGCTCAGGAGGTTAAGGAGCTATGCTTCTGCTCCGATACACATGAGCTTTTAACCTATATGTACCATGATGTCAGAATAAAGAGTTTATTATTGCAATCCAGCCAGTTGGTGTAGCGGCTGGATCGGGGGGAGCTGGCCACCTATACTAGCGAGCCTAGTGCTAGCTAAACCTTTTGCAGCCATTCAATCTAATATATTAACCCTGGGGACTCCTGAGACTAGTGAGCGGCATGCCTGACACAGTATCGGGCTTACCGGTCAGGAGGTTAATCAAAGAGCATGTACCACCTACGGCAGCTGAAAAAGTTTGGGCCAATGCAAAAAATAATGATGCAGTTTTACACTGTGATCATCGTGACATCATCTATGTCTGGTTCCGCTCCTGCTCAGTACTAGAAAAGATGAGACTACAGCGTATCATCCGTGCAGCAGAAAGAATAGTCGGCTGTAGCTTACCTTCCCTGCAGGATCTTTACACTTGCAGGTGCAGAAGGCGAGCGACCAAGATTGCCTCTGACCCCTCTCACCCTGCTCACTCCATCTTCCAGCTCTTGCCTTCAGGGGTGAGATACCGGTCAGTCACAACTAAAACTTCCAGGCACAGGAAAAGCTTCTTCCATCAGGCAGTAGCCATGCTTACTGCAGAACCATGCTAGAGCTGCTAGGAGTGGAAAGCATTACAGCATAGAACTGAAAATGTTTCTTACTCTGTTTCCTACCACTACACTTACATACTATCCTTGATTTGTAATATCTATACTGTCTATCCTTGTAATTTTTTTTTTGACTGTTAAGCAACTGCCAACTCAAATTCCTGGTAAGTGCAAACTTATTTGGCCAAATACAGTCAAACAGATTCTGAGAGCTTTGAAGGACACGGAGAGGACGGCTGCGGCCGGATCGCGGGGAGGCGACTGATCCAGAACATTGCTGCTCACTCTGCTCCCGGCCCCCTAAATTCCGAAGTATTGCTAATTGCGATGAAAAGAAACCTGGAGCTACCCTCAGGAATACCGCCAAGGGGGTTAAGCTGTACTCAAGTTTACCTACGCCAATAAGCTGCATGACCTACCTGTATTGTCTGCAGCACTGCATTAGCTCTGCGATCAAAGACCACCATCGTCCGGTCCTCCCCTCCTGACACGATGTGACGGTCATCAGCCACCAGGGACAACACCGGACTGGAATGTAACACCCTGGATTTCAGCAATGGACGAGTCGCTGGAAAAAAAAATGGATAAGCTCCCTGTGAGTAAAGGTGCGGTATGCTCCTATCGGGAGAGCCCAGAAGTGAAGCTGGGGCAAGTACTGAAGCACTGAAAGGAATGGTGACGTCACCAAGCCTTGTAATGTAACTATACAGAGAACGAGACTTTGGAGATGGAGGAGGAAGTGCTGCTGCCATCGCTGGAGAAAGCCCTCTGGTGAGTACAACTATTTACTCCATGGGCTTAGAGGGGGGGGGGGGGGGGGGAGATCAGGAGGGAGGGGGGAATAGGCCACCCGCAACAGCCACCATAGAAGGGGGATCCCCCCACCCGCACAGAGGGGGATCCATGCCCACAACAGCCACCATAGAAGGGGGATCCCCCCACCCGCACAGAGGGGGATCCCCCCGCCCACATATTATGGTGTATGCATACATTATTATACATTATGCTGGTGTATGCGCATGGTGCACATGGACACATAATGTTAGCTCCCTTGTGCGATTGGTAAGATGCACTGTCTTTCCCAGGAGAGGAAGTTAGGATGTGTGCTCCTAATCCATTGATAGGTTTGATGCAATGATTGTGTTTGCATGTCTGCACTATGCATGTTACAGGGCCAGAGTTAGGACACCTATGTTTACCTGGGTACTTCTGCGCAGTATAGGTGACTAAGCATAAGAATGCATTCTTCTGTGAACTAAAACCCTGGCTTTTAATTTAGCTGTAGGGATAACAGTTGTGCCTGGATGAGTAAATCTGTGAATGCATTTGTTTGAACATTTGCATGTGAGTGTGCGAAGGGTTAATTGATTTTTTCACCCGCACAGAGGGGGATCCCCGCCCACAACAGCCACCATAGAAGGGGGATCCCCCCACCCGCACAGAGGGGGATCCCCGCCCGCAACAGCCACCATAGAAGGGGGATCCCCCCACCCGCACAGAGGGGGATCCCCCCGCCCACATAGCCTCCGCATACAGGGGGGAACCCCGCACAATCCCTGCCCCGCTGGCTGCCCAGGGATTCCCTAGGGTGTGCTTGTTCTGCACGCTGTGGGTAGCACAGATCGCTACCCACAGCATGCTAGGAGGGGGGGGGGGGGGACCGGGAGGGGGACATCTGGCTACCTATAAATCTGGCTAAACACCTGGCTCACTATATACCTGGCTAAACACCTGGCTCGCTATACATCTGGCTAACTATACCTGGCTGCACAGCTGGCTAACTATACATCTGGCTAACTATACCTGGCTGCACATCTGGCTAACTATACCTTGCTGCACATCTGGCTAACTATACATCTGGCTAACTATACCTGGCTGCACATCTGGCTAACTATACATCTGGCTAACTATACCTGGCTGCACATCTGGCTAACTATACATCTGGCTAAGTATACCTGGCTGCACATCTGGGTCTTATACTCACCATTGGCATACTGATCTCTCGTCGCGTACCTCTGATAGCTTCCCCAGTGTCTTCTTCCATGTCCCTTGGCGGATTTTGCTTCTTCCTCAGCGATCACATGTCCCCCGTTGATCGGCGTATATGACACCAGGGTCACACAGCGTCATCAACATCTTGCAGAAAACACTTTTTTTTTTTAAAATTGAATTCAATACAATAACCTGTATTGAATTCAATATAAAACAAAAATTGGTTGCAAAAAAAAAAAAATGGTTGCAAATTATTGGAAATTAATTGAAACACTTTTTGCACGGAAATCCTGGGGAAACTGAACGCCAGGGTGGTTAAGGCACTTTATGGGAACTGTTGTCTTTTCTTCAGGTGGACTGCTGGGCAGAACTGACACAGAAACAGTCAAAGCTGCCAGTGCTGCAAAACATGCACGGCGAGTGAACACACCAAGAGGGAGAATAGACGGAAAGTGAGATGGTACATTCCAGGGCAATAGCCGAATGGTACCAATGATAATTGTACCCAACCCATTTGCTTTATGGGGGGAGAGAGGGGTGTCAGGAATTTAGAAAAGTGTGGGAACCTGCCCATATGTTTTAATGTAAACCGGAGATTAATTAAAAGTAAAAATTCATACATACTAGGGGCTTCCACCAGCCCCCTACAGCCTGATCGGCCCCTCGCTGCTGACCTCACTGTACATTGTAAGCCTTTGGCACTGCCCCCCCTTTCCATGGACTTACTTGGACTTTAATTGCTGTAAATTCACATGATCATGTATCTTATACTCTGTTTGCATGCGTAACCTTGTGATATGTTGTATGTTGGATACCCTTGTGCTACACACCCCTTGTAATCATTGTATGTATCCCTATTTATTGTCCAGTGCTGTGTAATATGTTGTGCTTTATAAATACAATAATAAAAATAATACCGAAAGACAGTAGTACAGGAACAAAAATAAATCAAAACCTTGCACAGTGATCACTAGTAATCTGTAGCCAACACAATATTTATACTTTTGATTATTAAGTATTTATATAGCGCCAACATCTTCCGCATCGCTTTACAGAGTCACTGTGAGTCTTCTCACTAACTGTCTCTCAGAAGAGCTCACAATCTAATCTCTACCATAGTCATATGTCCATCATAGTCTAGGGCCAATGTTGGGGGAAGCATATTAACTTATCTGTATGTTTTTAAGATGTGGGAGGTAACCAGAGTGCATGGAAGAAACCCACAGATACATGGTGAGAACGTTAGGAAATCCTCCTAATGTTTACGGTTTTTGTTGCAATATTTGTGCTGCTTGAGACTCCGCTGTACATTTTTTGGTTGTACCGATGTTCCTCTTGTCGTCTTATTGTGCTTTGTAAAGCACTGCAGAATAAGTTGGCGCTATATAAATAAAAAAAAAGAAGAAGAAGAAATATACAAACTGAACAGATAGTGCCCTGGCTGGGATTCGAACTGGGGTTCAAGTGCTGTAAGTAGAGAGTGCTAACCACTACGCCACCATATTGCTCACCGTACTTGGCTTTAACCACTTAAGGACCAGGCTCTGCTGCAGTGATCTGTGCTGAGCGGGCTCTCCAGCCCACAGCACAGATCGTGATTATGCCAGGGCGATCAGACTTCCCTCCCCTTTTTCCCTACTAGGGGATGACCTGCTGGGGGGGGGGGGGGGTCTGACCGCCGCCGGCTTGCTGCGTGTAGCAGAGGGGGGGGGGCTCCTCAAAGCCCCCCTCCGCAGCGATTTCCGCCCTCCGTCCCCTTCCCTCCCTCTACCTTAGCCTGTGGGCTGCGCAGGACGGATATCCGTCCTGCGCTGCTTAGGATAGGCTTTAGCCTATCAGATGGCTGCGATCCCCGGCCAATCAGAGGCCGAGGATCGCCAATCTCCTTTACGGCGCCGTACGCAGCTGCGCCGTATGAAGTAAACAGTGGGGATTTCTTCCCTGCGTGTTTACATTTAGCCTGCGAGCCGCGATCGGCGACTCGCTGACTGTTCACTGAGACACCCTCCGTGAACTGGCATGGAAAGGGCGCTCGTTGGTTTCCATGCTATACCACTAACGATCCGCCGACGCCTATTGGCGTTAGGCGGTCGTTAAGATCCCTCTGAGGGACGGTGAGTGATATGTGAGAAATAGGCCTTGTTCAGTGCAGTCTGTAAAATGCTGCAGGGCAAACTGTATAAATATGTAAAATAAGTGTATCTATGGCAGGCTTACCTCTTGGATCGTATATGCTCACTTTCTTATCATATGATCCTGCAACCAAGATATCAGGAAGGTAGGCCAGACACAGGACAGCTGCCCGTCCCCTGAACAGAGAGCGAGAGATGGAGACGTGTGATCACAGAGAGCAAGAGATGCAGACGTGCGAGATCAGAACAAAAACAAAACAAAACACACCAGTGACATAGGAGGATTAAAGTGTAACTGACGGGCATAAAATAAAAAATCAATTATTTATTTTTATCTGGTAAACAAGTAATAAAGATGCTAACCAGGCAATCCAAAAGTTAAAATTACTATTACTTTTCTTGTTGATAAATGATTATTCCCCAGTTTACCTGACTCTTATTTGGTACACACAAAATTTGGTACACAAAAAAGGAAGTTGCAGGGCATGCTGGGTTGTCCTTTTTTGCTTCTCTACTTCCCCTCAGACTTAACTAATGCAGCCTGATTGGCTGAAGCCTCTCTCCCTCCTGTTTTCCCTCCCACACCTCTGTTCCTCTCCGATTGGCTAATACAGTATTTCTCATGCTGAGACAATGCACTTTCTATTGTGAAGGTCAGGCAAATCAGGCAGAGGAGAGTAAGGGAGGAAATTACATCAGGATTGGCTTCAAAATAGCCACACTTAAAATGGGAAATGCTAAGAAGGCTTTTCTATTTTTTTTACTGTAGTACAGTAGAAAAATCACTAAAATCAAAATGTGGACAGTGCAATACAATATGTTATGTAAGTAGAGCAAGTATTTATCTACTTGTATATGTGTTTTTTTATTCTGAGATAGTATGGCTGACAGCTCCTCTTTAAAGGGAAGCCGACTTGTGTTTAAATATATAGATTCTTTCTACACAGTCACTTTTCCCTTGCTCAAAGTCTATAATAATGTCTTCTGACGGTGCAGTCTCTCGAGTATCAAGGCAGCCTCTTAATAAAGCATAGTTAAATCAAACAAGGCAAATTGCAGTCAGGATGACAAATATAAACAGTGTATAGAAGTGAAGTGCTTCACACAAATCTGTTTTATGGACCAAATGTGCTTGGAAATTCAATACAGCTTGCTTCCTCTACTCTCTGGATTAACCTCCCCGGCGTTCTATTGAGATCACCAGGGAGGCTGCGGGAGGGTTTTTTTTTAATAAAAAAAAAATCTATTTCATGCAGCCAACTGAAAGTTGGCTGCATGAAAGCCCACTAGAGGGCGCTCCGGAGGCGTTCTTCTGATCGCCTCCGGCAAGCATAAGTAACAAGGAAGGCTGCAATGAGCAGCCTTCCTTGTTTGGCTTTCCTCGTCGCCATGGCGACGAGCGGAGTGACGTCATGGACGTCAGCCGACGTCCTGACGTCAGCCGCCTCCGATCCAGCCCTTAGCGCTGGCCGGAACTGATTGGTCCGGCTGCGCAGGGCTCGGGCGGCTGGGGGGACCCTCTTTCGCCTCTGCTCGCGGCGGATCGCCGCAGAGCGGCGGCGATCAGGCAGCACACGCGGCTGGCAAAGTGCCGGCTGCGTGTGCTGCTTTTTATTTGAGGAAAATCGGCCCAGCAGGGCCTGAGCGGCAGCCTCCGGCGGTGATGGACGAGCTGAGCTCGTCCATACCGCTCAGGAGGTTAAGCTGCTGAGCGGGTCAATCAGGTGTGGCCTAAATTAGGAACAATAGGTTCCAGACTACACTTCCCAGCATCCCTATAAATCAGTAGAAACCATTTGTCTGCATAAGGATGCGGGACTTGCAGTTTTCCAGGAAGTAGGAAGTGAGAAATTGTAAGACCTCAGCTCTGGTAACACAAACTGACAGGGTGGAGAAATCTGAATCATTCCCAATCTAGCTGCATGGTAGATCCTGACACTGGCCTGTGTGATGGTGAGATTGCATCGGGTTGGTTCAGATGCTCTTTATATAATCTGTACAAATTAATCTGGTTTTGCTCCAGATTGGATTTATGAGAATCGTTTATACAAAGGCCCAATGAAGGGCACATCTTGCCCGAGACGAACGTTGTCATTGCCTAAACAATATATGCTCATTACGTCAAGCCTGATTATATGTTCTGTCAGCTTCATGAAGGATTGTTTTGTCCTATTCATGGCTTCGGATGCTATGCTCATTCAGGAGGGTTGAACGTTTGGATCTATTATGAAAAGGATTATTTTTGTGCTAATAAAAGTGAACTAAGTTTTCTACTGCAATATTTTGTTGTGGGGTCTTGTGGGGAGCTCAGTCTGGGCAGGAGGAGGAGGAGGTTACTAGCCATTGATTTCAAAGGCAGAGGGGAGGAGAGAGGAGGAGAGGGGACTGAATTACACACAAGAAAGCTGATAAGCATCTCCAGCCCTCAGCCTGTGACAAAGTGACAAACAGAACATGGCTGCCCTCATTGTATCACAGGAATAAATAATCATAAACTTTTGAAGCTGTTTGCAGCTAGATATGCTGTGTAAACTATCTAAACTTTAGATAAGATATATAGACAAGTTACTTGTTATAGTTAGTTTTTCATCTCAGATCCGCTTTAATAATTGAATAAGTAGAAACAATGTTGCCAGGCCAGCACTAGCTCTGAGGTTTACCATGCGAGGGGCTCGGAAAAGGTACAGTCAAATCCCTTTATAGTAAACTCCAAGGAACCAGGAAAAGTAGTTTTCTATATCAGAATTGGTCATACATTGAATATTTATACAGATGCATTTGCTAGGGACCTGTGGACTGAGTTTACTATATCCAGAGGTTTACTAGAACGAGATTCAGTTGTATCGCCACGTAACATCATGTAGGTGCACAGATAGGAAGTGGAGGTTCCAATGTCAGCAAAAGCAAAGAAATCTGGCAGAGATCATTAAAGGGGCACCATGGTGAATAATTTTAAAATTCAAAATACGTGCAAACATATACAAATAAGAAGTATGTTTTTTCTAGAGTAAAATGAGCCATAAATTACTTTTCTCTTATATTGCGGTCACTTACAGTAGGTAGTAGAAATCTGACGGAAGTGACAGATTTTGGACTACTCCATTTCTTTATGGGGGATTCTCAGGAATTTATTTATTTTCAAAAGCACTTAGTGAATGGCAGTTGCTCTGTCTAACTGCCAAAAAAGCTGTGTAGGGAGCGGGGAAGCTGGCCAGCATCATTGTTTAAATCCTTTTTAGGGAATATCTTATAAAGAATAAAAGCCTTGCTGAGAATCCCATATGAAGAGATGGACTAGTCCAAAACCTGTCACTTCTGTCAGATTTCTACTACCTACTGTAAGTGACAGCAACATAGGAGAACAGTCATTTATGGCTCATTTTACTCTGGAAAAATGTACTTTCTTATTTGTCTTTGTTTGCACATATTTTGAATTTTACAATTTTTCGCCATAGTGCCCCTTTAATGTATTGGTATGCTGTATGGGAGCTTGTATCTGTGCTAAAAGCCATGCAGGGCGTGATGCAAGCGCAGAAGTGGGACATTCCACTCAGCACCTCTACCCACAGTGTATGAATGTATTTTTTTTATTGTCATTTTTTACACTTGCTTCACGCCCTGCATGGCTTTCAGCACGGCTACAAGCTCCCATACAGCATACCAATAAATGTAAGTATTTATATAGCGCTGACATACAATATTACGCAGCGCTGTACAGAGTATATGGTCTTGTCACAAACTGTCCGTCAGAGGGGCTCACAATCTAATCTCTACCATAATAAAAGTTACCGTAGTTGTTCTTGATTAATTTAATATTACTTTTCTTACCTTAATTATATTATATTTTTGCTCTTTAGAAGCTTAAAAATGTAACACAATAAAAAAAAAAAAAAGTAACAAAACCGAGGAAAACAGGTGAAAAAGCTTGGTATTCTGTCTAGCACGCTGCCTATACACTTTTCATATCCACTATTATATCTGCTATTAGAATTTGCTTTGTATAATTTTTCAAAAGCATACAGAGCAGGATACAGGGTGACAATTGTAGTTTGCTGGCCATCACAAGTCTCTAATACAAGGTCTATAAAATAACAAATTACAAATGAAACTAATGAAGGCATAGAATAAGTCCTTCATACCGGATAGCCATAACTTGCTGACCATCCGCTGCAATGTCCCAGATCTTCATACTGCTGTCCCAGGAACCCGAACAGACGAAGTGATCACAGGCAGCCAGTGACCAGGCCCATCCCTAGAACAAGATGTGGTAATTAAATTCGCAACTCTCACCAAGGGGGACAGGAGGAGGACAACAACAAGGGGGACAGGGGCAAGATACCAAGGGGGGAAATGAGAAGGACACCAGGGGGGGGGGGGGGGGGGGGGGAAGGAGGAGAAGGACACCAGGGGGGGGGGGGAGGAGGAGGAGGAGAAGGACACCAGGGGGGGGGGGAGGAGGAGAAGGACACCAGAGGGGGGAGGAGGAGGAGGAGAAGGACACCAGGTGGGGAAAGGAGGAGAAGGACACCAGGTGGGGAAAGGTGGAGAAGGACACCGGGGGGGAGGGGGGAGGAGGAGAAGGACACCAGGGGGGGAGGAGGAGGAGGAGAAGGACACCAGGGGGGGAGGAGGAGGAGGAGAAGGACACCAGAGGGGGGAGGAGGAGAAGGACACCAGGGGGGGGAGGAGGAGAAGGACACCAGAGGGGAAAGGAGGACAAGGACACCAGAGGGGAAAGGAGGACAAGGACACCAGATGGGAAAGGAGGACAAGGACACCAGATGGGAAAAGAGGACAAGGACACCAGAGGGGAAAGGAGGACAAGGACACCAGAGGGGAAAGGAGGACAAGGACACCAGAGGGGAAAGGAGGACAAGGACACCAGAGGGGAAAGGAGGACAAGGACACCAGAGGGGAAAGGAGGACAAGGACACCAGAGGGGAAAGGAGGACAAGGACACCAGAGGGGAAAGGAGGACAAGGACATCGGGGGGGGGGGGGGGGGGGGAGGGCAAGGACACCGGGAGGGGGGGAGGAGGAGAAGGACACCAGGGGGGAAAGGAGGAGAGGGACACCAGGGGGGGGGGGAAAGGTGAAGGACACCAGGGGGGGGAAGGTGAAGGACACCAGGGGGGGAAAGGTGAAGGACACCAGGGGGGGAAAGGTGAAGGACACCAGGGGGGGAAAGGTGAAGGACACCAGGGGGGGGAAAGGTGAAGGACACCAGGGGGGGGGGGGGGAGGTGAAGGACACCAGGGGGGGGGGGGGAAGGTGAAGGACACCAGGGGGGGGGGGGAAAGGTGAAGGACACCAGGGGGGGGGGAAGGTGAAGGACACCAGGGGGGGGGAAAGGTGAAGGACACCAGGGGGGGGGAAAGGTGAAGGACACCAGGGGGGGGGGGAAGGTGAAGGACACCAGGGGGGGGGGGGAAGGTGAAGGACACCAGGGGGGGGGGGGAAAGGTGAAGGACACCAGGGGGGGGGGGGAAAGGTGAAGGACACCAGGGGGGGGGGGGAAGGTGAAGGACACCAGGGGGGGGGGGGAAAGGTGAAGGACACCAGGGGGGGGGGGAAGGTGAAGGACACCAGGGGGGGGGGGGAAGGTGAAGGACACCAGGGGGGGGGGGGGAAGGTGAAGGACACCAGGGGGGGGGAAAGGTGAAGGACACCAGGGGGGGAAAGGTGAAGGACACCAGAGGGGGGGGGAAGGTGAAGGACACCAGGGGGGGGGGAGGTGAAGGACACCGGGGGGGGGGAAGGTGAAGGACACCAGGGGGGGGGGGGAGGAGGTGAAGGACACCAGGGGGGGGAGGAGAAGGACACTGGGGGGGGGGGGGAGAAGAGGGACGCAAAAGTAGGCAGGAGGAGGACAATGATTGCGGGTAGAACTTCTACAAGATGCTCCCAGACCATGGATGGTCCAAGTTTAGTGTATATTCTTTTTCCCTGGTTCTTGCCCTCTAAACCTAGGCGCAGCTTATAATCTGGATCATCTAATAGTTTAAAAAAAATATGATAACTCCTGGGAGGAAACTCCAAGCTAGGTTCACACTAATGCCGGATGCACAACGGTGCATTCACAGCGTATCCCGAGCGGATGTGTGCCCAGTCACAGCGTCCAGTGAGTGATTCACACTACTCACCGTTGTGCATCCAGCCCTCTGCACTGCTGCTGGGCTTGGAGACAAGTACCGGCGAGCACAGAGCCCCCGGCACAACCATAAGGCTACTATTGTATAGATCAATGGGAAACCTACCTAGCAACAGTGAGGATTTGCTCTGGACCACTGCTGAAAATCCTCCCTGGTTCTATGGAGGATTCCCATTGGTCTTTTGAACTCCAATGTTAGTCCTATGGTTGTGCTGAACTCAAATGGTGACCAAAGACACAGAAGACAGGTGAGTAGATTTGGAACAGAGGGAGAATCAGCCAAGTGGGAACAGAGACTTATGTGAACCTAGCTTGGGCCACAATTGGAAATACTCGTGTTCATGTCTAGCACAGGGAGTAATTAGTTAGTTATGCTGCCTGGAGTTCTGATTTGCAGATAAGGTACAATTTGTTTTTGGCCAATGTTGTATTCATTTGTTTTTGTGACAAATTTATCAAGAGAAAAGTTACAACGTCAGTTAGAACATATCACAGTGATGGCTAACCTTGGCACTCCAGCTGTGACAAAACTACAAATCCCATCTCTGCCTCCCCGTGTTATGCTTAGAGCTGTCAGAGTATTGCAATGCCTCATGGGACTTGTAGTTCCAGCACAGCTGGAGTGCCATGGTTAGCCATCACTGACATATCACAGTAACACATTAGAATCTGTAATCTTCTCACTCTTTTATGGTTTTCAAATTGCAAAGCAAACCTAAACTCAGTCCAAGAAGAGAGAAGATGATGGGCATCTGCTGCATAAAAACCCTTTATTGTGGTGGGTAGACACAGTGGTTACAGCAGGGGGGGGGGGGGAGTGATGTCTGACAGCTGTTTCGCAGAGGTAAACTCTGCTTCTTCAGAGTCTGTCAGACATCACATACCCCCCGCCCCCCCACTGCTGTAACCACTGTGTCTACCCACCACAATAAAGGGTTTTTAAGCAGCAGATGCCCATCATCTTCTCTCTTTTTGGACTGCAATTTGAATGTTTGTGGAGCACGCTGCAGGTAAGACCATTTGTGGTTATATCCTCCCTGCTGCATTTAGTACCGGTGCTTTTTCATCTCTACTTTGTATGAATCAAACCTAAACTCAGATCCAGAAAGCAGTACGGTACAGGTCCTTTTTGTACAAGTTCCCCTCTAGCAATGGGTGAAGCCAATTGACTTTCCACATATCCAATTCTTGCGCACACGCTGGTTGTGCCGCACGCTCTGCAGCACATCCACACTTCCAATGCACGCTCTGCAGAACATCCACGCTTCCAATGCACGCTCTGCAGCACATCCACGCTTCCAATGCACGCTCTGCAGAACATCCACGCTTCCAATGCACGCTCTGCAGCACATCCACGCTTCCAATGCACGCTCTGCAGCACATCCACGCTTCCAATGCACGCTCTGCAGCACATCCACGCTTCCAATGCACGCTCTGCAGCACATCCACGCTTCCAATGCACGCTCTGCAGCACATCCACGCTTCCGATGCACGCTCTGCAGCACATCCACGCTTCCAATGCACGTTCTGCAGCACATCCACGCTTCCAATGCACGCTCTGCAGCATATCCACGCTTCCAATGCACGCTCTGCAGTACATCCTTGCTTCCAATGCACGCTCTGCGGCACATCCATGCTTCCAATGCATGCTCTGCAGCACATCCACGCTTCCAATGCACGTTCTGCAGCACATCCACGCTTCCAATGCACGCTCTGCAGCATATCCACGCTTCCAATGCACGCTCTGCAGTACATCCTTGCTTCCAATGCACGCTCTGCGGCACATCCACGCTTCCAATGCACGCTTTGCAGCACATTCACGCTTCCAATGCACGCTCTGCAGCACATCCACGCTTCCAATGCACGCTCTGCAGCACATCCACGCTTCCAATGCACGCTCTGCAGCACATCCACGCTTCCAATGCACGCTCTGCAGCACATCCACGCTTCCAATGCACGTTCTGCAGCACATCCACGCTTCCAATGCACGCTCTGCGGCACATCCACGCTTCCAATGCATGCTCTGCAGCACATCCACGCTTCCAATGCACGCTCTGCAGCACATCCATGCTTCCAATGCATGCTCTGCAGCACATCCACGCTTCCAATGCACGCTCTGCAGCACAGCCACGCTGCCAATGCACGCTCTGCGGCACAGCCACGCTGCCAATGCACGCTCTGCGGCACATCCACGCTTCCAATGCACGCTCTGCAGCACATCCACGCTTCCAATGCACGCTCTGCAGTACATCCTTGCTTCCAATGCACGCTCTGCGGCACATCCACGCTTCCAATGCACGCTCTGCAGCACATCCACGCTTCCAATGCACGCTCTGCAGCACATCCACGCTTCCAATGCACGCTCTGCAGCACATCCACGCTTCCAATGCACGCTCTGCAGCACATCCACGCTTCCAATGCACGCTCTGCAGCACATCCACGCTTCCAATGCACGCTCTGCAGCACATCCACGCTTCCGATGCACGCTCTGCAGCACATCCACGCTTCCAATGCACGTTCTGCAGCACATCCACGCTTCCAATGCACGCTCTGCAGCATATCCACGCTTCCAATGCACGCTCTGCAGTACATCCTTGCTTCCAATGCACGCTCTGCGGCACATCCATGCTTCCAATGCATGCTCTGCAGCACATCCACGCTTCCAATGCACGCTCTGCAGCACATCCACGCTTCCAATGCACGCTCTGCAGCACATCCACGCTTCCAATGCACGTTCTGCAGCACATCCACGCTTCCAATGCACGCTCTGCAGCATATCCACGCTTCCAATGCACGCTCTGCAGTACATCCTTGCTTCCAATGCACGCTCTGCGGCACATCCACGCTTCCAATGCACGCTTTGCAGCACATTCACGCTTCCAATGCACGCTCTGCAGCACATCCACGCTTCCAATGCACGCTCTGCAGCACATCCACGCTTCCAATGCACGCTCTGCAGCACATCCACGCTTCCAATGCACGCTCTGCAGCACATCCACGCTTCCAATGCACGTTCTGCAGCACATCCACGCTTCCAATGCACGCTCTGCAGCACATCCACGCTTCCAATGCACGCTCTGCAGCACATCCACGCTTCCAATGCACGCTCTGCAGCACATCCACGCTTCCAATGCACGCTCTGCAGCACATCCACGCTTCCGATGCACGCTCTGCAGCACATCCACGCTTCCAATGCACGTTCTGCAGCACATCCACGCTTCCAATGCACGCTCTGCAGCATATCCACGCTTCCAATGCACGCTCTGCAGTACATCCTTGCTTCCAATGCACGCTCTGCGGCACATCCATGCTTCCAATGCATGCTCTGCAGCACATCCACGCTTCCAATGCACGCTCTGCAGCACATCCACGCTTCCAATGCACGCTCTGCAGCACATCCACGCTTCCAATGCACGTTCTGCAGCACATCCACGCTTCCAATGCACGCTCTGCAGCATATCCACGCTTCCAATGCACGCTCTGCAGTACATCCTTGCTTCCAATGCACGCTCTGCGGCACATCCACGCTTCCAATGCACGCTTTGCAGCACATTCACGCTTCCAATGCACGCTCTGCAGCACATCCACGCTTCCAATGCACGCTCTGCAGCACATCCACGCTTCCAATGCACGCTCTGCAGCACATCCACGCTTCCAATGCACGCTCTGCAGCACATCCACGCTTCCAATGCACGTTCTGCAGCACATCCACGCTTCCAATGCACGCTCTGCGGCACATCCACGCTTCCAATGCATGCTCTGCAGCACATCCACGCTTCCAAT
Source organism: Hyperolius riggenbachi (assembly GCF_040937935.1). Lineage (NCBI taxonomy): Eukaryota > Metazoa > Chordata > Amphibia > Anura > Hyperoliidae > Hyperolius > Hyperolius riggenbachi. The sequence goes on from NC_090648.1 coordinate 63,488,956, forward strand.
GCACGCTCTGCAGCACATCCATGCTTCCAATGCATGCTCTGCAGCACATCCACGCTTCCAATGCACGCTCTGCAGCACAGCCACGCTGCCAATGCACGCTCTGCGGCACAGCCACGCTGCCAATGCACGCTCTGCGGCACATCCACGCTTCCAATGCACGCTCTGCAGCACATCCACGCTTCCAATGCACGCTCTGCAGTACATCCTTGCTTCCAATGCACGCTCTGCGGCACATCCACGCTTCCAATGCACGCTCTGCAGCACATCCACGCTTCCAATGCACGCTCTGCAGCACATCCACGCTTCCAATGCACGCTCTGCAGCACATCCACGCTTCCAATGCACGCTCTGCAGCACATCCACGCTTCCAATGCACGTTCTGCAGCACATCCACGCTTCCAATGCACGCTCTGCGGCACATCCACGCTTCCAATGCATGCTCTGCAGCACATCCACGCTTCCAATGCACGCTCTGCAGCACATCCATGCTTCCAATGCATGCTCTGCAGCACATCCACGCTTCCAATGCACGCTCTGCAGCACAGCCACGCTGCCAATGCACGCTCTGCGGCACAGCCACGCTTCCAATGCAGCACATCCACGCTTCCAATGCAGCACATCCACGCTTCCAATGCACGCTCTGCGGCACATCCACGCTTCTAATGCACGCTCTGCAGCCCAGCCACACTTCTAATGCACGCTCCGCAGCACATCCCACTTCCAATGCACGCTCTGCAGCACATCCACGCTTCCAATGCAGCACATCCACGCTTCCAATGCAGCACATCCACGCTTCCAATGCACGCTCTGCGGCACATCCACGCTTCTAATGCACGCTCTGCAGCCCAGCCACACTTCTAATGCACGCTCCGCAGCACAGCCACGCTTCCAATGCACGCTCTGCGGCACATCCACGCTTCCAATGCACGCTCTGCGGCACATCCACGCTTCCAATGCACGCTCTGCGGCACATCCACGCTTCCAATGCACGCTCTGCAGCACATCCACCCTTCCAATGCACGCTCTGTGGCACATCCAGGCTTCCAATGCACGCTCTGCGGCACATCCACGCTTCCAATGCACGCTCTGCGGCACATCCACGCTTCCAATGCACGCTCTGCAGCACATCCACCCTTCCAATGCACGCTCTGTGGCACATCCAGGCTTCCAATGCACGCTCTGCGGCACATCCACGCTTCCAATGCACGCTCTGCGGCACATCCACGCTTCCAATGCACGCTCTGCGGCACATCCACGCTTCCAATGCACGCTCTGCGGCACATCCACGCTTCCAATGCACGCTCTGCGGCACATCCCACTTCCAATGCACGCTCTGCGGCACATCCACGCTTCTAATGCACGCTCCGCGGCACAGCCACGCTGCCAATGCACGCTCTGCAGCACATCCACGCTTCCAATGCACGCTCTGCAGCACATCCACCCTTCCAATGCACGCTCTGTAGCACATCCACGCTTCCAGTGCACGCTCTGCGGCACATCCACGCTTCCAATGCACGCTCTGCGGCACATCCACGCTTCCAATGCACGCTCTGCGGCACATCCACGCTTCCAATGCACGCTCTGCGGCACATCCACGCTTCCAATGCACGCTCTGCGGCATATCCACGCTTCCAATGCACGCTCTGCGACACATCCACGCTTCCAATGCACGCTCTGCGGCACATCCACGCTTCCAATGCACGCTCTGTGGCACATCCACGCTTCCAATGCACGCTCTGCGGCACATCCTCCCTTCCAATGCACGCTCTGTGGCACATCCACGCTTCCAATGCACGCTCTGCGGCACATCCACGCTTCCAATGCACGCTCTGCGGCATATCCACGCTTCCAATGCACGCTCTGCGGCACATCCACGCTTCCAATGCACGCTCTGCGGCACATCCACGCTTCCAATGCACGCTCTGCGGCATATCCACGCTTCCAATGCACGCTCTGCGGCACATCCACGCTTCCAATGCACGCTCTGCGGCACATCCACGCTTCCAATGCACGCTCTGCGGCACATCCACGCTTCCAATGCACGCTCTGCGGCACATCCCACTTCCAATGCACGCTCTGTGGCACATCCACGCTTCTAATGCACGCTCCGCGGCACAGCCACGCTGCCAATGCACGCTCTGCAGCACATCCACGCTTCCAATGCACGCTCTGCAGCACATCCACCCTTCCAATGCACACTCTGTAGCACATCCACGCTTCCAATGCACGCTCTGCAGCACATCCACGCTTCCAATGCACGCTCTGCTGCACATCCCTTTATTGTGGTGGGTAGACACAGTGGTTACAGCAGTGGGGGGGGGGGGGGGGGGGGAGGGGAGTGATGTCTGACAGCTGTTTCGCAGAGGTAAACTCTGCTTCTTCAGAGTCTGTCAGACATCACATACCCCCCCCCCCCCCACACTGCTGTAACCACTGTGTCTACCCACCACAATAAAGGGTTTTTAAGCAGCAGATGCCCATCATCTTCTCTCTTTTTGGACTGCAATTTGAATGTTTGTGGAGCACGCTGCAGGTAAGACCATTTGTGGTTATATCCTCCCTGCTGCATTTAGTACCGGTGCTTTTTCATCTCTACTTTGTATGAATCAAACCTAAACTCAGATCCAGAAAGCAGTACGGTACAGGTCCTTTTTGTACAAGTTCCCCTCTAGCAATGGGTGAAGCCAATTGACTTACCACATATCCAATTCTTGCGCACACGCTGGTTGTGCCGCACGCTCTGCAGCACATCCACACTTCCAATGCACGCTCTGCAGAACATCCACGCTTCCAATGCACGCTCTGCAGCACATCCACGCTTCCAATGCACGCTCTGCAGCACATCCACGCTTCCAATGCACGCTCTGCAGCACATCCACGCTTCCAATGCACGCTCTGCAGCACATCCACGCTTCCAATGCACGCTCTGCAGCACATCCACGCTTCCAATGCACGCTCTGCAGCACATCCACGCTTCCAATGCACGCTCTGCAGCATATCCACGCTTCCAATGCACGCTCTGCAGTACATCCTTGCTTCCAATGCACGCTCTGCGGCACATCCACGCTTCCAATGCATGCTCTGCAGCACATCCACGCTTCCAATGCACGCTCTGCAGCACATCCACGCTTCCAATGCACGCTCTGTAGCACATCCACGCTTCCAATGCACGTTCTGCAGCACATCCACGCTTCCAATGCACGCTCTGCAGCATATCCACGCTTCCAATGCACGCTCTGCAGCACATCCACGCTTCCAATGCACGCTCTGCAGCACATCCACGCTTCCAATGCACGCTCTGCAGCACATCCACGCTTCCAATGCACGCTCTGCAGCACATCCACGCTTCCAATGCACGCTCTGCAGCACATCCACGCTTCCAATGCACGTTCTGCAGCACATCCACGCTTCCAATGCACGCTCTGCAGCATATCCACGCTTCCAATGTACGCTCTGCAGTACATCCTTGCTTCCAATGCACGCTCTGCGGCACATCCACGCTTCCAATGCATGCTCTGCAGCACATCCACGCTTCCAATGCACGCTCTGCAGCACATCCATGCTTCCAATGCATGCTCTGCAGCACATCCACGCTTCCAATGCACGCTCTGCAGCACATCCACGCTTCCAATGCACGCTCTGCAGCAAATCCACGCTTCCAATGCACGCTCTGCAGTACATCCTTGCTTCCAATGCACGCTCTGCGGCACATCCACGCTTCCAATGCATGCTCTGCAGCACATCCACGCTTCCAATGCACGCTCTGCAGCACATCCACGCTTCCAATGCAGGCTCTGCAGCACATCCACGCTTCCAATGCACGCTCTGCGGCACAGCCACGCTGCCAATGCACGCTCTGCGGCACAGCCACGCTTCCAATGCACGCTCTGCGGCACAGCCACGCTGCCAATGCACGCTCTGCAGCACATCCACGCTTCCAATGCACGCTCTGCTGCACATCCACGCTTCCAATGCACGCTCTGCGGCACATCCACGCTTCCAATGCACGCTCTGCGGCACATCCACGCTTCCAATGCACGCTCTGCGGCACATCCACGCTTCCAATGCACGCTCTGCGGCACATCCACGCTTCCAATGCACGCTCTGCGGCACATCCACGCTTCCAATGCACGCTCTGCGGCACATCCACGCTTCCAATGCACGCTCTGCGGCACATCCACGCTTCCAATGCACGCTCTGCGGCACATCCACGCTTCCAATGCACGCTCTGCGGCACATCCACGCTTCCAATGCACGCTCTGCGGCACATCCACGCTTCCAATGCACGCTCTGCGGCACATCCACGCTTCCAATGCACGCTCTGCGGCACATCCCACTTCCAATGCACGCTCTGTGGCACATCCACGCTTCTAATGCACGCTCCGCGGCACAGCCACGCTGCCAATGCACGCTCTGCAGCACATCCACGCTTCCAATGCACGCTCTGCAGCACATCCACCCTTCCAATGCACACTCTGTAGCACATCCACGCTTCCAATGCACGCTCTGCTGCACATCCACGCCTCCAATGCACGCTCTGCGGCACATCCACGCCTTCAATGCACGCTCTGCAGCACATCCACGCTTCCAATGCAGCACATCCACGCTTCCAATGCACGCTCTGCGGCACATCCACGCTTCTAATGCACGCTCTGCAGCACATCCACGCTTCCAATGCACGCTCTGCAGCACATTCACTCTTCCAATGCACGCTCGGTGGGACATCCACGCTTCCAATGCACGCTCTGCGGCACATCCCACTTCCAATGCGCGCTCTGCGGCACATCCCACTTCCAATGCGCGCTCTGCGGCACATCCACCCTTCCAATGAAGCACATCCACGCTTCCAATGCACGCTCTGCGGCACATCCACGCTTCTAATGCACGCTCTGCAGCACAGCCACGCTTCCAATGCACGCTCTGCAGCACAGCCACGCTTCCAATGCACGCTCTGCAGCACATCCACGCTTCCAATGCACGCTCTGCAGCACATCCACGCTTCCAATGCACGCTCTGCAGCACATCCACGCTTCCAATGCACGCTCTGCAGCACATCCACGCTTCCAATGCACGTTCTGCAGCACATCCACGCTTCCAATGCACGCTCTGCAGCATATCCACGCTTCCAATGCACACTCTGCAGCACATCCACGCTTCCAATGCACGCTCTGCAACACATCCACGCTTCCAATGCACGCTCTGCGGCACATCCACGCTTCCAATGCACGCTCTGCGGCACATCCACGCTTCCAATGCACGCTCTGCGGCACATCCACGCTTCCAATGCACGCTCTGCGGCACATCCACGCTTCCAATGCACGCTCTGCGGCACATCCACGCTTCCAATGCACGCTCTGCAGCACATCCACGCTTCCAATGCACGCTCTGCGGCACATCCACGCTTCCAATGCACGCTCTGCGGCACATCCACGCTTCCAATGCAGCACATCCACGCTTCCAATGCACGCTCTGCGGCACATCCACGCTTCCAATGCACGCTCTGCGGCACATCCACGCTTCCAATGCACGCTCTGCGGCACATCCACGCTTCCAATGCACGCTCTGCGGCACAGCCACGCTTCCAATGCACGCTCTGCGGCACAGCCACGCTTCCAATGCAGCACATCCACGCTTCCAATGCACGCTCTGCGGGACATCCCACTTCCAAAGCACGCGCTGCTGCACATCCACGCTTCCAATGCACGCTCTGCGGCACATCCACGCTTCCAATGCACGCTCTGCGGCACATCCACGCTTCCAATGCACGCTCTGCGGCACATCAACCCTTCCAATGCACGCTCTGCGGCACATCCACGCTTCCAATGCACGCTCTGCAGCACATCCAGGCTTCCAATGCACGCTCTGCAGCACATCCAGGCTTCCAATGCACGCTCTGCAGCACATCCACGCTTCCAATGCACGCTCTGCAGCACATCCACGCTTCCAATGCACGCTCTGCAGCACATCCACGCTTCCAATGCAGCACATCCACGCTTCCAATGCAGCACATCCACGCTTCCAATGCACGCTCTGCGGCACATCCACGCTTCCAATGCACGCTCTGCGGCACATCCACGCTTCCAATGCACGCTCTGCGGCACAGCCACGCTTCCAATGCACGCTCTGCGGCACAGCCACGCTTCCAATGCACGCTCTGCGGCACAGCCACGCTTCCAATGCACGCTCTGCGGCACATCCACGCTTCCAATGCACGCTCTGCGGCACAAACACGCTTCCAATGCACGCTCTGCGGCACAGCCACGCTTCCAATGCACGCTCTGCGGCACAGCCACGCTTCCAATGCACGCTCTGCAGCACATCCACGCTTCCAATGCACGCTCTGCAGCACATCCACGCTTCCAATGCACGCTCTGCAGCACATCCACGCTTCCAATGCACGCTCTGCAGCACATCCACGCTTCCAATGCACGCTCTGCAGCACATCCACGCTTCCAATGCACGCTCTGCGGCACATCCACGCTTCCAATGCACGCTCTGCGGCACATCCACGCTTCCAATGCACGCTCTGCGGCACATCCACGCTTCCAATGCACGCTCTGCGGCACATCCACGCTTCCAATGCACGCTCTGCGGCACATCCACGTTTCCAATGCACGCTCTGCGGCACATCCAGGCTTCCAATGCACGCTCTGCGGCACATCCAGGCTTCCAATGCACGCTCTGCGGCACATCCAGGCTTCCAATGCACGCTCTGCGGCACATCCAGGCTTCCAATGCACGCTCTGCAGCACATCCAGGCTTCCAATGCACGCTCTGCAGCACATCCAGGCTTCCAATGCACGCTCTGCAGCACATCCAGGCTTCCAATGCACGCTCTGCAGCACATCCAGGCTTCCAATGCACGCTCTGCAGCACATTCACTCTTCCAATGCACGCTCGGCGGGACATCCACGCTTCCAATGCACGTTCTGCGGCACATCCACGCTTCCAATGCACGCTCTGCGGCACATCCACGCTTCCAATGCACGCTCTGCGGCACATCCACGCTTCCAATGCACGCTCTGCGGCACATCCACGCTTCCAATGCACGCTCTGCGGCACATCCACGCTTCCAATGCACGCTCTGCGGCACATCCACGCTTCCAATGCACGCTCTGCAGCACATCCAGGCTTCCAATGCACGCTCTGCGGCACATCCAGGCTTCCAATGCACGCTCTGCGGCACATCCAGGCTTCCAATGCACGCTCTGCGGCACATCCAGGCTTCCAATGCACGCTCTGCAGCACATCCAGGCTTCCAATGCACGCTCTGCAGCACATCCAGGCTTCCAATGCACGCTCTGCAGCACATCCAGGCTTCCAATGCACGCTCTGCAGCACATCCAGGCTTCCAATGCACGCTCTGCAGCACATCCAGGCTTCCAATGCACGCTCTGCAGCACATTCACTCTTCCAATGCACGCTCGGCGGGACATCCACGCTTCCAATGCACGCTCTGCGGCACATCCACGCTTCCAATGCACGCTCTGCGGCACATCCACGCTTCCAATGCACGCTCTGCGGCACATCCACGCTTCCAATGCACGCTCTGCGGCACATCCACGCTTCCAATGCACGCTCTGCGGCACATCCACGTTTCCAATGCACGCTCTGCGGCACATCCAGGCTTCCAATGCACGCTCTGCGGCACATCCAGGCTTCCAATGCACGCTCTGCGGCACATCCAGGCTTCCAATGCACGCTCTGCGGCACATCCAGGCTTCCAATGCACGCTCTGCAGCACATCCAGGCTTCCAATGCACGCTCTGCAGCACATCCAGGCTTCCAATGCACGCTCTGCAGCACATCCAGGCTTCCAATGCACGCTCTGCAGCACATCCAGGCTTCCAATGCACGCTCTGCAGCACATTCACTCTTCCAATGCACGCTCGGCGGGACATCCACGCTTCCAATGCACGTTCTGCGGCACATCCACGCTTCCAATGCACGCTCTGCGGCACATCCACGCTTCCAATGCACGCTCTGCGGCACATCCACGCTTCCAATGCACGCTCTGCGGCACATCCACGCTTCCAATGCACGCTCTGCGGCACATCCACGCTTCCAATGCACGCTCTGCGGCACATCCACGCTTCCAATGCACGCTCTGCAGCACATCCAGGCTTCCAATGCACGCTCTGCGGCACATCCAGGCTTCCAATGCACGCTCTGCGGCACATCCAGGCTTCCAATGCACGCTCTGCGGCACATCCAGGCTTCCAATGCACGCTCTGCAGCACATCCAGGCTTCCAATGCACGCTCTGCAGCACATCCAGGCTTCCAATGCACGCTCTGCAGCACATCCAGGCTTCCAATGCACGCTCTGCAGCACATCCAGGCTTCCAATGCACGCTCTGCAGCACATCCAGGCTTCCAATGCACGCTCTGCAGCACATTCACTCTTCCAATGCACGCTCGGCGGGACATCCACGCTTCCAATGCACGTTCTGCGGCACATCCACGCTTCCAATGCACGCTCTGCAGCACATCCACGCTTCCAATGCACGCTCTGCAGCACATCCACGCTTCCAATGCACGCTCTGCAGCACATCCACGCTTCCAATGCACGCTCTGCAGCACATCCACGCTTCCAATGCACGCTCTGCAGCACATCCACGCTTCCAATGCACGCTCTGCAGCACATCCACGCTTCCAATGCACGCTCTGCGGCACATCCACGCTTCCAATGCACGCTCTGCGGCACATCCACGCTTCCAATGCACGCTCTGCGGCACATCCACGCTTCCAATGCACGCTCTGCGGCACATCCACGCTTCCAATGCACGCTCTGCGGCACATCCACGCTTCCAATGCATGCTCTGCGGCACATCCAGGCTTCCAATGCACGCTCTGCGGCACATCCAGGCTTCCAATGCACGCTCTGCAGCACATCCAGGCTTCCAATGCACGCTCTGCAGCACATCCAGGCTTCCAATGCACGCTCTGCAGCACATCCAGGCTTCCAATGCACGCTCTGCAGCACATCCAGGCTTCCAATGCACGCTCTGCAGCACATCCAGGCTTCCAATGCACGCTCTGCAGCACATCCAGGCTTCCAATGCACGCTCTGCAGCACATCCAGGCTTCCAATGCACGCTCTGCAGCACATTCACTCTTCCAATGCACGCTCGGCGGGACATCCACGCTTCCAATGCACGTTCTGCGGCACATCCACGCTTCCAATGCACGCTCTGCGGCACATCCACGCTTCCAATGCACGCTCTGCGGCACATCCACGCCTCCAATGCACGCTCTGCGGCACATCCACGCCTCCAATGCACGCTCTGCGGCACATCCACGCCTCCAATGCACGCTCTGCGGCACATCCACGCCTCCAATGCACGCTCTGCGGCACATCCACGCCTCCAATGCACGCTCTGCGGCACATCCACGCCTCCAATGCACGCTCTGCGGCACATCCACGCCTCCAATGCACGCTCTGCGGCACATCCACGCCTCCAATGCACGCTCTGCGGCACATCCACGCCTCCAATGCACGCTCTGCGGCACATCCACGCCTCCAATGCACGCTCTGCGGCACATCCACGCCTCCAATGCACGCTCTGCGGCACATCCACGCCTCCAATGCACGCTCTGCGGCACATCCACGCCTCCAATGCACGCTCTGCGGCACATCCACGCCTCCAATGCACGCTCTGCGGCACATCCACGCCTCCAATGCACGCTCTGCGGCACATCCACGCTTCCAATGCACGCTCTGCGGCACATCCACGCTTCCAATGCACGCTCTGTGGCACATCCACGCTTCCAATGCACGCTCTGCAGCACATCCACGCTTCCAATGCAGCACATCCACGCTTCCAATGCAGCACATCCACGCTTCCAATGCACGCTCTGCAGCACAGCCACGCTTCCAATGCACGCTCTGCAGCACAGCCACGCTTCCAATGCACGCTCTGCAGCACAGCCACGCTTCCAATGCATGCTCTGCAGCACATCCACGCTTCCAATGAAGCACATCCACGCTTCCAATGCACGCTCTGCGGCACATCCACGCTTCCAATGCACGCTCTGCGGCACATCCACGCCTCCAATGCACGCTCTGCGGCACATCCACGCCTCCAATGCACGCTCTGCGGCACATCCACGCCTCCAATGCACGCTCTGCGGCACATCCACGCTTCCAATGCACGCTCTGCGGCACATCCACGCTTCCAATGCAGCACATCCACGCTTCCAATGCAGCACATCCACGCTTCCAATGCACGCTCTGCAGCACAGCCACGCTTCCAATGCACGCTCTGCAGCACAGCCACGCTTCCAATGCACGCTCTGCAGCACAGCCACGCTTCCAATGCACGCTCTGCAGCACATCCACGCTTCCAATGCACGCTCTGCAGCACATCCACGCTTACAATGCACGCTCTGCAGCACATTCACGCTTCCAATGCACGCTCTGCAGCACATCCACGCTTCCAATGCACGCTCTGCAGCACATCCACACTTCCAATGCACGCTCTGCAGCACATCCACGCTTCCAATGCACGCTCTGCAGCACATCCACGCTTCCAATGCACGCTCTGCAGCACATCCACACTTCCAATGCACGCTCTGCAGCACATCCACGCTTCCAATGCACGCTCTGCAGCACATCCACGCTTCCAATGCACGCTCTGCGGCACATCCACGCTTCCAATGCACGCTCTGCGGCACATCCACGCTGCCAATGCACGCTCGGCGGGACATCCACGCATCCAATGCACGCTCTGCAGCACATCCACACTTCCAATGCACGCTCTGCAGCACATCCACACTTCCAATGCACGCTCTGCAGCACATCACTTTTAGGCCTAGAACCCAGTAGAAAGCAATAGCTAACAATTTGTCATAGCGTTTTGCAAGTGATTTTGGGAGCGAGTTCCCTGTTTCTATACAATACATTAGAATGGAAACGCTCCTAAAATGCTGAATGTCCTGCGTTTGCGATTTCCTTAATTGCCATTGCTCTAGTTGAATCTGTCCCATCCATTTACATTGGCAGAGCGTTTAGGGAAAATCTCTAGCGATTTAAAGCGCTCACTAAAAAGGCTAAAAAACCCTCCAAAAAACACTCTAGTGGGTTCCAAGCTTCATACAAGTTCAGCATTTACAAAATTGCTGATTGTAGGTCGCCCTCTAATGTATACAATTGGTATGGCAGACATCTTTACCTTGTGAGTGCCTGTTTTCTCAGTTCCCAGTATTTTGCCTTTTGCTTTTTCTTGTTTGTTCCCCAGTTGTTTCAGGTCCCAGAGAATGACATTTCTGTCTCGGGATCCAGAGACACACAGTGATCCTCTCTGAAGAGATAAAGAAGAGGTTGTGACATCACTGCACACTTATTGTGCTCATTAGGCAAGCATGTGTGTTGATGCCTGACTGTCCTGCTGATCTTTCCTGCATCAGAGCATCTGAAATCACACACCTGAAACATGTATGTGGCAAGTGCAGTCAAACATCTGATCGGCATGCTTGTTCACGGTCTGTCACTAAAAGTATTAGAGGTGGGGAATCAGCAGGAAAGTCAGACAATGCGCACGGTTAAAAATAAAATAAGAATCCATATCCCTATCACTTCACTTAAGAGGCATCAATTACAAATGCTATTCTTATCCAATGCCCAAGGACGGATCTGTAGGAGGCACGGAAGCTGGGGGGGGGGAGTGGATGGACACTCTGGTTTGCTTTGAGATGTCTATGGATGAAAGTTTCACCTTCAGACAACATGGCGGCATTGTCATCTGACAGAAGCAATAAGGTGACATTGTGACCCACCTCCAGGAGCAGCACAGCATCTACAGGCGCATAGTGGCCATAGGACAGCGAGAAATGCTCCGTCCTCTTCCCGTTGTCGGACCAATTAGAGACTTGTTCCTCCAATTCAATGCAAGCAGCTGGCCAATCAAAATGTTCTTCTGTAGAAAGATCACAGAAATCTGTATTAGCATGGAGTGAGAGGTCATTGCATCTTGAGATCTGTGCATTAGGTGAGCTCAATGTCTCTGAGGTCTGTGCATTAGGTGAGCTCAATGTCTCTGAGGTCTGTGCATTAGGATGGGCTCAGCGTCTCTGAGGTCTGTGCATTAGGAGGGCTCAGTGTCTCTGAGGTCTGTGCATTAGGAGGGCTCAGTGTCCCTGAGGTCTCTGCATTAGGTGAGCTCAGTGCCTCTGAGGTCTGTGCATTAGGAGGGCTCAGTGCCTCTGAGGTCTGTGCATTAGGAGGGCTCAGTGTCTCTGAGGTCTGTGCATTAGGTGGGCTCAGTGTCTCTGAGGTCTGTGCATTAGGAGGGCTCAGTGCCTCTGAGGTCTGTGCATTAGGAGGGCTCAGTGCCTCTGAGGTCTGTGCATTAGGAGGGCTCAGTGCCTCTGAGGTCTGTGCATTAGGAGGGCTCAGTGCCTCTGAGGTCTGTGCATTAGGAGGGCTCAGTGCCTCTGAGGTCTGTGCATTAGGAGGGCTCAGTGCCTCTGAGGTCTGTGCATTAGGAGGGCTCAGTGCCTCTGAGGTCTGTGCATTGGGTGAGCTCCGTGTCTCTGAGGTCTGTTGTGAGAATCCGCTCAGCTGCCTGCGCAGGCAGGCAGCCTTTTGACCATTGTTTAGGTTTGCTTGCTGCAGGACTCTGGAAAGGAGACCTTCTGTCAGTTGTGCAGCTTGTGTTGCTGAGGGATTTTCATACATTAGTCATGCAAATCCGTTACCTGCCTTCTTTTGATGACTGGCACTATAAAAGCATTCTGCTCCCAGAATGCTTTGCTGGACATTTCCCTTTCATGGTCTGTTCCTGATGGACACTCCTGGAGTGTCAGCCATTCCCGTTTGTTAAAGTTATCTTAGTGTAATTCGTGGGGATGCACTAGGCAGGTTCCCTAGTGCAGTTAGGATTGCATTATCTGTTTTGCCTGTTCCGTCTGTCTTGTGTTTGGATCGCACAAGCCCTAGCGTTAGCGTCTGTGGATCCTTCTGATTGAGTCTGGAGTGTAGGTTGGAACAGCGGTTGTTTCTGCCTACCTCATCTGTTCTGTCTCCTGGGATCGCGCTAGCCACTTTTCGCTAGTGCTGTGGATCCTATCTCTCGCTTGTCCCTGTTTTCGTGTGTCTGTCTTGTCTGCTACGGACGCTTGCTGGAGGCTCGGTGAGGTAACCGTTAAGCAAGCGTTCGCGTCCTCTGTTTCATGTTTGTCTGTCGATGGTTAGTTAGGCGTGCTTGTCTCTATTGTGCTTATCACGTGGAGACCGCGCATAACCGCATGCACTGTTGCGAATAAGTGCGGTGTTCGCGGTTAGCTAGCGTTTGTTATTTTCCGTATCTCCTCATTGTATGATTTGCTGTGCCTTTGCTACCCTTGTGCGCTGTCCTGCTCTGTCTTGTGTCTCTATCGGCAATCGCCAATCTTGTGATTGCGTTCCCACTTTGTTTCCCCTGTTGTGTGTTCACTGTCGCTGGGTGGCGGCTACTTTGGTGCACACACATACATCCTGTCCCTGTGCTCTTTCTCTTTAAGGGCTCTTCAGCCCCGTTTATCGGGTTCTGTACTATTCCCATCTGGCATCTGTGGCTGTGCAGCGGCGGTGTTCGTCTGCACTACACAGCGCCATCTGCCGGTGGGAATTGCCCTCTGCGGGTGCATAGCACCTAGCCTGGGTTTCCCAAAATCATACGCTGGTGGAGGGTTTTCGTTGTGTCAGTGTGCGTCTTGTGCGCTGACCACGAAAACGACCCCACCACCGTTACATCTGTGCATTAGGAGGGCTCAGTGTCTGAGGTCTGTGCATTAGGTGGGCTCAGTGCCTCTGAGGTCTGAGCATTAGGTGAGCTCAGTGCCTCTGAGGTCTGAGCATTAGGAGGGCTCAGTGTCTCTGAGGTCTGTGCATTAGGTGGGCTCAGTGCCTCTGAGGTCTGAGCATTAGGTGAGCTCAGTGTCTCTGAGGTCTGTGCATTAGGTGAGCTCAGTGTCTCTGAGGTCTGTGCATTAGGTGAGCTCAGTGTCTCTGAGGTCTGTGCATTAGGTGAGCTCAGTGTCTCTGAGGTCTCTGCATTAGGAGGGGGTCAGTGTCTCTGAGGTCTCTGCATTAGGAGGGGGTCAGTGTCTCTGAGGTCTCTGCATTAGGAGGGGGTCAGTGTCTCTGAGGTCTCTGCATTAGGAGGGGGTCAGTGTCTCTGAGGTCTCTGCATTAGGAGGGGGTCAGTGTCTCTGAGGTCTCTGCATTAGGAGGGGGTCAGTGTCTCTGAGGTCTCTGCATTAGGAGGGGGTCAGTGTCTCTGAGGTCTCTGCATTAGGAGGGGGTCAGTGTCTCTGAGGTCTCTGCATTAGGAGGGGGTCAGTGTCTCTGAGGTCTCTGCATTAGGAGGGGGTCAGTGTCTCTGAGGTCTCTGCATTAGGAGGGGGTCAGTGTCTCTGAGGTCTCTGCATTAGGAGGGGGTCAGTGTCTCTGAGGTCTCTGCATTAGGAGGGGGTCAGTGTCTCTGAGGTCTCTGCATTAGGAGGGGGTCAGTGTCTCTGAGGTCTCTGCATTAGGAGGGGCTCAGTGCCTCTGAGGTCTGTTCATTAGGAGGGCTCAGTGTCTCTGAGGTCTGTGCATTAGGAGGGCTCAGTGTATCTGAGGTCTGTGCATTAGGAGGGCTCAGTGTCTCTGAGGTCTGTGCATTAGGAGGGCTCAGTGTCTCTGAGGTCTGTGCATTAGGAGGGCTCCGTGCCTCTGAGGTCTGTGCATTAGTTGAGCTCAGTGCCTCTGGGGTCTGTGTTACAATTCTTGTTGTATCATCTCTTGCCTGCTGGTGGTGGTATTGAGTTGGACTGCCCTGGACTTCCACTATCCACCAGCAGGTGGCTTATCATTACATCTAAGGACTTGCAGTTCTTTGTATGGCCTGCAGAGGCCTCTAATGTGTCTCTGATCAACTACCACCAGCTGCTTCCTATTACATGGACTATATAAGTCTGCCTCTTCCTGCAAGTCATTGCCAGAACTTCCTATGTTACAGGTCTGAGTCTCTGGTCACCTCTGTTCCTGATACCTGGTTTCTTGTACCCTGCTCTGTGATCTGATTACCTGCTGCTGACCCTTTGCTTGTCCGGACTCTGCTTCTGTTTATTCCTTTGTACCTTGCATGTATCTGATTACCCGTTGCTGACTCTGTTATTCCGTTTTGACCTGTCTCCGCCTGCTCCCTTTGATACCGTGTTATTGTATATATATTTTTGCTTGTACATATATATATATATATATATATATATATATATATATATATATATATATATATATATATATATATATATATATATATATATATATATATATATATATATATATATATATATATCCTGCACGCCGTTTGTAGATAGATAGTCAGGGTTTGGGTTATATGTGTGCACACTGTTTTGTTTGGTTTGCGGGAGATTCACTGTATATATTGTTTGCATATGGTTGTAGGTTATTTGCATGATTTGGTTCTTAATAAAACACCTTTTTGCACATTCCTGTCTCAGTATCAGTGTTTCTGCAAACTGTGGTCATTCCTTGCAATACCTGTTTATTGTTCCGTAACAGTCTGCATTAGGTGAGCTCAGTGTCTCTGAGGTCTCTGCATTAGGTGGGCTCAGTGCCTCTGAGCTCTGTGCATTAGGTGGGCTCAGTGTCTCTGAGGTCTGTGCATTAGGTGGGCTCAGTGTCTCTGAGGTCTGTGCATTAGGTGGGCTCAGTGCCTCTGAGGTCTGTGCATTAGGTGAGCTCAGTGTCTCTGAGGTCTCTGCATTAGGAGGGGGTCAGTGTCTCTGAGGTCTCTGCATTAGGAGGGGGTCAGTGTCTCTGAGGTCTCTGCATTAGGAGGGGGTCAGTGTCTCTGAGGTCTCTGCATTAGGAGGGGGTCAGTGTCTCTGAGGTCTCTGCATTAGGAGGGGGTCAGTGTCTCTGAGGTCTCTGCATTAGGAGGGGGTCAGTGTCTCTGAGGTCTCTGCATTAGGAGGGGGTCAGTGTCTCTGAGGTCTCTGCATTAGGAGGGGGTCAGTGTCTCTGAGGTCTCTGCATTAGGAGGGGGTCAGTGTCTCTGAGGTCTCTGCATTAGGAGGGGGTCAGTGTCTCTGAGGTCTCTGCATTAGGAGGGGGTCAGTGTCTCTGAGGTCTCTGCATTAGGAGGGGGTCAGTGTCTCTGAGGTCTCTGCATTAGGAGGGGGTCAGCACCTCTGAGGTCTCTGCATTAGGAGGGCTCAGTGCCTGAGGTCTGTGCATTAGGAGGGCTCAGTGTCTCTGAGGTCTGTTCATTAGGAGGGCTCAGTGTCTCTGAGGTCTGTTCATTAGGAGGGCTCAGTGTCTCTGAGCTCTGTGCATTAGGAGGGCTCAGTGTCTCTGAGCTCTGTGCATTAGGTGGGCTCAGTGTCTCTGAGCTCTGTGCATTAGGTGGGCTCAGTGTCTCTGAGGTCTGTGCATTAGGAGGGCTCAGTGCCTCTGAGGTCTGTGCATTAGGAGGGCTCAGTGCCTCTGAGGTCTGTGCATTAGGAGCGCTCAGTGCCTCTGAGGTCTGTGCATTAGGAGGGCTCAGTGCCTCTGAGGTCTGTGCATTAGGTGGGCTCAGTGCCTCTGAGGTCTGTGCATTAGGAGGGCTCAGTGTCCCTGAGGTCTGTGCATTAGGAGGGCTCAGTGTCCCTGAGGTCTGTGCATTAGGAGGGCTCAGTGTCCCTGAGGTCTGTGCATTAGGAGGGCTCAGTGTCCCTGAGGTCTGTGCATTAGGAGGGCTCAGTGTCCCTGAGGTCTGTGCATTAGGAGGGCTCAGTGTCCCTGAGGTCTGTGCATTAGGAGGGCTCAGTGTCCCTGAGGTCTGTGCATTAGGAGGGCTCAGTGTCCCTGAGGTCTGTGCATTAGGAGGGCTCAGTGTCCCTGAGGTCTGTGCATTAGGAGGGCTCAGTGTCCCTGAGGTCTGTGCATTAGGAGGGCTCAGTGTCCCTGAGGTCTGTGCATTAGGAGGGCTCAGTGTCCCTGAGGTCTGTGCATTAGGAGGGCTCAGTGTCCCTGAGGTCTGTGCATTAGGAGGGCTCAGTGTCCCTGAGGTCTGTGCATTAGGAGGGCTCAGTGTCTCTGAGGTCTGTGCATTAGGAGGGCTCAGTGCCTCTGAGGTCTGTGCATTAGGAGGGCTCAGTGCCTCTGAGGTCTGTGCATTAGGTGGGCTCAGTGTCTGTTCATTAGGAGGGCTCAGTGCCTCTGAGGTCTGTGCATTAGGTGGGCTCAGTGTCTGTTCATTAGGAGGGCTCAGTGCCTCTGAGGTCTGTGCATTAGGTGGGCTCAGTGTCTGTTCATTAGGAGGGCTCAGTGCCTCTGAGGTCTGTGCATTAGGTGGGCTCAGTGCCTCTGAGGTCTGTGCATTAGGAGGGGTCAGTGTCTCTGAGGTCTGTGCATTAGGCCAAGAAAAGGATGGATACATACCAGGGCTGTGGATTTGAGGAGTCGGAGCAATTTTGGGTACCTGGAGTCGATTCCACAGCCCTGATACATACGAGATGTTGACAGCTTTCCTGATCTACTACAAATTGTATAATGTATGGACAGCTTTAGGAGTAGTTGGGAACATATGGGTCTAGGCGTCAGATCACTCACGTTCTAGTACAGGAAAATTTCCCCCTATCCTCTTCTGAACCCGTAGCCTCCAGGTAATGTCATCGGCCACGATATGCTGGAATGTGCGGCAGACAAGAGGTAATACGCCCAGGATGAATCGTGGGTCCAGGTAAGATAATATGTGCAGGATCAGCTCCAGGGGGAGGCATAGCAGCAGTGAGGACAGTTCCCCACTGCCTCCCGTCACTGGAGATTTTTTGAGGTCCAGTCCCTCATGCCTGATCCCGTCCGGAGTCTCTACAGGCAGCATGTAGGGGGGTTGATGGGCGTTCTCCTGCAGACACACACTGCTGAGCACCCGGGTCACATAATCCAATGCTTGTCTTTCCGGGTCTTGAGAGATTTCACCGTCAGAGCCGTTATCAGAGTTCACCTCCCGGGCTGTCGCCATGTTACAGGTCAGAGGTCATGGGAGGTCCCATCAGCGTCTATCGTTGCGTCTATAACCTGGCATCAATGAAGAAACATGTATTCAGAGTTGGTACATTATTCATTACAGCATTGCATTGTACAGTATATGGGAAGTTTCCAGGCTTTAATACACAAGCTAAAAAAAACATTTTCAGAAATAAATGCATAAGCATCCTTTTGCAATCCCCAAAAATTGTGGTCATGTGGCCGATGTACCTGTTTACAATACTCTATTGGTCAGTTCACAGGGAGGGTTCTGGATTGCCTCCCCCAGCCTAGTGTGATGATGCACTTGTATGTCATCCGTCTGGGTGCTCCAATTTGCTCCAACGTGGGAAAGGAAAAGATTTGTCATGGGAAACTGGTATCAGCTACTTATTGGGATGAAGTTCAATTTTTGGTTATGTTTTCTCTTTAAATAAGAGAGATCTCTTCTTTAACCACTTGAGGACCACAGTGATAAACCCCCCGAAAGACCAGGCCATTTTTCTGCAAATAGGCCACTGCAGCTTTAAGGCCTTGCTGCAGGGCCACACAACTCAGCACACAAGTGATTCCCCCCACCAACAGAGCTCTGTTGGTGGGGTCTGATCGCTCCCCCTATGTTTATTTTATTTTTTTAATAAATATCTTATTTTTTAAATGTGTCCTTTTTCTGTATATTTTTTTTTTCTCCAGCCCGCCCTCCCTCCCCCGGTCAGCGAATGGTGGCGATCGGCAGTCATAGGCTTCAGACCCTTTTTAGAATTGAGCACCCTATTTTTATTCACCACTTGTAGGTACTATTGTGCATTTTGGGGGGGGAGGCCCCTTTTTAAATTTGAGCACCCCATTCTTATTCATTATGCCATTTTGACTACAGTGGAAATGTATTGACTAAAATGTATTTAATAAAATTGCTTACTGTTTACAATATTCTTTTATAAAATTATTTAGTCAGCGTTTGCTGACTGGTGACAAAGTGCATCACTGGGAGGGGTCTTCATGTTAATGCTGCTGAACTAACAGTTACCAACATTCTGCAGTCACGTGACAAGGGGTGCAGGGATATCTTGCCTGGCCATACTTTCCACTGATTTTAGAAATTCAAGGAGGATTAAAAGGGGTTTTATGGAGGGGTTAAATAAACAAAAACCAACACTTACCTGAGGCTTCTATCACCCCCGTCCCGCGCCGTCCTCCTACGATCCTCAGTTCCCTGCCGCCAGTCCCCGTCTAATATTCATCTAACTAGACAAATAATGCTCGCTCCCGCGTGTATCATTGGGAGCGTACTGCACAGTACAACGTTTTCTTGTACTGCGTCTGCACAGTAAGCTCCCAATGACACATGCAGAAGTATAGCACGGCCGCACAGCCGCAGTCTAGACAGACTGGCAATTAGACCGGGGCCAGCGTGAGGGAACGGAGTATCGTAGGACGGCGCGGGACATGACAGCTGCAGGGGGCCTATGGAAGCCCCAGGTAAGTGCCGGTTTTTGTTTTTTTAAACATGCCAAAGAACTCGTTTTAAAGGGACCCTGAGCAGTGTAGTAAAATCAAAATCGGCACCTACCTGGGACCTGAACAGACATGTGGAGATAACAAAAAGTGTACAAGTAATACCACGCCAGCTTAGAGCTTCCTGTGTTCACTTTACCTTTATTTATGAACTGCAAAGTTAAAAAAAACAAAACCATATACACAAAAAAGTTCTTAATTATTTTTGATATTATTGCCAGCTCAGTTTATGACCGTTCAAAGGTCCTATCTGTATTTAAACTGCGCACAATCAATTGGGAAGCAGCCTCGATTGAAGCGGACGGACAGTCCTGCGAGCGCGTAAGGCGTCATCCCCACACCAGGATCATCTATTTACTAGTGAGCACCTTTAGGTCTCTGACAATATAAGCACTTTTTTTTGCAATAGTTGCACAATTATATTTATTGATGGATTTATGCACTTTATGAGCACTGCTCTTGTTATACTGGTCTGTGGGTTGTGGTCTGTGATACATATCCTGCTTTTGATGTGTGTTACAGTCCACAAACACAGCCAGCTTATGGTGATTATTTATGTATTGTCTGACACGTAGCACTTTAGTTTTTATCACTTTGAAATCAGTACCTGAGGTGTTGTGGACATATGTACCTTATTTATTCATGTAAAAGACTGGTGGTCCTCTTATTGTGGGACGTATGGGGGTAGTTTATGTATTTTAATGTTCTTGATTGTGGAATCAATAAAAGAGTATTCATATTTTTGATATATGCATCTGCATTGGTTCTTTATAGCAATTGGGCCCTATGAGTGAGGGGTACTTTTTCTTTTCACTAATATATATCTAGCTATATCCCTGAGTGGAGAACCTTTATTATATTGAAGTGAATGCTCGCTAAAATAGATTAAGCCATCATCTGCAGATCAGACAATTATCTGCAGATCTGAAGATCCAACCTGGTGGATCTGATCTGCAGATAATTGTCCGTTAAACAAGGTGTGTATAAGATCTGCAGATATCATAGACTTTGAATGCATTTTGCAGGAAAGGATCTTTTGCAGGAACTGATCTTTTGCAGATACTGATATGTTGCATGTGTACAGCATCTGTGTGTACAGCATCTTGCAAAGATTTTTATCTGATGGGGAGTTCAGCTCCATAGAATAGACTGTGTAGAGTATGGCTCTCATACTACATGGAAGGGGGTAAAATTGATCTGTGATGTTTCATTTTCCAAAGACTTTTATCTGACGTGTGTATACCCACCTTAAGTCCATGGGGATATGCAAATCCCCTCCCCCTCTTGGGTAATTCTACAGTGTGCTGTGCACATATCGTTACTATTGAAACAGTGCCAAAAAGTTGCATTGTCCATTAGATGTGTGATGCAACAGTACAGTGATAGTATCCATCGCTGCCACTGTGAACACAAACATTGCCCAGTAAACCCTGACCCACCGCACCCAAAGTAAAGGTACCATAGAAACATCATTGCATTGCCATGATATTGCTTGCTGCGACAGAACATAACGGATTCAGTGTGAAAAAACCCTAAATTCAAAAAGCTTGATAGAGATATCAAGGACAAGAAGTAAGGGCTGGGACTCACTAGGAGTGCTTGGCTATCGCCAGTGATTGGCAAAGAGTTATGCCAGTGGATCACTATCTTGAGGATCCCCTTCCCCTGCATTTATTTTTCAGGAGACATGATCTTTAAAACTAGGCGAGGCTGGTAATTTCACTACCTCCTATTGCACTGACACATTATACTGTGCTCATTATTATTCTGACCCCAATAAAGAGCTTCTTTTTGCAGTACTCCCTATTATAATATGTTCTATTATACTTCCCTCACGATGGGGTAAAATGCCAAGAAACCCCTACAGAGTCCTCCAGGAACCCTGGGGTTCCAGGGAACCATGGTTGAGAAAGCCTGGCCTATCTAATAAAGCTGCTTACAGTATTTTGTGAACGATCACATCAGTGGTTACAGTACCCAAATGGCAATCATTCCAGGAAATCGCGGCACTTTCACAATTTAGCAAATCATGGTCGCTTTGCAATTCCACAAAATGCCTGTACTTGGTCCCAGCCCTAAGGGAAAACCTAGCAAACACAGACAGAAATAAAATCCCCCCCAAAGTTTCTACCCTCTATATCCAATGCCTAAATAAAAAAAAATGCTTCTCCATAACAAATAAAGGATATCATAGTTGCAGCAGGACATCAGAGATCTGCATTTTCATAGCAAATAATAATAAAATACATATATATTTATGACAGATGAATAAAGCATATTTATTCCAGCCAGTGACACATGCCTGAAAAGCAGAGTTTCTGTGTCAGCAAAGGTGTGATTACTAGAGTTGGGCCGAACCTCCGATTTTAGGTTCGCGAACCCTGTTCGCGAACTTCCGCAAAAGGTTCGGGAAAAAGTTCGCGAACCGCAATAGACTTCAATGGGGAGGCGAACTTTCAAAGTTTTAAAACATTCTATCAGCTGGAAAAATGATAGAAAACATGTTTCAAAAGCTCTAATACCTGGAGCCACACCTAATTGAGTGAAATACACATCACTGCTGGAGGACCCACCCTCCTCCCAGCAAGGTCCTTTATACCATTTGCCTATCTACACTAATTAGTTATGGGACAGCTGCTACACACTCTGCTAGGGAGATTTTAACCTCCCTCCTCCCTCCTCCCTCCTCCCTCCTCCCTTCTCCCTTCTCCCTTCTCCCTCCTCCCTTCTCCCTCCTCCCTCCTCCCTCCTCCCTCCTACCCTTCTACCTATTCCCTCCTACCGGAGGGAGGAGGGTCTCTTCTGCCAGGGAATTATACTATTTTAAAAACCAGTATACATCATACCATAGCTGGGAATACATACATGAGTATACATCATACCATAGCTGGGGATACATACATGAGTATACATCATACCATAGCTGGGAATCGAACCCAGATCTCACTGTGTGGTGGGCACGTCACCCTAAGCACTGTACCACTACAGAAGTAAGTGAAGCTTGCCTAAAATTTAACATTTATGCTCAATGCAATAGAACCATTAGGTTGCTTAAAGGAGAACTGTAGTGAGAGGTATATGGAGGCTGCCATATTGATTTCCTTTTAAGCTATACCAGTTGCCTGGCAGCCCTGCTGATCTATTTGGCTGCAGTAGTGTGAATCACACCAGAAACAAGCATGCAGCTAATCTTGTCAGATCTTACAAAAATGTCAAACACCAGATCATACCATAGCTGGGAATCGAACCCAGATCTCACTGTGTGGTGGGCACGTCACCCTAAACACTGTACCACTACAGAAGTAAGTGAAGCTTGCCTAAAATTTAACATTTATGCTCAATGCAATAGAACCATTAGGTTGCTTAAAGGAGAACTGTAGTGAAAGGTATATGGAGGCTACCATATTGATTTCCTTTTAACCACTTGAGGACCCACCCTTTACCCCCCCTTAAGGACCAGCGCTGTCTTAGCTGATCTGTGCTGGGTGGGCTCTGCAGCCCCCAGCACAGATCAGCGTGCAGGCAGAGCGACCAGATCGCCCCCCTTTTTTCCCCACTAGGGGGATGATGTGCTGGGGGGGTCTGATCGCTCCTGCCTGCCGGGTGTTGCGGGGGGGGCACCTCAAAGCCCCCCTCCGCGGCGAAATCCTCCCCCTCCCTCTCCTACCTGGCCCCCCCTGGAGATCCGGGCTGCACAGGACGCTATCCGTCCTGTGCAGCCAGTGACAGGCTGTCTCCTGTCACATGGCGGCGATCCCCGGCCGCTGATTGGCCGGGGATCGCCGATCTGCCTTACGGCGCTGCTGCGCAGCAGCGCCGTACAATGTAAACAAAGCGGATTATTTCCGCTTGTGTTTACATTTAGCCTGCGAGCCGCCATCGGCGGCCCGCAGGCTATTCACGGACCCCTCCGCCGTGAATTGACAGGAAGCAGCCGCTCGCACGAGCGGCTGCTTCCTGATTAATCAGCCTGCAGCTGGCGACGCAATACTGCGTCGCTGGTCCTGCAGCTGCCACTTTGCCGACGCACGGTATAAGCGTGCGGTCGGCAAGTGGTTAAGCAATACCAGTTACCTGGCTATCCTGCAGATCCTCTGCCTCCAATACTTTTAGCCCTAGACCCTGAACAAGCATGCAGCAGATCTGGTGTTTGACATTTTTGTAAGATCTGACAAGATTAGCTGCATGCTTGTTTCTGGTGTGATTCACACTACTGCAGCCAAATAGATCATCAGGGCTGCCAGGCAACTGGTATAGCTTAAAAGGAAATCAATATGGCAGCCTCCATATACCTCTCACTACAGTTCTCCTTTAAGCAACCTAATGGTTCTATTGCATTGAGCATAAATGTTAAATTTTAGGCAAGCTTCACTTACTACTGTAGTGGTACAGTGCTTAGGGTGACGTGCCCACCACACAGTGAGATCTGGGTTCGATTCCCGGCTATGGTATGATGTATACTGGTTTTTAAAATAGTATAATTCCCTGGCAGAAGAGACCCTCCTCCCTCCGGTAGGAGGGAGGAGGGAATAGGTAGAAGGGTAGAAGGGTAGGAGGGAGGTGGGAGGAGGGAGGAGGGAGGCCAATTAAAATCTCCCTAGCAGAGTGTGTAGCAGCTGTCCCATAACTAATTAGTGTAGGCAGACAACTGAGTCAAATGGTATAAAAGGACCTAGCTTGAAGGGAGGGTGGGGTCTTTAGCACTGAAAGCAGTGTGTTTCACAATAACATGTCTGCTGACAGTAAAATGGAGGCGAAAATTTTTGCTCAATACAGCTTTATGGGGCGAATCGAACTTCCGCAAAAGTTCGCCTGATGCAGGCGAACCGTTCGGCCCAACTCTAGTGATAACTACAATATACCTCCCAACTTTCTGAGATGAGAACGAGGGACATTTAAGCCACGCCCCTGGCACACCCCTATTGAAGTATACCATAAAGATTTCATAAGAAAAATATGTTTTATAATTCAAGCCACACTGGTCCTTTCTATCCTGGTTCATTTTCCTTCATATTAACATTTGAAAATAAGAAATATAGCAATTTAAAAAATAGGAATTGTTTAGAGCCAATTAAACATTTTTTTAGTAGATAAATATATTTACATAGAAAGGGGGACAAAGTCCTGAAAGAGGGGCACATGAGGAGGAAAGAGGGGCAGAGGAATTGGGTTCCCAAAGATGGGAAGTTGGGAGCTATGCTACAGTGCCAGGCTAGACTTTAGTAGGCGGGAACACCCTGGCAAATGTATGCCACCTCCACTGTCATACATTATACTTCTTCTGTAACTTCTGTAATAAGCTGCAACTCAACACGTATGTGAGCACTCCGCCTGACACACACTGCATGTCACTTACACTATTACAACGTTTACTACTACGGGTAACAAAAATCAGTTCGTAATCCAAATCCATAACATATATACATTTAATACACACCTGTCTCCTAGGACACCGCCCATACTTCCGGCGGTTGCTGATGACGTCGAATGACAGGTATTTTAGCGGGCTCTGTGGAACGCATACCGGCTGTCGCCTTGGAAACAGCGCGGCGCTCGTAACGTCCTGAAGCCCGCGAGGTCTCTGAACACGTGACGGAAGCATCCTGTGGCTCCGAGTCCCCGGCTGATGCTTGGCTGTTGCCAGAACAGAAGTCTGAGCTGATCAGAATATAATTATGCCGCCCATCCCCCAGTTGTTATGCAGTAGATCATCTATGCGAAGTCTTTCTAACCCTCATTTAATTTGGTCCAAGACCTTCCCTTTCATAAGAATGTCGTTTTTATGGAAATATACAGATATATTGACGGCTGTTTACTGACCCTGAACTCAGAACTTCTCTTCTCCCATAGCTCCCAACTGTCCCTTTTCGGAAGGACAGTCCCTTTTTGGGAACCCTGTCCCTCTTTCACCCTCATTTGTCCCTCTTTCTATGTAAATATATATATTTCTCTACTAAAATTGTGTTTGATTGACTCTAAACTTTATTCCCAACCTTTAAATTGATATATTACTAATTTTAAAATGCTACTATGAAGGAAAATGAACCAGGATAGAAAGGACCAGTGTGGTTTGAATTATATTGAATTATAAAACATATGTTTCTTATAAAATCTTTATGGTATGCGTGACTAGAGGTGTGGTGAGGGCGTGTGCAGGAGCGTGGCTTAAGTGTCCCTTTTTCTCATCTCAAAAAGTTGGGAGGTGTGCTTCTCTAAAAGATAAGCAACAACCATGAGCATCCGCACATTGGGAAAAATGGGGCGCGCGGCAGAAGGAGGAAGCAACACAAAAGGGGCTACGGGGACAGCGGGGGGGGGAGGGGCAGACCCCCCCCCCCCCACCTGGGTCTCCTCATTCTGGTGCTTCCCCCCCTACAAATTAGCAGCAGCAAACAGAAGCGGGTGGAGAGGAATTACTCACCTTTTTCCTGCATTTCAGCCAGGTGATGGTACGCAGCGCCTGATTAGCTAGAGTGACCAGATTTTTGTGGGTCCAACCTAGGGGGGGGGGGGGCGAAAAGTGGGGAGGACTGAGGAGCGCGCAGCGGCGAAGACTGGGGGGGGCTGCGGCGCGCGCAGCGGCGAAAAAATGGGCGTTGCCATGACATAATATGGGCGGAGCTAACGAAATGATGTAACAGCGAGGCATAAGAAAGCAGTGTTTGCGCCATGATGTGGACAAACGAGACTTTGCATCATGGGTGTGCAGAAACTGTGTGATGCTAATAGTATACCGTAACCACAAAGCAGCAAACATAGCCATCTATGACCATTAAATAATAAATGCAGTAACAGTTACCCCGGACACCAGAAAATAAACGCAATAGGCAACATGTCAGCACAAAATAACCGCAATGCGGGCAACATGTCAGTATAAAATAAATGCAATGCGGGCAAACATGTCAGTACAAAATAAACGCAATGCGGGCAAACATGTCAGTACAAAATAAACGCAATGCGGGCAACATGGCAGTACAAAATAAACGCAATGCGGGCAAACATGTCAGTACAAAATAAACGCAATGCGGGCAACATGTCAGTACAAAATAAACGCAATGCAGGCAACATGTCGGTACAAAATAAACGCAATGCGGGCAACATGTCCGTACAAAAGAAACGCAATGCGGACAAACATTTCACCAGAAAAGAAACGCACTGCGGGCAAACATTTCACCATAAAAGAAACGCACTGCGGGCAAACATTTCACCAGAAAAGAAACAATGCGGGCAAACATTTCACCAGAAAAGAAACAATGCGGGCAAACATTTCACCAGAAAAGAAACAATGCGGGCAAACATTTCACCACAAAAGAAACAATGCGGGCAAACATTTCACCAGAAAAGAAACCTAATGCGGGCAAACATTTCACCTGGAAAAGAAAGCATTTACTCACCTGGCAGAAGTCTCCGGCCTCTGGCGCGCTGCTCCTGGGACCGTCTTACTTCTCCTGCAGTCTCCCGCGCTGACAGGGCTACGGCAAGATGGCGCCCGAAGCCCTGTACTGGAGACACAAATAGGTCTCCAGTACAGGGCTTCGGCAGCCATCTTGCCGTAGCCCTGCTCGCCTGCCGGTGTCGGAAACAGACACCGGAAGAGGAGGCTGGAGCGGGGCTGCAGGCAATGAACTGGCACGGCGTCTATAGACGCCGCTGCCAGTTCATTGAGGAGAGAGTGGCCAGAGTCACGAGGCCGGGACGTCCCGATGCTGAAAGCGGGACGTTTCCCGGGACCTCATGCTGCCTGGGACAGCGGACCCCGAATCCGGGACGTGTCCCGGGCAATCCGGGACGTCTGGTCACTCTAGATTAGCTTAAGCACAGTGAGCGGCGGGGAAGTCGGAGACCAGTGTCACGTGACGTTGACACTGCGCGCCATCGCCTGGAATGCAGGAAAAAGGTGGGTAGTTTCTCTCTGCCTGTTGATGCTCGATTCTGTCTGCTGCTGCTAATTTGGAGGGGGGGGGGGGAAGCACCAGAAGGAGGGGACGCAGGTGAGGGAGGTGGGGGGATCTGGCCCCCCTCCCTGCCGCTGTCCCTCCTTCCAAGCTTCCCCCATACTGCCGGCAACTATACTATACTGGGGGCAACTATACTAGCTACACTGAGGGCAACTATACGCTCTCTGCCTTTCTGACGTCTCTCTCTGCCTTTCTGCTGTCTCTTTCCGCTCTCTCTCTGCCTTTCTACTGTCTTTCTCCCTTTTTGTGCTCTCTCCCTTTCTGTGCCCTCTCTCCTCTCTATCTACATTTCAGATCTCTCTCTCTCTGCCCTTCTGCTCTCTCTCTCTCTCTCTCTGCCTTTCAGCTCTCTCTGCTGTTTAGATAGTGGAAACGGAGCTGAACTCTTGCACAGGACAGAAGGAAAACAGAGAAATGTGCCATGTATGTATTTAGAGAGCCTGTCTAATTCCCCCTCCTCTGTGTCACAAGTTGTAATTTGATCTCTACACTGTGTCACCTGACTGCCACAACATCTAAGCTCATTTAATTGCACAGGATGTTAAAAATGTCTGCTTCCATAAAAGCAGGAAATAGACACACTGCAGATTTATTGCAGGGTTTGTATCAGCTGTAACAAAGAAATGTTTTTATTTAAAGGTTATGTTGTTGTGTATCTTTTAGAGCAGAGAGGAAGTTCTGAGTTCAGGTCCACTATAATTAGAACAGAACATTCAAAGTAGGTCTTGACAGGATGTTTGCTACTTACCTGTTCTCTGTTTTGGATGGGCTTCTCTCCATCGCACTGCCCTGCCACCTGTTTGTGGCTCCGACTGTAGCCAGTCGCACAGAGGACAAAGGCACTCCCTGTAATTTCTCGCTCCTGCCCATGGCCGGTACGGAGGGCTATTACACTGCAGGGTCCCGGCAGAACTGCACGGAGGGCGCGGATGGCGTCCTCCGTGCATTTAAACGTGATTGAGGAACTTCACTTTTTTAAAGTTTTTGGGCTTGTAAGTCCTTTAAGACATGTAAAGCTGTTCTAATGTATAAGAAAATATGTAGACTTAAACTTTAAAAACCTTTTTTTTTTACGCTTCTAAATATTTTAAATGTTACACAACCTAGTGTTCTGTATAGCTACAATCATTACATTTTTAAATCTTAATAGGACCCAGAGACATGTCATGTGCACAATGGCTATCATTCATAAAGCATTCCCGCATGCGGTAATTCTGAAAACAGCTGACTTTACCGAGCACTTAGCAAAGTGTGAATTCATAAAGGCGGTTTCCGCATGAAAAGCTGACATTCCCGAGCAGAGCGGTGAATTGCCACCTTGTGTGGTGATTATCTAAACACGTCACTAAAGCTGGCCACTAATGGTCCAATTTCTAGCGAAAAATCGTTCGAGCGATCAGAAATTCTGATCGTAAGTGAAATATTGTAATACATCGTTCACTACACCATCAACGAACCAATCTTTGATTCCTATCCATCACAACCAACAAGAAAATCCAAAATTTTGGTTTGACGAAAATTCATTTGGACGACATTTTTTTCACTCGTTCATAATCGATTGTGTCCACCAATGGAGATTATTTACAACCAATCCTATCAGAATTTCTGATCGCTCGAACGATTTTTCGATAGAAATTGGACCGTTAGTGGCCACCTTTAGGCTGGTTTCACAGTGGGACGTTACAGGCGCACGTTAGAGCAGCCTGTAACGTAGCCCACCACACAGTAATGAAAAATCAATGGGGCTGTTCACAGTGCGGACGTTGCGTTACATTGTAACGCTGCGTCACAAGGCAACGTACTGCATGCAGTACTTTGGACGCGGCTGAGCCGCGTTAGACTGCTTGCACATGCTCAGTAATGTTGGGGAGGAGCGGAGAGCGGCCAGGCACATGGCTAATTAATATGCACTGCACTCAGTGACGTGCAGTGTTTACTTCCTGGAGCGGCCGCTCTGTGCGGCGATTGGCCGGTGGGACCACGTGATGCCGCATGCGCACAAGAGTGCGCATCACGGCATCACTGACGCCAGAGTGAGCTGCACAACGCGGCTCACTCTGACGTCCAGATCCAGCACCACCAGGCGTTGAGTTAGGGGGACGTTATGCGACCTTAACGCCCCCTCTAACGCAACGTCCTGGTGTGAAATTAACCTTAAAGTCAATTCAAAGCAATTAGTATTCTCCGACCTAAATACCTCCTGGTCTAATCTTTATGAAGAAGCAATAAGCATGCAGATAACATGTGTTTTTTAACTTCTTGGGTACCTGTTTTACGATATATTCCACATCAGAAAGCCTGCATATGTAACATTTTTTGAAGTTCTTCTAAGCTGTGGCAATTAAATAGATTGTTTAGAAAGACTGATAGACAGATTCAGGGCAAACAGAGGCAGTTTAAAGTGAACCAAGCACCTTTTTAGCACTCCAGACATTTCTATAGCACATGAAAAATGCATGCCAACAATCTGTTTCATTATTAAAATAAACTTTCATTTTACCAGTGGTAAACAGCAAAGCGCTGAAAAGTGCTAAAGTGTGAACTAGCCCTGACTACACCATCCTGCCCTTCTGGGAGGGGAGTTGTGGCTAAGCTGCTAAACACCACCCCCACCAATCAGGCTTTAGGAGAGGCGGGGTCTGCCACTCAACCCACACTTTCGTAGAAGTCTCCACCCGACTACTTCCATTCCCATAAAAACAAAAGTATTCAAAAGGACACTTGAAGTAAGGGCCCATTCACACTACAAGCTCTTTTCTGAGCACTTTGGGATTGATTAGCGCTTTTCAAAAATCGCTCCCATTCACTTTCATTAAAATTGTGGTAAAAACATTGCAATTTTCACGTACGTGATCATGAAATCGCAGTGGTTTTTTTTACACAATTTTAATGAAAGTGAATGGGAGCGCTTCTAGTGTGAATGGGCCCTCAGAGGGATAATGGGGGCTGCCATATAAATTTCCTTTTAAAACCAATACCAGTTGCCTGGTGTGGGCTAGCAAAAAAGGGCGCACAGGGATAGTGGACAAAAAGGGCGCCGCCATAGACTGCAATGCAAAATATCGGCTATTCGGCGCCCGACAGGAAAAAAAGGGCGCCCGAGAAATAGCGTTTTACAGGGATCGTGTTAACAAAAGGCTCCGTTTACAGGATAAAGTTTATAACAAATATCGTTTACAAGTTCGTTTTGACTTTGTATTATACTTATTTTTTCGTTTGTAAATTTAGATTTATGAGTTTTAACTAGTTTTTTCGTTTTAAAATTACGCTTACAAACCTATTACAACTAAAATTTCGTTTACACTTCTTTTTGCATTAAAAAATCGTTTTCATATGTATAATGCTTAAATAACGTTTCTGAACCTGATTGTATTAGAAATACATCGCTTTTGGTATTAACTTTGTTTTTACATTTATAATGTGTTGATTATAGTTACTAAAATATCGCTTTAAATATTACTGTTATTTTAAGATTTCTAATGCATAAGTGATTTTAAGGTTATCTATTGTATTGTATGTGTATATATTATATATACCTTTTTCTACTTCTAATATTATTAATGTATACGTGATTTTAAGGCCTACTATTCCATGACAAATATATAAATTATTTTATTCATGTTATTTGGAGTGAAGTATTTTAAGGATTAAATATATTATTGTTTATATGTGTTTAGCGTGTTTGTGCAGTGGGGATGGTTAGGTTTAGGCATTACTAGGGGGTCTAGGGGTTAGGGATAGGTACAGGGAGGGTTAGGTATAGTTACAGTGCAATATACACACCAACAGGGGGGTGGTTAGTTTTAGGCACCACCAGGGGGGTGGTTAGTTTTAGGCACCACCAGGGGGGTGGTTAGTTTTAGGCACCACCAGGGGGGTCTTAGGTTTAGGCACCACCAGGGGGGTCTTAGGTTTAGGCACCAACAGGGGGGTCTTAGGTTTAGGCACCAACAGGGGGGTCTTAGGTTTAGGCACCACCAGGGGAGGTCTTAGGTTTAGGCACCAACAGGGCGGTCTTAGGTTTAGGCACCAACAGGGGAGTCTTAGGTTTAGGCACCACCAGGGGGGTCTTAGGTTTAGGCACCAACAGGGGGGTCTTAGGTTTAGGCACCAACAGGGGGGTCTTAGGTTTAGGCACCAACAGGGGGGTCTTAGGTTTAGGCACCAACAGGGGGGTCTAGGGGTTAGGGATAGGTACAGGGAGGGTTAGGTATACTTACAGTGCAATATACACCACCAGGGGAGTGGTTAGGTTTAGGCATCACCAGGGGGGTGGTTAGTTTTAGGCACCACCAGGGGAGTCTTAGGTTCAGGCACCACCAGGGGAGTCTTAGGTTTAGGCACCACCAGGGGGGTCTAGGGGTTAGGGATAGGTACAGGGAGGGCTCTGTGTGAGAGTAAGGTTAGGTATAGTTATAGTACAATATATGTCATATATACAATTTATTAAATTATGTGCATTTACACAAAAGGGGGGTCTAGGTGAGAGGGATAGGGATAAGGAGATATATCTGTGACCCTAAAGTTAGGTATAATTGTAGTAAAATACCTGTAAAACCTACCATTCTAATACTATGCTTAATACACGTGTAAATAGCGTTTTTTTTTTCTATAGACGCTATTTGACGTTTTATTTCAGAATTTGTTTACTGTTATAGACGGTATTTTGCCATTTCATTTCCGTTTATTTAACCTATTTAGTACTAAATTATCGTTTATAACATATTAAACGAAAATATGGTTTTGCATTCAAACGTACAATTTCGGCTACACCCCGCGCCCTTTTTTCCACACGCCCTTTTTTGATAGACGCCACTGACACTGCTGATCCTTCATGCATCAGTAATCTGGATCACACACCTGAAACAAGCATACAGCTTTTCCAATCACACTTCAGTCAGAAAAATCAGAAAAATTTGATCTGCATGCTTGTTCAGCGTCTATGGATAAAAGTATTATAGGCAGAGGATCACCAGGGCAACCAGGCAACATGCATTGTTTAAAAGGAAATATTTCAACCTCCATATTCTCACTTCAGGAGTCCTTTAAAAAGGTTTTTTCTTTTACTGATTGAATGAGATGTGAAAGCATTAAATTAAATTCTGCCCATTAGAGACTGTCACGGAGATGCACATAATTCCAAGTTCCCAGGGGCGTAGCAATAGCCATAGTAACTGCTATGGGGCCCTGGAGAAGAGGGGGCCCAAATGGGTACTTAGTGTATTCACCATTAACTTTCTTGTGTTTCTCCACCCTCTGACTTTATCAGTGCCCAAGAACTATGTGCAGTGTAGATTGCATGAGAATGTGAATTGCCCAGTTATCTCATATCCATAGGGTGGGGGCAGGTGGCATTGCTTAAGAGCACCCCATGAAAGTTTTGCTTTGGGGCCCCCCATGTTCTCCAGCTATGCCACTGCAAGTTCCTGCATGATACCGATTGGTCCATTTTCAAGCTGTATACCGGTACATTTGAACACATCATTTGCTTAATCCTGCATCAACTCAGAATGAGTTCCATCTCACTGACCATCCCTTGTGTCCACTAATGATACAATCTTAATTGTATAATTCTACCAAAAAGAATAACCAAAACCAGTATAGCTGCACTCAAAAGAGCTAGAGTGCAGCTACACTGGTTTTGGTTGTTTTTGGTATTTTGTGATTACCACCACCGATGTTTAATCTATAATTTGGATGAACATCTTCTTTCGTGTTGTATAATTTGACCACTCTTATGTAATATGAGAGTACAGTATATTCATGGTTTATCCTTCAACTACAATCATCGGGTAACATTGAATCGTTGATGTGCACCTTGAAGGGGAACTGGAGTAAGAGGTATACAGAGGCTGACATATTTATTTCCTTTTAATCAATACCAGTTGCCTGGCAGCCCTGCTGGTCTATTTCTCTGCAGTAGTATCTGAATAACACCAGAAACAAGCATGCAGCTAGTCTTGTCAGATCTGACTTTAAAGTCTGAAACACCTGATCTGCTGCATGCTTGTTCAGGGGCTATGGCTATTAGTATTAGAGGCAGAGGATCAGCAGGGCTGCCAGGCAACTGGTATTGCTTAAAAGGAAATAAACATGGCAGCCTCCATATCCCTCTCTCTTCAGTTGTCCTTTAAAGCTTTTTTTTTATTTTTTATTTTTTTTTTAGTTTGCCGGATGACTCCTTTACTCACCTGGGGCTTTCTCTGCCCCTTGCAGCAGACTGTCCCATGCAGACCACTCTGCTCTCCGTCCCCGTCCCGGGCTCCCCGCACGGTGCAGAGGTTGGCCTTACTGCACCTGCTTGAAGCGCCGCTGTCAATCATGGCCACGTTGCCCACAGCGGCGCGGGACAGTCAGCTACAAGGGACTGGAGAAAGCCCCAGGTGAGTAAAGTTTGTTTTTCAATTTTGCCTGATGACTCCTTTAAAGTGCACCTCAACTAGGTTGAACATTTTGACTTGTTTACCTGGGACTTCTTTCAACACTCCATAGTGTCAGCGTCCTCTGGGCCCCTCCATTTTCTTGCTGACAGCTCCAAAAATATTTGTGACTGTTGCACCAATTGCACATTTGTAGTCCCGCCTGCTGCATGATCACACCCGTGTTGCATGTTGCACATGCATGGTTCTGAAAAGAATAAACTGCATGTGCGCATAATGCTCCCGGCAACAATAATATTATTGCAGAGCACGTGGACAGGACATGTGCAGTTGGTGCGACTAGAACAGCAGTTGCAGATATTTTGAAGCTACCAGCCAGAGATCAGAGGGGACTCAGAGGGACCTGACACACTATAGGGAGCTGGAAGAAGACCCAGGTAAGTAAACGTCACATTTTTCAGCCTAGTTCAGGTGAACTTTAACCTTCCTGGCGTTCTGATTCCCGCGGCCCTGCGGCTGCGGGAACGTTTTTTGCACATTATTTTTTTTTTAAATTTTTCATGTAGCTAGTCTAGCGCTAGCTACATGAATCCCCCCTCCCTGCGGCGTACCTTCCACTCCTCCGATCGCTGCCGGCGCAATGGCCGGTCCGGTAATCCCGTTCTGAACGGGATTTCCTGGAGGGCTTCCCCATCGCCATGGCGACGCACGTCGTGACATCACAGGGAGACCCGATCCACCCCTCAGCGCTGCATGGCACTGATTGGCCAGGCAGCGCACGGGGTCTTGGCTGGGAGGGTGCTGTATCGTGGCGGGTAGCTTGCTGCGTGTTTAAAAAAAAATAAAAATATTCAAATAGGCCCAGCGGGGCCTGAGCAGTCACCTCCGGCGTCTCTGGACGAGCCTAGCTCGTCCAGAACGCCAGGGAGGTTAATATTCTTTGCCTCGAAAGGCTTGGCTCTTTCACACTAGTGCGTTTCCACTGCATTGCATTACCCCTTTTAAAATGCAAGGTGACTCTAAAGCAATTCTATGGGACATTTCAAATGGGATGCAGTGTGATGAGCCGGAAGCATCCGATCTAACGCTAAGTCATCAGCGCGGTATGGCACAGCATCTACGGTACCAAGTTAACCAGAAGACATGCAAGTCAGTGGTGCTGCAGATATATTAAACTTTGCCTCTTAGGGTCGCAGTGCACATGCGCCAATTTAATCTGGCTGTGCGACAGAAAAATTGCTTGCAATACTCATTTCCACCACAGGAAGTGAGCAGCAGAGAACCTCACTTATGGTGTGCTTAGCTGCCAAGAATTACATTAACAATGGTAGCTACGAAGCTTGTTTTTAGCAGTACAACCATCCGATCGCACCACAGTAAAACCGCTGGTTGCCAATTTGAAACCAGCCGAAGGCCAGACACCCACTAGGAGCGATTTTCTGAGCAATTTGAAAGCTCTTACTAATGTAATGCTATGGGTGTGATCCCTCTTGAGCAATGTGATGTTGTATAAATTCCCAATAGCATTGCATAAGCTTTTTCAAATTACTAGCGCTTGGAAAAGTGCTACGAGTGGGTTTCTGGCCTAAGAGATTTTTCTGAGCGCTTGTGATTTTAAAAGCTCTTGCTAATGTCATGCTATGTGTGGATTCTCAAAGGAGTGATGTGATTTTATAATTATCACCCATATCATTGCATTAGCAAAAGCATTTCAAAGCACTAGAGCTTAACCACTTGAAGACCGCAGTCTTTTCACCCCTTAAGGACCAGAGCCTTTTTTCCATTCAGACCACTGCAGCTTTAACAGTTTATTGCTCGGTCATACAACCTACTATCTAAATGAATTTTACCTCCTTTTCTTGTCACTAATACAGATTTCTTTTGGTGCTATTGGATTGCTGCTGCAATTTTCAGTTTTTATTATATTCATCAAAAAAGACATGAATTTTGTCAAAAAAAAATGTTGTTTTTTTTTTTACTTTCTGTGCTGGCATTTTTCAAATAAAGTAACATTTCTGTATACATTTTTGTCCAGATTTATTGTGCTACATGTCCTTGATTAAACAAAAAAAAACAAAAAAACATTCAGTGTATATTTATTGGATTGGGTAAAAGTTATAGCGTTTACAAACTATGGTGCCAAAAGTGAATTTTCCCATTTTGAAGCATCTCTGACTTTTCTGAGCACCTGTCATGTTTCATGAGGGGCTAAAATTCCAGAATAGTATAAATACCCCCCAAATGACCCCATTTTTGAAAGAAGACATCCCAAAGTATTCACTAAGAGGCATGGTGAGTTCATAGATTTTATTTTTTGTCCCAAGTTAGCAGAAAATTACACTTCGTGGCAGAGTTCATTTTTTTTTGTCACAGACTCGCCTTGCCCCTCTGAATACTTTGGGGTGTCTACTTTCCAAAATGGGGTCATTTGTGGGGTGTGTTTACTGTCCAGGCATTTTGAGGGGTGCTAAATTGTAAGCACCCCGGTAAAGCCTAAATGTGCTCATAGGACTTTAGGCCCCTTAGCGCACCTAGGCTGCAAAAAGGAGTCACACATATGGTATCGCCTAACTCTAGAGAAATAGGATAATGTGTTTTTGGTTGTATTTTTACACATACTCTTGCTGGGTGGGAGAAATATCTCTGTAAATTTTTTTTCACACACAATTGTCCATTTACTGAGAGATTTCTCCCACCCAGCATGGGTATGTGTAAAAATACACCACCCGAAACACATTATACTACTTCTCCCGAGTATGGCGATACCACATGTGTGACACTTTTTTGCAGCCTATGTGCACTAAGGGGCCCAACGTCCTAGAAGTACCTTTAGGATTTCACAGGTCATTTTGAGGCATTTGGTTTCTCGACTACTTCTTACGCTTTAGGGCCCCTAAAATTCCAGGGCAGTATAGGAACCCCACAAGTGACCCCATTTTAGAAAGAAGACACCCCAAGGTATTCCGGTGTATGGGGAGTATATAGAAGATTTTATTTTTTGTCACAAGTTTGTGAAAGTGTCAGAGGCTCCCTTAGCTCACTATCCTATTTGGCTTGGCACTGCTATAGGCCTGAGGAAGCGGGCTTAGACCCGCGAAACGCGTCGCCACCTGTGCTACCAATAAAATCTTTTGTTTATGCAAAGATTTGTCATCATTGAGGTAAGCAACCTCAAACCTTTTTCCGGTTTTAAACTGCTTTTAAACGCTTTTATCTACAACCTGGGCGCCTCTTTCAACCATACGGTGTATGGGGAGTTCATAGAAGATTTTATTTTTTGTCACAAGTTTGTGAAAGTGGCATTTTCCACTAACTTGTGACAAAAAATAAAATCTTCTATAAACTCACCATACACCTAACGGAATACCTTGAGGTGTCTTCTTTCTAAATAGATGGCGCTATTGTGGCCAGGAACGCGAAGAATCACTCCCGTCCCCAGCCTGTCAGCTCCTGTCACCGAAACAGGAAGTGGCTGCCGGCGGGGCCAGGAGGATTGGAGGGAGACGGTGAGGGTACCGGAAAGCTGCAGGGGGCTATTGGAAGCCCCAGGTGAGTAAAACGCATTTTTTTTTTTTTTACTTAAGTGTCCCTTTAAGTGCGGGCTGGATGGTGGTGTTTGTTGCTCTGCAGTGGAGACTGCAGTCTTGGTGCTGGATATCCTTCAATTACAGGATATTTTCATCCGAAAAGATAGAGTAACCCAGCCGCCCCCAAAGGTGAGATGACTATCTCTTTCGGAGGTTTTGTCACTGATAATGCATTTTTGCGGTTTTATGCTTATTGCTATTTTATATTTATTTTTTCAGGTTAAAACAGCTGAGGCAGGAGATAGAAAACCTCCTCCTACTTATAAGCGATGCCCTATGTGTAATGTGAAAGTGCAATTGCCTTGTGCTAAAACTTTATGCCAACAGTGTATGGAGAAAGTTTTGGGAGAGCAGTCGGGTCCTTCTGTGCAAGAGACCTTTCAGGCTTTTATGGAAGAGATTAATTCTTCTTTAGCTTCATTTAAATCTTCTTTATTAAATGCAGGTGCTTCTACTTCTCAGGAGACTGTGGCTATTAATCCTGTTACTGAAACTGAGAATCAGGCAGAGAGGTGTGAATTCAGAGGAGTCAGACTCAAAGGAAGTGGAAGTTGATGCTCCTTTTCTACCCAAAACCTGAATCGCAGATAGAAGATACAGAGGCCTTAATTGCTGCAATTAATGAAACTTTGGAATTGAATGAGGCGGTAACTAATTTATCAATTCATGACCAATTATACAAAGGGATGGAGAAAACACAAGGCCTTGTTTTTCCAGTTCATAATACTATCAAACAGACTATTCTGCAAGAATGGAGAGATCCAGAGAAAAAAACTTCTCATTTCTAAAGCAGTTAAACATAGATTTCCTTTTACTGTTGAGGATTCGGCTCTTTAGGATAAGTGTCCAAAATTAGATACTCCTTGTTCACAGGTTACAAAGCAAGATTTGGCGTTCGAGGATTTGGGGGATCTTAAGGATCCTGTTGATAAAAGGATTGATGCCCATCTTAAAAGATCATGGGAAGCTTCAGCAGCTAGACAAGACAAATAACATTTATAGCGCGCTTTTCTCCTGGCGGACTCAAAGCTCCTTTTAGGCCTGCAGTAGCTTCCACCTGTGTGGCTAGAACTTTAGAGAGTTATGGATTAACCAACTTAGAGCTAATATTTTAGTCGGTACATCGGTTGAACAATTGATTGAGTCTATTACCATTCTTAGCAAAGCAGCTATTTAGCAGTTGTCTCTGCAGAGACGATCAGATTTACTGCTAGATCCTCGGCTCTGGTTAATGTATCACGCAGAGCCTTCTGGTTAAAAACTTGGGATGGTAATTTAGCATCCAAGAATAGGCTTTGTGGAGTGCCTTTTACTGGAGACCTTTTATTTGGTCCCGAGTTGGATCTGGTGTTAGAAAGAACTTCTAATGCTGGGCATACACGGCTCATTTCCCCCTTATCAATCAAGCCGCTGATGGCTCGATTGATAATTTCCGACAGGTCCAATCAGCGAGGTGCTCGATTCCCCGCTTGATACCCGCGGGCGGACAATGGAAGAAAACGAGCGGAAGATAAGGAGCGCCCGTGGGGACGAGCGGGGATTGATCCAGGCGCCGGCGGGGACAAGCAGGGATGCGCCAGGATCGAACCAGCGGCTCAATCCGCCGCATAAATCTGACCGTGTATGCCCAGCATAACAAGAAGACTTTTCCCAAGAAACAGAAAGTCGCTAATAAGTTTTTTCGTAAATCAAAAATTGATCAGGCCTCCCAAGATCAGAAAGGAAATAAAAGGTGGTCCTTTGATAAATCAAAGAGGAGGGTTTTGATCTAAAACTAAAAATCACAATGACTCGTGTCTGGCAGTAGGAGGAAGACAGATATTTTTCTCACAATTGGGCAAAAGTGGCAAAAATTCCTTTTATTTGACAAACAGTCAAATTTGGTTATCAGAGTTTGCCCTTCCTCCTCCGTCAAGGTATGCGATGTCAAGACCTCCAAAAGATCCCGTTCTTGTTCCAAAGATTCTGGACATTTTACAAAACATGCTAAATCAAAATGTGATTTGCAGAGTTCCAATGTCGGAGCAGAAGCAGGGATTTTATTCAATGATATTTCTGGTAAAGAAACAAACAAACAAACAAACAAACAAACAATCAATCAATCGGGTAAGTTCAGTCTGATATTGAATCTAAAAATGTTAAATCCTTTCATGAGAAAGAAAGAATTTTGCATGGCAACGATTTTTTCAGTAAAAGATTTGCTGTTTCCAGGGGCGTTCATGGCTTCT
Source organism: Hyperolius riggenbachi (assembly GCF_040937935.1). NCBI lineage: Eukaryota > Metazoa > Chordata > Amphibia > Anura > Hyperoliidae > Hyperolius > Hyperolius riggenbachi. The sequence goes on from NC_090648.1 coordinate 63,528,626, forward strand.
CTGGATCTCAGAAATGCTTATTGGTATGTTCCAATACACAGAAACTCCGAAAAACATCTGAGGTTTGCCTTACAGGTAAATAAGGTAGTGATGCATTTCCAGTTCATTTGCCTCCCATTTGGGATCACTTTCGCGCCAAAAATGTTTACAAAAAGTCTGGGGGAAGCTCCGATTCCACTAAGGGAAAAGTCAGTTAGGGTGGTTCCTTACCTAGACGACCTTCTGATACTAGACAATTCTGCGGAAGAATTAAGGAATCATCTGCAAATAGTCCCAGAACATTTGCCGTACTCAGGTTGGATTATAAATCTAGAAAAATCATGCCCGATTCCAAACCAAAAAAACAACAACAAAAAAAAACCCTTTTATTCCTGAGCATACTAATAGCCTCGCTGACTCAAAACATTTTTCTTCCTCCAGAAAAAGGGTAAAAACTAAAAAAGTAAATTCAGATTTTGCAGGAGGAGATCCGGCCTACATTGAGGCTGGTGTCTCGAGTGTTGGGATTGATGTCCTCTACGATGGTAGCGGTGCCATGGGCACTAGCACATATCAGGAAACTACAGGTTTCTGATGGAAAATTGGAATGGGCACTCTCAGAGCCTGGAATTCAGAGTGACCATTCCGAAATCAGTTCTGTAGTCTCTTCAGTGGTGGTTGGAGGATTCTAACCTTCTGAGAGGCAATCTATGAAAAATACTCACCACGGATGCAAGTTCGTGGGGTTGGGGAGCTCATGTGGGCCATGTAGCCTTCCAGGGGAAGTGGTCGAAACAGGAGTCGCAGGACTCCCAATTGGAGGGAATTAGGAGCAGTAAAGGTTAGCCCTGGTTCAAGTAAAACCAATATTGCACCAATCTCACATATTGGTACAATCAGACTACGTTACGACGGTAGCGTTTATGAACAAACAAGGTGACACGAGATCCCGGTTATTGCAGGAAGTTGCGGAAAAGATTTTATTCTGGGCAGAAGAGAATGTATTGTCCTTGAGAGTGATTCATCTCAAAGGAACATTGAACATAGATGCAGACAAGTTAAGCAGAAACAAAGTTCTGTCGTCCGAGTGGTCACTAAACAAGGACGTTTCTACAGATTACGGAAAAATGGGAAACTCCGTCTGTGGATCGTCTTGCAAAACAGGAAAATGCACAGACTCAAATTCTTTTCATTGAACACAAGGGACAATGCACTGGGAGTGAATGCATTCAATCACCAGTGTAACTTTCCATTAATTTACGCGTTTCCTCCTCTAAACATAATTCCAGCGGTTCTCAGAAAATGGAGGGAAAAACGGGGGCGAATGATTGATTGCGCCCTTTTGGCCAAGGAGAAGTTGGTTTGCAATGATTAAGTCCTTTACGGTAGAGGAGCCCTGGTTACTTCCGCTCAGGCCAGATCTTCTGGTTCAAGGCAAACTTTGGCATCCACATCGGTTGAATCTGGCAGTTTGGATCCTGAGCTAGTTTGGTTAGTCTTGGAGTATCAGACAAAGCAGCCTCAACTCTGATTGGGAGTCGTAAAGATGTCACCAGGAAAATGTACTTAAAATATTGGAAGACTTTCCATTTCTGGCTGAAAAAGTCAAAGTTGGATAGCTTGTCTATTCCAGCAGTTCTGAATTTTCTCCAGGATGGCTGGGATAAAAAAAGTTTCTATCAGTACTCTTAAGGTGCAGATGGTAGCTCTAACTGCATTCTCAGGTATTCTCATCTCTACCTCTCCTTCGATTTTTAAGCCACGTTTCACCTTAGGACTTATCTGTGGTGTTACAAGGTTTTTCTAAACAACCAATTAAACCGTTGCAGGATTGGTCACTCAAGATGCTTACGCTTAAAGTAGTATTCTTGATATTGTTATAATTTAAGTAGGCCTCAGTTATTTGGACTGAGGTTTAGGTAAAAGACTTGTTCGCAGAGTATACCTTTAAAATAGTTTCTCGTGATGCAAGCAGAAGCATTTCAGTGTCGACTTGAAGCAGATGATACAAGCAGATACTGAGAACATGTTCCTGAAGGAAGGCCACAGGCCTACACTGCCCCAGACAAATGGGAGTACGAGATCAACATAGGCCATATTTACAAAATATCACATTCTTGCATATAAGTGAAAAGTGGTCATGGAATATTAATCGAGTAGGTGGGTATTATGACACCACGAGGGGTCTAAGCCAAGTCAGGTCTGGGGGATGGCTAAGATGAGGTCACATTTAACCCTTTCCTAGTCAGTATTAAAGGGCCGGATGGGCAGATGGAGCGCACTCTTATTCCTACTTTCATGCTCTCTATATGCTGACTGGAACACCTAATTATTTCCTTTCCTTATGTACTCTGATAGAATGTATGCTGTACATAGGTAGTCTAGAAGATGTACCTTAGAATAGCCATAAAAGGACCTGATTATCTTCAGCAGGAAGGTAATCACGCAGCTGTAACGCAAGGCAAGAATCTGCTTGGCTAAGATATGACGAACTGTATCTGTATATCTGGTTTCCTGAATAAATAACTTAAGAGTTTCTTAGGTGTCTTCAATGTACATCCCCTGCTTTCTGTGATGAGTCGTGTTTGCAACTCTTGCTGATGAGTTTGCTGGTGCCAGAGCAAAAGGTGATTTATAACAGTGGTGCCGTAAACCCAGTGCTGTCTAGCAGAAAAGACAAGACAGAAAAGGGCCGGGCCATAGGTAGTATTTAGTCTATCGAGAAATTCCACAGCGAAACAAGCAGAGAAGACGGACGCGGATAGGCTTATCGAGAGGATAAGTGTTGTGTGGGAGGCTGCATGAGCCAGCACACGGGCTGCAGTTCGAGGTAATCAGCGGCGGATCTCTTGGACTTTGAATTTCAACTGTGCCGTACACGCAGTTGTATGCCTAAACAGGATCAGAAGCTATCCCAGGCACGGCCCAGCAAATGCCGCAGTAGATGATCCGCTGAGAGCAGCAAAGCGAAGTGAAGATACTCAGCAGCTTCGAGGAGAGAGTCCATATTGATCCGTGGGAAATTTGCTACAGCTAAATCGTACTAGCAGGATAAGAAGTCCGTATTAGGCTCAACACACACCATACAATCTTGGTTGTACAGATTTACCAAATCTATGTAGTATAAGGGCCAACAGATTGAAAATACCTTGAATGATTGATTGGATAAGCTCTTATACTACATGAAAGTGGTAAGATTGAACAACTAAGATTGTATGGTGTGTGTTGAGCCTTAATAGGCAAGTTTAAAAGTTTTGTTTATTTGATTTTGAAGCAGTGTTTGGTGTCTATGTTAACAGTAGTTTTTTTTTTTTAGACATGTGCAGTACTAGCGTGTTATTTTCTTCTGTGGGTTTTTTTTCTTTCTTCTCCTCGTGTTCTGTTAGTAGCAGGTTCAGTTGAGGCTGCATACAAGTGATTTTTTTTGTCTCTTCACTTCCCTTTGGATTAATAGCAATAGTATGTGACGGTCTGACCAGTATACTGATAGTCTGGGAGATACCAGATGTGTGTGTGCTGTCCCCCCGCAGAAGGGGGGGCTGCAGTTTACAGTGGTGGGGAGAGAAAAGCGAGAGACACAGTCCGGGTTTCAGATAACAATTACTACGGCTAGGAGAGTTTGTGAACCTAAAGTCCCTATTTTCAGGACAGACTTGTTTTGGAGACAGATCTAAAGTTTTGTCCTAAAGTAATGTCTAGATTTCATAGATCTTAGCACATAGTTTTGCCTACATTCTGTGTGAATCCAAATTGTGAGAAAGGATTTTTCACACTTTGGATGGTAGAAGTACTGAAATATATAGCCAGAACAGCTGATATTAGAAAGTCAGATTAATTTGTTATTTTCAGGTAAGAATTTAGGTCAAGCTGCATTTAAATCCACTATTGCTAATTGGATTAAATTAGCCATTATTGAGGCATATAGGGTCATGAAAGTTGAACCTCCAGCATCATTTAAAGCACATTCTACAAGGGCTATAGCAGCTTCTTGGGCAAATAAAGCAGGGGCTTCTCCTGAACAAATATGCAAGGCTGCACCATGGTCAACATTTTCTACGTTCATTCGCCACTATCGGATTGATGCATTGTCTGGTCACGACTAAGCGTTTTGGAAGGAAGGTTCTCCAAGCAGTAATCCAACCTTAAAGAGAACCTGTACTGAGTAAAAATATTTAAAATAAACACATGAGGTAACTTCAAATGAACATTACATAGTTACCTTGCCATCAGTTCCTCTCAGAAGCTCACCATTTTCTTCTGACAATAATCCCTTACAGTTCTGACAATATTTTGTCAGATCTGAAATATATCAGTTCCTGTCAGTAAAATATCAGTTGCTGTCAGTTATAGTTGAGAGGAAAACTGATGTACCAGGTAATGCCCATGTTTCCCTATGGCTCAAGTGGGCGATGTTACAGTTTAACTGTGTGCGGACCAGAAAGCTGTTATGGGTAATGGCCATTTTCAAAATGGAAGACGGAAAATTCCCTTGATCACAATGAACAAACAGGACGCGGGACAGGAGAAAGGCACTGAGGAGTAATCAACATGGAAGGTAAGTATGACTTGTGTATGCTTATTTTGACTTTTAATTTTCAGTTCCGGTTTTCTTTAAGGTTATATTACTTGTTAATAGTCTAACCTTGCCCTGAAGGATTGTGGCAAAAAGCAGAGTTAGTACCTGCTAACGATGTTTTGAACAATTCTTCAGGGCAACGATCCCACCCGGGTGTTACGTCTTGTCAGATAGTGGAACTAGTTGTGGGTTAGTTGGTTGTTCACCTTTTTTTCAGCTCTAGGACATGGCAGACAAGTGAGTGGTTAGGGAGGGACCCCTGTGGGAGGGATGCCTGCACGGGGCGGTCCTGCTAGCGACGCAATCTTGCGATTTGCGTCCAACTGAAGCCTCCCACCTGAATGCTAATGGCTGCTAGATGTGGTATGGCAGGTAAAGGGTGTATGACAGTGCATCCTGATTTGCTGACGAGCACCTGCTGACGACTTAAATGTAGCTGGATGCATGTATTGCTGTGTTCTATTGCTTGTGTGTGTTGGTTGTTCACCTGTCAGGTACTTGTCTAAAACACACTGAGCATGAACTAATTATTTGATTATTTTATAGGGGAAGGGCTGTCTGTTCCTGCATGTGGGAGGGGCAACATCTCACCTTGCCCTGAAGGATTGTTCAAAATATCGTTAGCAGGTACTAACTGCCTTTTTTTGGGCAGTTGGAAACAGCTGTTATTTCCCACAATGCAACAAGCCTCCCACAGTGTGACATCAGTACCCTGGGGTTTCACCATAATATCAGCCACACCGACTATGACCAGTTTGAGAAAATATTTCTTATGAGAAAGGAGGCATCAGCTACCGATTAAGAAAGTTCAATCCTGGGTTACAGTTCCTCTGTAAAAAGCTCTTGCAGTGTGAACAAGACTAAGTGAGAGGGTCTGTACAGGATCTTCTCAAAAAATTAGCATATTGTGATAAAGTTAATAATCTTCTGCAGTGTACTGATAAACATTAGACTTTCATATATTTTAGATTCAAATACACACAACTGAAGTAATTCAAGCTTTTTATTGATTTAATATTGATGGTTTTGGCATACAGCTCATGAAAACCCCAAATTCCTATCTCAAAAAATTAGCATATTTCATCCGACCAATAAAAGAAAAGTGTTTTTAAAACAAAAAAAGTCAACCTTCAAATAATTATGTTTAGTTATGCACTCAATACTTGGTCGGGAATCATTTTGCAGAAATGTCTGCTTCAATGCGGCGTGGCATGGAGGCAATCAGCCTGTGGCACTGCTCAGGTGTTATGGAGGCCCAGGATGCTTCGATAGCGGCCTTAAGCTCATTCAGAGTGTTGGGTCTTGTGTCTCTCAACTTTCTCTTCACAATATCCCACAGATTCTCTACGGGGTTCAGGTCAGGAGAGTTGGCAGGCCAATTGAGCACAGTAATACCATGGTCAGTAAACCATTTACCAGTGGTTTTGGCACTGTGAGCAGGTGCCAGGTCGTGCTGAAAAGTGAAATCTTCATCTCCATAAAGCTTTTCAGCAGATGGAAGCATGAACCCACTTTTGACCCTGAAAAAACGGCAGAAGCGCCTGACCTAAGCTACAGAGAAGCAGCACTGGACTGTTGCTCAGTGGTCCAAACAAAATGAAAGCAACTTTTACATGTCATTCGGAAATCAAGGTGCCAGAGTCTGGAGGAAGACTGAGGACTCGGGGAGAAGGAAATAACAATATGCCTGAAGTCCAGTGTCAAGTACCCACAGTCAGTGATGGTCTGGGGTGCCATGCCAGCTGCTGGTGTCGGTCCACTGTGTTTTATCAAGGGCAGGGCCAATGCAGCTAGCTATCAGGAGATTTTGGAGCACTTCATGCTTCCATCTGCTGAAAAGCTTTATGGAGATGAAGATTTCATTTTTCAGCACGACCTGGCACCTGCTCACAGTGCCAAAACCACTGGTAAATGGTTTACTGACCATGGTATTACTGTGCTCAATTGGCCTGCCAACTCTCCTGACCTGAACCCCGTAGAGAATCTGTGGGATATTGTGAAGAGAAAGTTGAGAGACACAAGACCCAACACTCTGGATGAGCTTAAGGCCGCTATCGAAGCATCCTGGGCCTCCATAACACCTGAGCAGTGCCACAGGCTGATTGCCTCCATGCCACGCCGCATTGAAGCAGACATTTCTGCAAAATGATTCCCGACCAAGTATTGAGTGCATAACTAAACATAATTATTTGAAGGTTGACTTTTTTTTGTTTTAAAAACACTTTTATTTTATTGGTCGGATGAAATATGCTAATTTTTTGATAGGAAATTTGGGTTTTCATGAGCTGTATGCAAAAATCATCAATATTAAAACAATAAAAGTCTTGAACTACTTCAGTTGTGTGTATTTGAATCTAAAATATATGAAAGTCTAATTTTTATCAGTACATTACAGAAAATAATGAACTTTATCACAATATGCTAATTTTTTGAGAAGATCCTGTATATTACACCACTGATGCTAAAGCGGTTATATTGAATAGAGCGGAAGGTCACAGCATACTAGAACAATGAACCACAAATAATGTGAACTTCACACGCCAATATCAAGAAGATTGTCTTTTTCTTCTTGCACATAGCACAACATAAGCAGCATGCTGCAATGCACATAGTGTGAGTAGGCTTCAAAAGAATGCCCTTTTTTTCTTCGGATACATTCACAGTGGTGCATTGCAAGTCAGCTTAATACACTCAACCACCTACATGACAATCACAGGGTGGCAGGTGTATTGCGATATATTGGCATGGAAGTGCAGTTAATTTCCACAACACACGCAAGTTGAAAATGAACCATTAATTTAATTAGCTGTATGCTTCACTGTAGGTCTAACAGCACCACATTCTCAACTTATTGTAGTGCAGCTATAATCTGGGAACACAATGGCCAGCCACTGTAAATGCAGCCTTAGGTGTGTACTGAGCTTTAGGATGGAGGGGTGTGGAGTATTAGGGCCCATTTCCACTATCACGAACCTGCATGCATTTTCTGCACGCCGATTCACATAACCAATACAAGTTGATTAGCCCATTTCCACTTGTCAGGAAAAGAGAGCGTTTTTCCGTGCAGAAAAAAAAAAATCTGCACAGAAGAGCCACCAGATTTCAAACACCTCAAGGCAGTGTGCAATTCACATACAATGTAATTAATAGAAAATTCACATGCATTTTCACATAAAATCAATGTAAAAGCACACAGGTACTGACATGGTTAAATTTGCATACATACACAAAAACGCACGCAAATTTGCACTTAAAGAGAGTCTGAAGTGAGAATAAATCTCGCTTCAGACCCCATAGTAAGCCTCTGCTAAACCGCTATCCCGCGGCTTAACGGGGGTCCCTTCACCCCCAAATCCCCCTCCGTGTAGCGGGGAAGCGCTTCCTGGTTGGGGCAGGGCTAACCGCCGCAGCCCTGCCCCACACGCGTCTGTCAGCGCGCATCTCCGCCTCTCCCCCGCCCCTCTCAGTGAAGGAAGACTGAGAGGGGCGGGGGAGAGGCGGCGATGCGCGTCTGATAGACGCGACCGGAGGCAGGGCTGCAGCCGTTAGCCTTGCCTCCAGGAGCGACCAAGTCTTGCGGGGGTGAGTTTGGGGGTGAAGGGACCCCCGTTTAGCGGCGCTATAGCGGCGGTTTACCAGGGGCACACGTGCACCTGCTAACTATGAGCTCTGAAGCAAGATTTATTCTCACTTCAGAGTCTCTTTAAATTCACATACAAATCAGCATTCGAATTAGTTTTCACATTTTCCGCAACGAATTTGCACTGCAAAAGTGGAAACAGACCCTAAACCTTTTTCCTAAAGCACCTACAATTTTCATTGGGCAATCACTGACTAATTTTACCACCTCTGAATACTATGAGCAGATGGTTTAGGTTTATTCTTATACTACAAACTCCTTTGGCCTCATACCACATAGAGGTGGAAAAATTGGCCAATCAAAATAAAATGTGTGTACCAGGCTTAAAGGAAACCAGGGACTAAATACGTTTTTTTTTTTACATACCGGGGACTTCCTCCAGCCCCATACACACGGATCTCTCCGACAACTACCAGAGAAATCCGTAGAGGGCCTACTTCTCTTGCGCAGACTGGCAGAAGTTAAAGGGAAGGTTCAGGGACTATGAAAAAAAAATCCACATCCACTTACCTGGGGCTTCCTCCAGCCCATGGCAGGCAGGTGCCCCCGGCGCTACTCCGCAGGCTCCCGGTGGCGCGGCCAACCTGGCCGGCAGCCAGGTCAGGCTTCTCTTCTGTGCTCCAATCTGGGCGTCACTGGTGCGCGCTGACATCATCGGACGTCCTCCGGGCTGTACTGCGCAGGCTCAGTATTCTGAGCCTGCGCAGTACAGGTCGGAGGACATCCGATGACATCAGCGCACCCGCCTCAAACGCAGATTGGAGCGCAGAAGAAACCCCGCCTGGCCAGGTTGGGCGCGCCACCGGAGACCACCAGGAGCGCCGCCGAGGGCACCTCCTGTCTGCCATGGGCTGGAAGAAGCCCCAGGTAAGTGGATGTGGATTTTTATTTTTTTTTTCCATAGTCCCTGAACCTTCCCTTTAAAGGAACTCGATACAAACTGAGGACAGTGGCGTGGGAGCGATCCATGTGGATGGGGCTGGAGGAAACCCCATGCATGTATAAAAATTTTAATTTAGTCTCTGATACATTAAGTTTTAAACAAACCAATCATGTTTTTAATTAAAAGAAATGACACCACACGTAGTCACAAAAAAAAACTGCATTTTTGTTAACCAAAAAGAAAAAAATGAAAAAAAAAATATACATAAAATGAGAATATAATTCTCATCTGAGCAAAGGTGCAAGCAGACGGCTTTACACTAAATACACTGCAGTTTTACCATAGGAAACATTACATCACAAATACCAATATACAGTCCCAGAATTCAACTGGAGCCTAGTGGTGTGCCCTACTGTACAAAACAGGAAGTGAGGATGGTCATGAATGGGCGCCAACCGCATCTTGGCCCAGGAGCTCACACTTCGCTGTGCTTATCTATAGAATTTCATCCCAAAAACCCTCCTTGTTCCTAGTAATGAGCCTTTGTCACATCCCTGTACGCCTTTCCTGAGCACATACTAAACCTAGTGCCACCGGAAGCTGCTGCCAAGTATCTGTCGCTCTACACCTTCCAATCTCAACCCCCAACTCATCCGTCGCTTGGAATTCCTAGAAATCTTGAGAATATAGGTGTAGCTGCTTGGGGAACAGAAAAGTGGAATGTTTGATTGAACCCTCCCTATCATTGTCCATAACTTTAGCTCAGAGTTAAGTCATTTAAAGTAAATCTGTGAGGTTGGGGGTGCCTGTAAAAGATACTCGCCACAAGAGAGGGAAGCCTCTAAATCTTCAAGAGACTTCCTTCATCATCCTCCACCAAGCCATTTGTGACCAGGAACCCGCACAGCTAGAAGCACAGACAGGCATGGGCTTCGCCAGAGAACACCAAGCCCCATCCGAGCAGTGTGGTCTAGAGATGGTAAATGAGATGCAAATAGTTTTGAGTTGATGTTGGATTATGCAAACTTTGTATGCAAATTCATGCAGCTTGAAAATGGACTAATCAAAATTTTTCCTCAGCAGGATTTGATTGGTTCATACTGCATAATACTGCATCAACTCAAAATTTGCATCTCATTGACCATCCCTAGTGCTGTTGCACAGGCATCCCGTGCGTGCGCAGTAGCATGGACCCGTTCGGGCTTGGCATTTTCTGATGGAGCCTGAGTGGGTCCGTGCTATTGCACATGTGCCGGCCTTTGGTAATGGGATTAGCGGAGGAACAGCAGGGAGGTAGTCGTGAGAAGCCTCTAGGTCAGGCATGGGCAAACTTAGCCCTCCAGGTGTTGAGGAACTACAACTCCCACAATGCATTGCAGGAGTCTGCCACAGTCATGACCCAAAGGCAAATGCATTGTGGGATTTGTAGTTCCTTAACAGTTGGAGGGCCAAGTTTGCCCATGCCTGCTCTAGATCATCCAGAGACTTCGCTCTATTGAGGGAAGTACCGAAAGTAGGATCATTAAAGCAAATCTGTAAGGGGGGAGGACTGAAAGAAAAACCATCTTCTTGGCTAAAATGCCAATTCTTGGCCCTTCTATTTTCTGGCACAGCACGTGTCTGAAGTCATAGCTCCAGGCCTGTGATTCAACTAGTACCACAGCTAAAGGATTATTTTATTTCTTTTTAATGGTGAAAAGTAGCTATCTTCATCTTTTTTAGCCTTGAAAAGTTAGAGTACAGTTGTTAAATATCCCTCAGTCTCCTGAAGGATTCCCCCACAATACCGACCCTCATCCATCTACACCTGCAGGGACAGAGTAAAATGTACTCCTTGTGCCACAGAGGCAATTAATGAGCTCTGCTGAGACACCAATTCCCTCACCTGTGTATGTTTGTGATTTTTTGCAGAACAGGCACTGTTGGGAATACTTCAGAAACCCTGGAGTAGATCATTCATAAAGCACAAATTCTCTTACACTCTGTGCCACTGCTCCATCTGGCCACCTGGTGGCACTACTGAGCACATAGAAGATAAGCTCTGTTAGGGCTCTTTTCCACTATGAAATGCGATTGCGATCCCGATCGCAATCGCGTTTCAATTTCCACCATGCGATTGCGCTACTATACTCATAGTCCAGCTCAATCGCATACAAAACGCGGCAGGATGACGATTGCGCTTTGACCAAAATCGCATCGCAATCGGATCGCACTAATGGAAATTGCTGTTGCAATTTCCATTAGTTTAATGTACCATGCGATTTGCGATCAGAAGCAAATCGCAGGCTAGTGGAAAAAGGCCTTTAGAGTTGGTTTACCTTTTACTGCAAAGTAGTGATAATCAATTTGGACAGGCCCAATTTCAAGCAGCATAAAAATAGTGAGTGAAAGTAGAAATCAATGAGATTTAAAACTTTTTTTTTTTTAAGTATACCCAGCATGAGGAGCAGCAAAGCTGGACACAAAGACGCTACTTTTCAGATCACACAACCCCCCCCCAGTGCCTGTGAGTGCAGACAATATGGGAGCTGGTACCAGGGTCTGAGGGGGCATTCAGAGGCTGAAGGGGGCATTGTTGAAGCTCATGCCTGGTATGTTATGTGCTGCTTTAAAAAAAAAAAAAGTAACGGTTACTGTTATTTTGTCAATGCCCTGCACACCTTCACGACAGTATGTTTTTGTACACACACAGTCGACAAGACCTTACTGCCCACCACACACTCACTACCCTCACCCAATCACAGCAACAGGACACTGCCCCTATTTTGGTGCAAGTGGCTGGACGTAAAAGCAGTGATGCAGATCTGAGCTGCCAGGAATACAGCCACTGAGAGGGAAGATAGGGCCTTATTCTACCCTCTTTTACTGTGGGGGATAAGCAAGCAGCATCAGGGCTGGAACCCACTAGAGCGATTTTTGAGCGTTTAGGGAGAGATTCTAAACGTTAGCAATTTCCCTAAAAACTCAGCTAATGTTAATGGATTGGCCAAATTCCACGGGAGATTGTGAATAGCAAAATCCCAATTGCAGGACATGCAGCATTTTTTGGAGCGTTAGCGTTTCAATGTAAAGTATATAAACACCGGTGTAATCCCTCATGAATCGCTCTACAGAGCGATTTGCTAATGTTTTTTTAAATTACTGCACTGTAAAAATATTAAAATTAAAAGGACTAATCAGAATCACAAAATCACTACCGAAAACACTCATGAAATTGCTTACAAAACGCTCATTAGAACCGTTAACAATTGCAATAGCGATTTGCGCTTTGTAGTGGGTTCCAGGCCTGAGGCAGAGAACACCGATAGCAAAAAATGGAATGTTTTTCATATTAAAATTCACATGTAGATGCAAATTTTTGCGTGTTATTTTACCGCACGTAAGAAAAATGTAGAGAATCAATGGAGAATCACACGCTGTAATTGATGTGTGGCGAACACCGTTTCACACATTTGCAAAGCACACGTGAATTTTACTAAGCATGAACCTGAGGCTGAGGTGAACAAGCCAACACTAGACCAGGGCCTTTGTTAGTCTGCTAAGATAGGTTTAAATTAGTACTGGTCAAGTCTCTTGCTCAAAACTTAAACTTTGCACTGATCTACTCTCACCCAAGTGACTAACGTACCATCAGTTCACCCGAAATAGATCATCTTTTTTGGCATTTATGTAACAAATCTTGTGGGAGCACTGCTCAGTGGCAGAGGTGCTTTTCTGCACATAAGCACTACACTGTACATCTGTAGCCACTTCCTGCAAGACAGACCACCTGTTCAGACTGCAGTACACTCAGAAAATTCAATCTATGCCCTGACCACTTGTAGTCTGAACAGCCTGATGATGCAAGCCAAGCAGCAACCAGTCCCACTCAGCCTGCTGCCAACACCTTCAGGGAATGGCCAAAATGTAAAAATATTACTAAGCCATCACACCGTAAATAAGGATCTCTGCCTGGAGCTGACTATTTCTGATAGTGAGGATTTTGGAAGGATATAGTACCCCCCCCCTCCATTTGTCCTGTGCAAATAGTGCAGAATTAGAGGTAGGTAGTACCATTCTTTCCACTGGGCATTTTACAGATTGTTTTTTTTTTTCAAAGACAGGAGAGCCAACAACAAAGAACCACCAAGGAGTATAATCTACTAACATAAGTCATCAAGATCAGACTAATGGTGCCCATACATGATACAATTTTTTTCTTCAATCAGATCATTTAGTTTGATTATTCCAACATGTCCAATCAGATTCCTTTCCCCTCCCCCCCCCCCCCCCCCCAAAAAAAAAAACAGGATAATAAATTGTTTTCTTGATGGGAAAAAAAGGGGAGGCTTCTTTTTGACTCAATTCAATTGTTTTGGTTGAATAAACTGGAAAAATCAAATGTTTTTATTGTATGGTGTATGGGCACCATGAAGCAGTTATTTTGTTCACGCAATCCCACCTATAACTAGAAACTCGATTTTGTGTGAACTGAGCATTTGCATCCACCGTGCCACTATCTGGAAACATGCACTTGTGATGGGCATTTACCACCACCAACCAGCTATTTTCTTCTTACTCTAAAAATGACAAAAAGGTGAAGTCTGATTGGTCGATTATAGGGTATCAATGTTTGGACTGATGTAAATAGAGTATGTGTGTAACAAAGTTTTGTTTAAAAGCAATGTGTAGGAGTGGCGTATAATTCAGTTGCAGCTGAGGTACCAGCTGAGAAAAGAAAAACAGACCGGGAAGGGATATATGAACTGGACTGAATAGAAAAGTGTCTCCCTCTTCACTCCCACTATGTATAACCGTATAAATACAATCTCATCACTTATGATTAGGCAAATTTTAATAATCCATATACCCTCCCCTTTCTGATTGAGTTTAGACATGCACTATGTTCCCTCACTGGTTGCATGCTTGGTCTACTCACTTTACAATAGTAGATCAAACCTTGAATAATTCTCAATTCAGACAAGGGTAGATTGGTTGCACTTATTTATGACCTACGTTGTTAAGCTACAGACACAGGGCAGATCGCTTTTCATCAGTTTTTGTTTTTAAAAATAGGATCCCATTGACATGCATTAAAATAGCGCTAAAAATCGCAGCAAAGTTGCAGAGTTTGGAAAAAAAAGAAAAACCTGAAATTTTTGCCACGATTTTAAGGCAAGTCAATGGGAGCATGTTTTTTTTTTTTTTAAAAACGAAAACGGAATGAAATGCACTCTGCAATGCATCTCTGCACATAAGCTATAAAACAGGAGTAAAGCCACTACTACTCTAGCATCCTCTAGTTTCACAGTAGACTTTGGATGCCTCCAAAATCAGGCCCAGACAATATAGTCTCAGTTTGTTAAATACTCTTCATAACTGATATTTCATTTGCCAACTCAGCACCCCCTCCCAAAAGAAACGCTGTGTAGGTTTTGTAGATCCATGGAGATCCATCTACATTACTGAGGCATTAATTGCCCCAGAAGAGCAAGTTGAATCAAGATGGGCAATGAAATACTAAATTTGACTTCATGCAAGTGTGAGCAGCTTGGACCAATTGGAATCAGCCACTGTTTGGTCTAATTTCATTTTACAAATTAGCATCAGCATGAAGTGCTTAGTGTGGCATGTACCATCTGTAATGTCCTTTTACATGCAAAACCTGCACTGCTGGTGGGATTGGGATAGGTTTGGAGAATCAATACTCTAGCCCTTAAATAGGTAAATTCACAACACTGTTTCGTTAAAAAAAAAAAAAAAAAAAAAAAAATCAAGATCTTCAGAAATCTTTATTTAGTTTTGGAGCCAAATTTAAAGAGGTCTTCACTGACTCCATGTTCAGAGACGTCAATAAAGATCTATGCCTGGTCCCCACGTTTGGGGGGGGATAACGTTCCATGGACTGAAATGGCTCTCTGCCTGCTAAGGGCTTAGCACAGCCACAACTGCTTCCCAAATAAGGGAACTCTTGTATTACCTACACAGTGATCAAAGCAAGATGAATGTTCCAGGTGCCAAGCTCTAAAGCCTTGATGTCAGTGTACCTAGAGCTTTAAAGGAATACGATCTAATAGAATCCTTTGCTCATTATAGCCATGAACTACATCGTGCATTTAAAATGTGATTCTTGCACGACCTCAGGAAAAGAAAACGGGGATGTGGGGGACGGGGGGACTTCGCCATTTGCTCATCAGACCCTGGTTACATTGCAGCTGTCCATTAAATGAATGCAAGCAAAAGGAATGGCCTGACTATAGCAGCAGCAAATTTCTTACTCTGAACTTTGAATTTTTTTTTTTATGACTTAACCTACATGTGTAGATACTAAATTAAAAAGAAAAAAAGTAAAAACATACTCAAGACTTTTTTCCGGCAGTTGCTAGAGTTACTAGGTAACTTTAGTGCAATCTGGAATGGGAACTAAGCAACAAGAGAATTCCCACATCTCCCTACCAGACCGGCGAGCGTCTAGCGTGTAGATTTACGATTCTTCCCTTCTGTCTGAACCTGGGCCTATCTAAGATGGCCGACCTTCCGTTCTGTGGTAGCAACCCTACTCTGCTTGTGATTTTTTAATTTTTAGTTTTTATCTTTTATATTTGACTAACCTGCTCTGAGCGGCAGGGAAACAGTCAAATGTCTCTACCTGTAGATGTCCCTCCTCCCTCCCATTCTATTAGTCTAACCCTCCAACCCAGCCTCTCCCTCTTACCCGCCCAATAACAGATCCTGGCGTGGGACCAGCTCCTCCCCCCAGTACATCCCCTACCCCCACCCTACAAGGGTAACATTGTAAATCCTAAGACTCGACTCCCCTGCCCTCATGCTCCACAAATAAACATTTACTAAATAGATCCCTGGGGGGGATGGGAGGGTGGTGCGTGGTATTGTCATCCTCCTGTTCTCCGCTGAGGTTCCTTGGGAGTTAGGTGGAAGGAGTCTGGAGTGGATGGATGTTACTGGCCCTGGATACTGATCCCTGTAACCCCTCTAAAGACTGAATGTGTGGGGTGTAGGACACCATTCTCCCCAATCACCTCATGGACCAAACAGGAACCTGCAAAATAAAACAAAATAAAAAACACATTAACAGGCAGTTTCCATGGCATTGTTAATACACATGTACATACCCAGTTTCTCACCCACTGGAAATTGAGCAGTGAATTTCAAAGGACAAGGTTTAGCCCACCTAACATTAGGGATGGACAATGAGATGCAAAAATTTTAAGTTGATGCAGGACTATGCACATTTTACATGCATATTTATGCAACTTGAAAATTGACACATTTTAAATGAGCAGGATTGGTTCGGGTGATTTTTAATCTGCATAAATTTGCATACAAAATGTGCATAATGCTGCATCAATTCAAAATTTGCATTATCTTTGACCATCCTTACCTACCATAGTTCAAGGGTACCAGTAGTCCAGGTGAAAAAAAAAAAGTTACCTCAGTAGGGGAAGGCTCTGGGTGATTCCAAAGTTTTCACAAATACCAAACCAACCCTCCTGCATTGTGCTGGGATGCTTTAACCAATTGACATAAATACCGCGCTGCCCAAGAGCAAAGCATACAGCCAGCATCTGTGAAGTAGCACGGAGCTGCTTATGCCCGAGCGGATCTATGCTACTGCTACTACCCACTGACATCTGCACAGACCGCTGCTCATACACTGAGGAAAGAGCGGCTACAAAGGTGAAGAGGGTCCTGTGCAGTAGCCGTGGGATCGTGGAGAGGTGTGGGAGGGTCAGGGAAGCCTCAAAGCATCCAGTAGCTTTTTCCCTTAATACAGGTTTACTCCAAGATGAGGATGAAAGGCGAGGCTTATCAGTATTAAATGTTCATGTAGCAGCCTTTCACTTACAACTATAGTAGCTAGTGAAGTGGAGGTAGCGATACATCACTACCACACGGCTGTCAAATGCAGCGCTTATTGCATACTTACGCATGCTATGCTGCCACTAGCGCGCGTTGCATGCAGGGACCTCTCATTAAGGGGAGCTGATTTAATAGTGCAAGTAACAGGAGGCTGCTCATGCCAGTTGCTTTAGTGAATCATCCCCATGGTGAGATTTTACTCTGATATTCAAGTATCACCTTAGTTGGGTGGCATTTGATGGTCTATTTTTAAGCTACATAAACTTTCATACTAAATTTACATAATTCTACATCCACTTGAATTTGCATCAAACGGACAAGCCTTATGGTGTGTACACACGTGAAAGATTAATGAAATCTTGAACCAATTTTACCCCCTTCCATGTAGTATGAGAGCCATACCTACACAGTCTATTCTATGGAGCTGAACTCCCCATCAGACAGAAATCTTTGCAAGATGCTGCACACAAAGATGCTGTACACAAGCATGTATGATATCTGCAGATTATCATACACACCTTGTTTGACATTAATCTGCAGATCAGACTCACCAGGATGGATTTTCAGATCTGTAGATGATTGTCAGATATGCAGATGAATGTGTTAAACATGGTGGGTATGAGATCTGCAGATCTCATAGACTATCATTGCAATTTGCAGGAATGGATCTTTTGCAGGAACGGATCTTTTGCAGATACTGATCTTTTGAATGTGTACAGCATGTTTGTGTCCAGCATCTTGCAAAGATTTTATCTGATGGGGAGTTCAGGGAAATATAATAGACTGTGTAGAGTATGGCTCTCATACTACATGGAATGTAATAAAATTGGTCTAAGATCTTTCATTATTCAGGCAACTGGTATGGTTTATAAGGAAACATCCATATCAACCTCAGTTAAGGTTCCCTTTAAAGGAGTCATCAGGAGAAATAGTAAAATAAGTGGTACTTACCGGGGGCTTCCTCCAGCTCCAAGCTCCCAGGACGTCCCTCGCCACAGCTCTGCCCGCAGCCGTTCACTGCAGGTCCGTCCCGGTCCCCGGCGATGACGTCAGAGCAACCTCCAGGTCGCTCTGTACTGCGCCTGCGCGAGCGGCGCTGTCAATCACCACCACGTGGGTCAGAGCGGCCTGCGCAGGTGCAGTAGTAAGTACCACTTATTTTACTATTTCTCCCCTGATGACTCCTTTAAGCCTTGTACACATCCAATTGTGAATGGCCAATTTTACCACTTCTTTGTAATGAGGCCTTGCCTACACAATCTTCTCATAGTATTCGAAAGCTATTGGCCTTCATGCTACATGTGGTGAAATTGCCTGGGGGATTAGCAAATCAAAACTGAATGTGTGTGTTCCAGGCTTTAGCTGCTGTGGACATCTGATCGGGACTGGCACAGTGACAACAGAGCAGTACTGGCCAAATGCAAGGATCTTCTGACATACCAATGACACATTTAGAGGCCTGGTCCTGGCGTATGAGAGACATCGGCGCAGGATACAGCCGGTATATGGCTCATCCTGCTGCTGCACAAGTTCCCGGCCGTATTAAATACTATTCCCCCTCCAGGCTGCCATGGATGGTGGGGAACGAAATAATTCGGCTTCCAGCAGTTGCTGGAAGCCAAATTATTGTGTTATAAAAGTAACTTCAACTCCATCTTGTGACTGCGCCGAAGTTACTCCCTGTGCGCTGCTATAGCCGTAATTCCTATTACGGCCTATGGTGGTGCCGGCTGCGCCCAAGTCTCCAGCGCTGGATTCAGTGTTTCATGGTCCTGGACAAGCAAATTCCAGCCCCTACTTGATTAGCAAAATGCCCATCCCAGCAGAGATCCAGCTACGCCCTTCTTTACAATGACTAACTAGAATATCCATAGTCCCATCCAATCAGGTCATTGCATGGTGCCAGGGTGAAGAAGCGCTTTATACAGGACAATTCTAAAGTGCTGAAGTCTTCATCACTGAAGGAACCAAAGCTCCCCCCCACAGACCAGTGTGTATTAATAGGAGTACAGGTCACTGTGCTCAATCCTGCCCACTCTCACCTCCCACGCTGGGTGTGTGTATCTCTGCCCCGGTGTACATTACACGCCATAGAATGCTGCTAGACGTTCTTTCAACAGAGGTGGAAACTGCTCAGAAAACTGGTTCCAGTTCTCCTCTCCCACCTGTTCCTTAAAACCGTGCAAAATCTAGATAGAAAAAGAGACAAGACAAGATTGGTGGCATGGTCAACACATTTCCAGCCAACAGTACATCCTAATATGCTCAAATTTTAAAACAAAGAAACCAAAAACTTCAGGACCACGTTATGTCCTTTTATCAAGGCAAAGTGTCTACCATTCTGTATAATCTCAGACAAGCATGTCACGGTGCAATCCCAGCAGTGAAGTTCAGTGTTCAAGTGGCAACTGCAGACTTCAGGACAGCAGACAAGACTGCCTTTTGGCATAATTTGCCTTGGGGGGGGGGGGGGGGGGGGGAGGAAGGGACAAAGTGTGGTCCAGAAACATTGGCACTTCCTAATATGTTTAATTTCTTTCAAGACACCAAAAACAAGTCTGACTCTGCATGGTTAGAGTGGTCAGCTTATTGAATTTACAGAGCACTCCTAAACAAAAACAGCGGTCTTACCATTAGCGAGTGTGAGGGCCCGTTTCCACTAGCGCGAATCCGCATGCAGACAACGCATGCGGATTCGCATAGGTAATACAAGTGGATGGGACTGTTTCCACTTGTCAGTTTTCATTTGCGTTTTTCTGTGCAGGATTTTTCTGCACGGTAGACCCTGCAGAATTCGCCTGCGTGTGGAATGCAGGCGAATCGCAGACAATGTATTTAATAGGGAAATCGCATGCGGTTTTTGCATGAGTTTTTCCCCGCGATTTCGCATTGAAAGTAATGTAAATTGACACAGGCAGTGACATGGTTAAAATCGCATATACCCTGCCTATGCGAAATCGCGGCAAAATCCGCATGCAGAATCGCATCCGCATGTGATTTCATCAGCGGTGATATGCGGCGATTCCGCACCGCACTAGTGGAAACGGGCCCTGAGACATCTTAACCACTACATTTCCACAGCTGGTCTAGCTAGCTAGAAGGTAGTGAGCAGTGTCCATAGATAATGATGCTGGCCCCTGCACACTATCTGCAATACCCATCGACACCCCCCCCCCCCCCCCCCGCACCCTAGCAGGAAAGAACATCCATATGAAATGCAATAATCAGTGTTCTTGACACCTTGCCTCATGTAACAGTCAGTATGCACTGTCATAAAACATTTAAAAACCTTATTCCTTGCAGTGAGCGATCCCTGTATCATATATGCAAGGACAGTTGTAAATGCGCATGACCACAGCCCAGCCAGTGCCAATCCTGCACTCTCCCACCTCCTCCAGTCACAACCCACCCAGCTACTTTTTCAAGCCATCCGGCTGGTTATACACTCTGGGCAGAACACTGCAGCCCATATCCACAATGCAGAGAGCACACAGAACCTTTTCAACTGTAACATAATGGCAGCATTCGGGAATACAATCTGGATTATCCATTCCCACTGTAGCACAATTAGAGCAGGCATACGATGTAAGGAAGACCCCATATGTCCTAGCCCTGCTGGAATTACTGCAGTCCTGCTCTGGCCACATCTACCTCACAGCACTAGAAGGATTCTTAGTTTACCTCTAAGACATACATGTCAAACTCCGGCCCGTGGACCAAATCTGGCCCTTGGACATTAAATTTGGCCCTTGAGTGGTTTCCCAGTTTTCCATTAGGTTTGGCCAACTCTAGACAACCAGGGAAGCTATATTGGAAGTGAAGAACACCAGGGAACCCTTACGAGAAAGGTAGGGGGAAAGCACTAAAAACCAGGGAACTGTATAGGGGAGAGGACACCACTAGACATCAGGGAACTGTATAGGAGTCAGAGGGGGTCCATTAGACACCAGTGAATTTTATGAGGGAGGAAGGTGGCCGGTAGAGCTGGAGGAAGGCCCGTGACAGTCCCAGTGTACAATTTCGGCCCACTTTGTATTGGAGTTTGACACCCCTGCTCTAAGGCAAAAAGGCATGTTACCACATTTGAATTTGCAGCATGCAAAGCTATGTACACTCCAAATAACAGTATTCTGAAGCCGCATGGGGGATACCTCCAAGTGCCTGCTGTCTACCTAAATAGGCCAGTCTACCCTTAACATTTTGAACAGCACCACTCACCTTATAAAACATGTCTCTCAAATCATCTTTCGGGCTGACCCAGGAGGCTACTGCATCACAGAAGAAGATAAAATCCTGCAGGAATGGATAACAAGTCATTTTAGTTTGACTTACAAAGTGTGACTTTGTAAGGATTTGACAATAAAGTCTATTTAGTCACACTCCAATCCATTAGGAGAAAGTTTTCCTTAGATACCAAAATATGAATGCTAAACCTCACTGAGTAAGGCTTGCTAAAATATGATAAGACATTGAAACCGTTTGCTGCTGAACAGTGTGTTGCATTCTGTTGGCTGCCTCCAATTTGTCCTTCCTTAGAAGATTGGAAGACGAGAGTGAAGGCCACCTTACTCTTTAAAAATCTGGTTTACCAACACTGGGGATTTTCTATGAAGGTTTCTGGATTGTGTAATGAATTCTCTGAGTTTCCATAATTCCCTGGGGAAGTTTGCTTTGATATAAGAGTGCTTTGGATTACAAGCAGGTTTCCGGAACTGTACTTCTATTCTTGGGGCTGATAATAAGTACAGTGTTGTGGCGCATCTTACAGTCAACATGGCACCTATTCAATATGCAGTGCGAGGCACAGTGTGACATCCAAGAACACAATGCATTCACTAATGAACCAAGTCAGTGTCACAACATTCACCACATCTGGTACAAATGTAAGGCCTCCTGCTTTCTATAGTATGAACAAGCCCTTTCCACTGTACTTAACTATTATGGTTATTAAAGGGAATCTGAAGTGAAAATAAACTTATGATCTAATATTTGTATGTGTAGTACTGCCAAGAAATAAAACAAACATTAGCAACAGCAGAGATAGGAGTCTAATATTGTTTCCAGTACAGAAAGAGTTAAGAAACCCCTGTTATCTACGCAAAAGAGCTTCTCTGAGCTTTACCACTTTCAGAGTCTCAGAGGGCTCCGTCATCTGAAACTTCTCAGGTGTCTGTCACTGTATTTTATTTTTCCTGCAGAGGAAAGTTCAAAAGTTCACTAGCCTGCTTCGTGAAATCATTTAGAATGCTTAGTGTAGGGTGTAAACTGAAAATGTTCTAATAAATATCCATACTACACAACCAATTAGATAATTTTTTTGATCAGTGTCTCGTTAAAGTATGAATAACCAAGAACAAAGTATCTACTTCACACTTGCCTGTACAACTCCACCGGGATTAACTCCTATCATTATACATATCCCTCTAAAAGCTGAGTCCTTCTCCTCGTTATCACGGATGTTCCGAAGTGACGTACACCTGTATTTATAAAGCAAACGGGAAAGATAAGTGGAAGAACAAGTCAAGTGGCGAATGACAAATCTGTACTGCTCATCCACTCACCATGGTCTGATAAACTGCTGCAGCATGGGAGCCACCTCTTGTGGACACACACAGCCAAGACGCCCAATGGTTATTGCTGGGATACAAAAAGTAAAGCTCAGTCAGGCATAATTATGCTAAAGGTGGCTACACTTAATCAACCGGTACATCCTATCATTCATTGGTAGATGCATGCACTAGTTACGGCGGGAGTTACACTTTGGAGATTGGTGAACGGGAACATTTGTTCCCCGGGCCAATCCAAGTCCCTGTATATGAATTAGCCTCCAATCAGAAAGTGTTCATAAAAAAAACCCCACACAGTTGCCCTAAGGAGCTTTTTTTCTTTTCACATGTCATGGGGGTATATTACTGTTATTTCAGTAAACTAAAAAAACAAAAAAACAAACAAACAGAAAATGCATAGTATATCTAATATATATGCGCCATACATGGTACTAGGGATATAATCTGAATGTGATAGCCAGGGCAAATAAAATGTTTGTTTTACCTATAGTAGCATTGTTTATTTAACAACTATAGGGGACAGAATTGGAGAAAGTATTTGTCTCTCCTTTTATAAAATGCATAGAAAATAACTGAAAACAGGTATAACCCACAAATTTGGGGGGGGGGGGGGGGGGAAGATAATATAGATGAGATAAGCAGTGGGAAAGTGGTGGCCAAATGAATGGGAAAAGGGCACTTGGCGGTAAGGGTTAAATAGCCTGTGAGGTGAAGTGGTTAATGAACTGAAACTATTGATGCCTCTACTGCAGGAATTCCCATACAGCCCCGTGTACAGTTCACAAAATATCAGAGAAAGGGGAATAGAACTAACCTGTGTTTTCCAGGAGCGTTTTGGGGGTGTTGGGTCGGTTAATAATTTCTACAAGGTTATTCAGCACCATTGGGACATACGGCTGCATTTCTGCTCCTGTGGGGATAAAACACACACGAATATGGTCACTAGATTTAAATGGATGTCTTTCCAGCCTAAAGCCCCATCTACACGATACGATTCTTTGTGTGATTCGATTACGATTCTATTTACGATCCAATTAAATCCGACATGTCTGATCAGGATTCGATTCAATTTCGATTTGCCATTGTTTTGCAATGGCAAATCAAATTGAATACCGATCAGACATGTCAGATTTAATTGGATCGTAAATAGAATCGTAAACGAATCGCACCGTGTAGATGGGGCTTAAAACCAATCTGTAGAAATCTTTAGACTAATCACTCACAGTTAAGATAGTAACAGTTCCAAGCATGATAAAGGGCTCAAAGATCTATTACGCAAAGTACACCTGTTACTGATCAAGAGGTACATTTCTTATGCTGGATAAACCATACGTTTTTCCGCTCTATAGATGGGTTCAATAGATAACTTCCAACATGTCCATTATTCCTTCGGATCGGGTTTTTGGATAGATTTCTCATAACAGTGAATGGAAAAAAAGATAAGAAAAACGAGCAGAAGAGAATCTAGCGCAAAATCAAGCGGAGAATCGAGCAGAAAAATCGATCAAATGGAAAATCAAGCGGAGAAACACTGTGTACCCAACAAAAAATGCTCAGAAAAACCCCAGTGGACTGATAGGACAACTGCTACATATTTAAAATACTAGAGAGAGTGGACATTTACAAAGGCAACTGCACACGCAGATGCCCCTAGCTTCAGAAAATATGTTAAACTAACCTCCCACAAGGTGTTAGCTTTACCCCCCTCCCCCATATGGGTGCCTCCAGTTCATTGATGTGGTTACATCTCCCGGCCACGAGATTTATAATCACATCAATGGGAACTACATCTCCTGGCATGCTTCACTGATGCCAGGAACATGGGACAACCCTTTGGGAACCTTCAGTTCTGCGGCACGAGGGATAGAAAATGGAGTCCATATAGGCAGGGGACTACAGAACAGACTGTGGGAGATAGAAAATGGAGGCTCCCATATAGGAAGGGGGCTACAGAACAGACCCCTGTAAATAAAAGCCCAATTTACCCACCAAAGCCCACACAGTTTATTAACCTCCCATTAGGGTGAGTTTTGGTTGATTTTTTTTTTTAATTATATAAATACTAAGCAGATCCCTTTAAAGCGGCACTGTAAAGAGTTTTTACACACAGTTTCACTTACCTAGGGCTTCTGCAAGCCCCCAGCAGCCGTCCTGTCCCGCCTGAGCCTCTGTTCTCCCGCCGCCGTGCCGTAGACTTCTAATTCAACACCAGCGCAGCCCTGCCAAGCGTATATTTTCATTGCGTTCCCCTCTGCAATAGCAGGGGACGGTAAGAAAGGATACACGAGGCCAGGCGGCAAAATCAAAAGTAGCTGGCGGCGGGCGAACGGCGGCTCGAGCAGGACGGCTGCTGGGGGCAAGCCCCAGGTAAGTGAAACAATGTGTTTAAAAACTCTTTACAGTTCCAATTTAAAGCAATGCTAAGTAGAAAGGGAACGCTTACCCATCTGCATGCAGATCTCGCCGATAGCCCAGGTGGCATTGTTACAGACTGAGATAAACTCTGGGTTGAGGTTGGTTCCAAGAATCGGCATGAACTCCGCTGAAAGGAAAAGGAATCAGAATAGTTCTAATGATGTGAAGATGATCAGACTATCAGTTATTGCAATGGGTCACAAAGCTCCAAGAATGAAAATCATGTTGAGCAAACTACCAGATAAATGCTTTTTAGTTTTTAATTTCCTACTAGTGATGAGCTCAAAGGTTGTCCAAAGTCATTTTTGTCATAGAAACATGTAGTACATTTCTGTGTACTCATATTGTGCTGCGTGATCTGTTTTTTTTTAATTCCTGTATTGTCTCATCGTAGGTCACCCCTAGTGTGTAACCTTATGTTCAGCGCTGTGTAATATGTTGGCGCTTTAGAAATACAATAACTTGCGAAAATGAGAACATTCTTGAAAAATACATGTTCTCATGCCCATACATTTCAATACATTTGGAATGGGAAAATGGCCATAACTCAGAGGCGGCACCAGGAAGGGGGCTTGCCAATGCTATAGCACCCCCTAGCTCCTAGGTTCTCAACGTGTGGTACGCGTACCCAAGGGGGTACTTCTGTCGGTTACAGGGGGTACTCGGCCTTGATATACTTAACCAAGAATAACAAATGTAGAGTTTTAGAAATTCATACATCTTAGTTAAACACCAAATCAGTATTTTAGCTAATTAAAAGCAATAGTAAATGCTTGGAAATTGTTTAGAACCAATTATGTACTACAATTAAATATATATTTGTCAAGGGGTACTTGTGATAAGGTTTACTATGCCAGGGGGTACTTGGTGAGTACAGGGTTTTAAAAGGGGTACATACAAATAAAATGTTGAGAAACACTGCCCTAGCTGACCAACAGCATCTCAATTAAAGCAGACCTGAACTCAGAACTACTCTCTGCTCTAAAAAGACACAGCAGCATAATAGCCTTGGGGGCTGCCAGTCACCTGCGCAGTAGCCCGATTGAGATCGGCTATTTCCGCCTTAGCCCATCAGACATATCCTACTGCACCGGATCTGTGGAAAGTAAATATTGCAGGCGCTACAAATTTGACAAATTTTCAGCGGTGGCTTCAGAGGGGCCCATCGAGACCACCGTGGGATGGAGGAGGAGGCGGCCTCGATAGGATCTAGAGGCTTCCCCTCCTAAGGTAAGTACCCCAGGGGCACTTTTTTTTGACATCCTGTTTCAAATAAGCTTATCTGCCATCTCTGTCGTGGCAGTCATGTGACAGGGGAGAGATCAAATTACAACTTGTGATTAGACAAATTGAGGGGGGAGAGAAACAGGCTGAAAACTCTCTGAATACATACAGGGTGCATTTCTCTAGGTTTTCCATCTGCCCTGTGCAAGAGTTTCGGCCCACTTTAAGTGCGGGGCACCCAGCACATGGAGGAGAGAGGAGACAGCCAGTCCAGAGATAGAGTCACTCACCTTTCCACTCACTGCCAGCGCCGACGCTTCCCCTTTCCCCTTCATCATCAGCCGTTATGCATCGTCGCTGCAGAGGGGGCTTTATTCAAAGTTGTGCCTTTTATGTCCACTGTCAGAATTACACCGCTACCAAGTTAAAGTACATTTTGCCCTGCCCATGCCCCATCATTACCACGCCCCTTTCAATTGCATGACCGCACCCATTTTTCAGCGTGCACGGTCAATGGCAACCTCAACAGTGGATCCAGCACCTGCATGGCACCCTCAAAAATAACACATTCCTGGAGCCACCCCTGCTGTCATTGTTCCCTGCAGACCCAGCACATTTTGTGCCAGGCGTTTATGACATCAGAAGCAATCATCCATAAGACCCCTGTATAGGTTCTTAGTCTATCAAACTTCCAGCTTTAGAGTTTGTAAAATCTACCACTTGATATTTACTTGTCTGCAACTGTTGCATTCCTCCAAAGGTAAAACCATTTCATCACATTGTCCTTTAATAGGAATACTTACAGATACAAGGTTTGACGTGGAGGAAACATGCTTTAGTTAGGTCTCCCAGGAGAGCAAAGGAACTTTGTCTTACTTCTGGCATGATGTCCTGCAGGGGGGTGAGGGGGGAGAAGAAGCACAGTTTAGAATTCATACAGGATTCAGTCTGATGAAAGCACAATAGCCGAAAGCGTACTCAATTTTAAAGTGGACCTGAACTCCGAAGTCCACTCTGCTCTAAAAGCTACACAACAGCATAATCTTCAAACAAACCAAACAAACATTTCATTGTTACAGCGGATACAAATCCTAAAATCTGCAGTTTGTAAAATCTTTCCTCTCCCTGATGTACATTCTGACATTTATCACAGGGTAACATTTTTTACTGCTGGCAGGTGATGTCACTGGAAGTTGCTGCTGCTTACTTTTTTTGGCAGTTGGAAACAGCAATTTCCCACAATGCAACAAGGTTCACAGACAGGACACTGCCAGGACCATGGTCCTCACAGTTTCCTGTGGGAGGGGTTTCACCACAACATAAGCCATAAAGAGCCCCCTAATCAGTTTGTGAAAAGGAATAGATTTCTCATGGGAAAGGGTGGTATCAGCTACTGTTTGGCATGAAGTTCAATTCTTAGTTACGGTTTCTCTTTAATCATATAATGGAAAGTGAAACATGACTGGCCGAGGCCCATCAGTCACTAGGAAATTGAAAGCAGCCATTTCCACACACCACACGGTAAGCTTTCTAACATGTCAAATTGATGGTTTCCTTAGATTTTGGCTCATAGCAACAATGAAAGCCAGGAGGTAGTGGGAGGCTTCTGCAGGATTCAGAGGTTTCCCTCTTAAGCAAGTGTCATTTTATTTCACAACAATTAATTTTATTTTTTTGTTAAGAAACAAAACTGCTCACCTGCATGCACTGGAAGAGGAGGGTCATGATATTGCTTCTTGCCACCAGCTGCTCGACATGGCTGCCCAGTCCCTCCGCCAGCCCACTCAGAAGGTCCAAGGCTACAATCATGAAATCCTTGTCTGGAGCTTCATACTGGTCAGGGTGCTGGCTGTACATCTGCCGGGGACACAGAACACACATCACCTGTAAACCCTGCAGGCCAGAGGCAAAAACTTACAGAAGCCATTACAAGATACTCACCATGGCTTGGGCCAGAGTCTTCTGCACTAGAGTCACACACCTCTGGTACACTGGCTCACAGTAAGGTAGAAATCCGCTTTGTAATGCTGTGGCAATGGATGACAGACACTGGAAGGAGAGAAACACAACCACTCCATTATAAAATGCCACCATTGTCACAATACAATTATTATGTAGCAGTTCTGAGGTCAGCCAGTATGAATACAAAATCCCACATGAGAAATTCAGACTTCTGGTTCTACATCACTCCCCATCACTGTTCAGAGACCACCCCTCACTCACAGCACATGGAATCATCCTCACCTCCAGCAGTGGGAATAGATCCTTATCTTCATCTTTCAGCTCGTTCCATTTCTGGATAAGAGGGGGCATTAACTTTTGAATGTATTCCTATAGTTAGGGGGGACAAAAACAAAAAGTTTAAGTAAAGGGTAGTCATCGGCTGTCCACCAGAAAAAACAGCACTGGGAAGTCATATGGATAGCCCATTTATAAAAGTGAGGATCAACTTAAAGTGAACCCGAGGTGGCACAAAAAACAAAAAAAAAATAAAAAAAACAAACACACAGCTACTAATGAGAAACGTACCCGAGAGTAGCCTCTGGATCCTTACCATTGCCTCCAGCAAGAGCTTGTCCGATAGGCAACGTGCATAAAAATGACTGTGCCCACTTGGGAGGATTCAGAGGATTAGGCAAGTATCTTTTTTGTTTATTGCTACCTCGGGTTTATTTAAAGGGGAACTGAAGAGAGAGGTATATGGAGGCTGTCATGTTTATTTCCTTTTAAGCAATACCAGTTGCCTGGCAGCCCTGCTGATCCTCTGCCTCTAATACTATTAGCCATAGCCCCTGAACAAGCATGCAGCAGATCAGGTGTTTCAGGTGCTCAGACTTTAAAGTCAGATCTGACAAGACTAGCTGCATGCTTGTTTCTGGTTTTATTCAGATACTACTGCAGAGAAATAGACCAGCAGGGCTGCCAGGCAACTGGTATTGCTTAAAAGGAAATAAACATGACAGCCTCCATATACCGCTCACTTCAGTTCCCCTTTAAAGCACACAAAGCAAAAAAAAAAAAAAAAAAACGAGCGAGATAATTGTACGTGTACTTTGGATAATAGAACATTTCGTAGTCAAGGAAATATTTTCCAGTACAGTGTTAAACTTCAGTTACCTATGCAAAAGAGCCCAGCTATTCCAAATACAGTCCCGTTTTCTGAAGCACTTAAAGAGACTATGAAGCGAGAATAAATCTCGCTTCAGAGCTCCTAGTTAGCAGGGGCATGTGTGCCCCTGCTAAAACGCCGCTATCCCGCGGCTAAATGGGGGTCCCTTACCCCCCGAAATCCCCTCCGTGCAGCCGGGGATCTCTTCCTGATTGAGGCAGGGCTAACCGCCGCAGCCCTGCCCCACGCGCGTCTGTCAGCACGTATCTCCGCGTCTCCCCCGCCCCTCTGTCTTCCTTCACTGAGAGGGGCGGGGGAGAGGCGGCGATGCGCCTCTGATAGTCGTGCTGAGAGG
Organism: Hyperolius riggenbachi; assembly: GCF_040937935.1. Taxonomy (NCBI): domain Eukaryota; kingdom Metazoa; phylum Chordata; class Amphibia; order Anura; family Hyperoliidae; genus Hyperolius; species Hyperolius riggenbachi. The sequence continues at coordinate 63,558,234 of NC_090648.1, forward strand.
CAGGGCTGCAGCCGTTAGCCCTGCCTCTAGGAGCAGCAAAATGTACGACCAATTTGGTTGTTGATTTTGCGGGGGGGGGGGGGTCTGGGGGTGAAGGGACCCCCGTTTAGCCGCGGGATGGCGGCGTTTTAGCAGGTGCCCCTGCTAACTATGAGCTCTGAAGCGAGAATTATTCTCACTTCAGTGTCTCTTTAAAGTGAACCAAAGACGAAGCACCCTCATGTATTTTACCATATAGATCAGTGGGGACATTAGAGAAAACACCTACCCTGCGCTCTGCTTAATTTTTAACTGTTCAGCTTGCTTCCTTTAGCCCTGATAAAATCCCAGACTGAGCATTCAGTCTGGCTTTGCTCAGGAATCATTATAGCAGAGCCACAAGGGGGCAGGCTTGGGCTTTAAAAGACATAATAGCAGACAGACTCAGCTATAAAAATACCTGAGCAAAGCCAGACTGAATGCTCAGTCGGGGATTTTATCAGGGCTGATAAGCAGGCTGAGCAGTCAATAATGAAGCAGAGAGCAGGGTAGGTGTTTTCTCTAATGTTCCCACTGATATATATGGTAAAATACATGAGGGTGCTTAGTCTCTGGTTCCCTTTAAACAGCCAAAAAAAAAAAAAAAATGAAAACCCGCTTGAGATAAGGTTTTACTGCAGGAAAATCTGTTTTGCTTTATAGATTAAAAAAGAGAGTGGTTTTAAAACTGCATCTGTGACAGTATGTTGCGATGGTAAACAAAACCAAAGCAACAAACACTTATGGAAAGTGTGCATTGTGTTTTCATCCTGTGTGCAGCTGTATGTAAATATAGCCCATCAGGTTTTAGCCAGGCTTCGCTGTCACAGCTGAGCAATGTAAACTGCAGACTGATTCATTCAATAGCTGACCTCTATACTTGCATACATTTCTGCTAGATGAGGATTACTCCTAACAGGAAGATGCTAAAGTCTTACAACAAATCCACACATCACATTGATACGGTTCGTTCCCTTTGGAAGGCCTCCTTTCCTGGTCATGTGACCAGGCAAGTGATTGCAGCCAAGTCAGGCAAAGCTTGCGCAACGTAGGCTTCTCCGTTTGGCTGCGGCATCCGCCCTTCCCCCACACTCTGCTGTAACAAAACCAAGCAAGGGGCCCCTTCCTAAGGCAGCAAGATCCTGAATAACCGTGGCATTGAATGCTGGGTATTGTGATAACATTTATACCCCACACTGCCATTACAAGTCTTGAGTAAACATAAGCCGATTCCAAAGCAGCGATCCAAAATTAGAATACAAATACTGCACATAATTTGGCAACACTGACCTGCTCCATGCAAAGGTTTTATGGATATAACCCTTTAGCAGCCCTTTCCTGAGTCTCCCTTTAGATAACATGGGGTGGGGCAGCGGCAGCCAGCTAAACTTGGGCTGCCTAAGGCCCCGTTCACATCAGCAAACGCGGACGGGCGTGCGGAACGCAAAGCATACGAACGCACGCCATCCACGTTTCTATGCGTTACGTGGCTGATCCCATTCACTGAAGTGAATCGGTCAGCCACAAGTTTCTGCAAAAAATGCGTGCAGCATGCGTTCCCGGACCGCGCTGGTCCGGAATGCATGCAGTGTGAACATCGGACAGTGCAGTTTATGCACTGTCTGATGTCGTGCGTGTCGGCCTCCTGCACGCGTTCCTGAATCACGATGGGAACGCGTGCAGTGTGAACGGGGCCTAATGCAGAGCAGCAGGGAACCCTTTTACATTTACCTGTTCCAGCTGCTGGTTTGGCTTTGTTCTTCCTCCAGCTGCGGTGCTATAATCCCTACATCCTGTTCTGTGTCCCGATCACAATATGATGTGATCGGGACCCCCAAGGAGGAGGTCAGTGTTGGTGATGGAAGAGAGACTCTTGAACTACCGCTCTTCCACCGCCGAGGGGCGCTGCAACACTGATATTATCCTCTGGGTCCCAATCACAAGTGCAGGAAGGGAAGAGGAAACCAAACCCAGCCTCCGGAACAGGTAAATATGAAAGGCTGTGCATAGGCTGCCGGGCTTGGGGAGGCACACTTTGGAGGAGCAGGGAGGGGGGGGTGAAATGAGGGCGGAAGTGGTTGCTAAAGGGTTTTAAAGCTTCTCTCTAGATCAGAAATGGATATGTGCAAGTTTCTAAAATTCATGGCTATTCACTGCCACTCCCAGCAAAGGAGGTGGCGAGACCAGCCACGCACTAAACCTCTCGCAGAGGTCCAGAGGGGGTGGCGCAGCATGGATTTTGGAAGGCAGGATCTCTAGTCTGCCAAAGAGCCATGCTCCTATCATAGTAACGCTAGACTCTGGACAGCCTCGGTATGCAGCATAATTCTTGTATTTATGAGCATTTCCAGAAGCTTTGACAGGAGACAGACTGAAAAGAGAGTGTACCTGAGAACTTTTACAAACCAGGGTCTTCCAGGTCCCTATAGTCCAGTCAGCTCCCTTGAGGTTCTCCTGGTCCCATCTGCTACGCCTCAGTCAGCCCCGTAAAATTTGACACACTGTTCAGTCGCGGACTACTGCGTATGCGCGGTCCCAGCAGTGTGCACCACTCCATTGCGCTACTGTGCCCAGGAGCAGAAAACAGCACATGCGCAGTGGCCCGCTGGATTGCAGACTTCACAGGAGCACTGATCAAACCAGGACATCGAGGAAGCTGACGGACTACAGAGGGCTGGAAGAAGCCCCAAGGGAGAAAAAAAAAAATCCAACTCTCTCCTTTTCATCTCTGGTTAAACGTTAAGCACCTTTTACATGCAAAAAAAAAAATAATTTAAAAAACGGAAAGGATGAGGTAACAGAAAGCAGATTGTGCTTGGTTCTTCCAGTGATAAAGGTTGCTGAAAACATCCTGTGGATCTGTGTGCCACTGATCTGTTACCAAAGCAGCACTAGGAAGTGGATGGCAATTTATCAGACAGCATTTCTATTATCAAGTCACCCAGTTGAATTGTGGACTCTGGATCAGACAGTATGAATACTGAGCCATCAGTTATCAGCTTACAGATCTGCATCACCTCCAGAAACAAGATTGCTCTCCGATAAGATTTATCTCAATCGGCATTTCCAGCCTGCAGCACTCACCGGCTGGTTCAAATGGTGCCCGACTGAATCGGCCAGAGTCCCGATCGCATCATACAAGATGAGGAGGTTCTTGTGCTGATATTTCCCAAAAGCAAATACCAAGGTGTCCAAGATGAAGCTTAAATACGGGACCAGCTCCGTGCAGGCCTCTTCCTCCAGGGTGGCGAACGCACTGAGGGAGGAGACATCAGGTTAATAACCCACACCTGAACCCTTTAACATCCGGATAATGGATTGCTCAGATCTCTGGATACCTGCATGCTGCCTCCTGCACCCGCTTGTTGCTGTCCAAGATGCGTTTCAGCAGCTCAGTCATAAGGGGCTTCAGATAGAGGTCGGGGGGCTGGCTCACCACCCAGTGGGCATAGCGACTCAACGTCCAGCAAGCTATGGAGCGCACCAAAGCCTTCTTATCGGACAGGCACTGGATGAGGTGAGGGATGAGCTCGGGGAGGTAGGGAACCATTCCTTGCATACAGCCTGCATGGGACAAAGAGGGAGAGTCATTTAAATGCTAAAAACCAAGTCAGAACAATAATGGACCATTAATGGTCCACTTTCCCAAGCGAATAACCACCGGAGGGGAGAATTATGAGCAATCTGTTCGGACTCAGGATTGTTCCAAAAAGTGAATTGACTGAATAGAATTTGAAAGGCTGAGTGGCACCATCAACCCTTTAGCAGCCAATTTATACAGAGGCTTGCAAGTGCTCCAGGTCAACTTATTTTAGCACTTTTTTCATTTGTTACATTTCCTTTGCTTCTAATTAGTACAGCTGTATTGTGTATTTATGGCCACTTGTCACTAGGGGCAGTGTGAGACAACAGCATATTTCTCCTTTCAGTGTCTATATTGTCTGCTAGCAGAGAGACGTCAAAGCATTCCAACAATTTACAGCACAAGGAGTTCTGCAGGCTGAGGTCACAATCAGTGCACCATCTCAAACGAGATCATTCCTTTGAATCTGCTAATGAGTTAATGGTTCCAGATCAGTCACCTGGGAGATTGTACTGTTAATGGGCACCTTTAAGCAGATGATATCCAAGACAGAAGCTTAGCAGAGGAATCCAAGCCACAGTGCCAACCAATAAGCTACTGGGCTACATCACCAGGACCACAATTCTATTTACTTACCTTCAGCAATAGCTCCAAGAACAAGTATCCCAGACTCCTTGACTACCCATTCTGGGTGAAAGAGGAGACCCTTCAGAAGGGGCAGAAGATGCGGGAGCAGCTCCTCCCGAAATACATTAGCCAGGACGTCAAGGGCAGCAGCTGAACATTTCCCTAAAAAGAAAATAAGAGTACATTGAATATGGTAATTTAACATGAAGAGCTGCCATTCCTACTTTTTGAAAGATCTGCTGATCAGCCAGTATGAATACAATAACCCTCACTGTAAGTCAGGGGAGAAAGTTCTGCATCACTTCAGAGATTAATTACTCAATGGCAACCACGGCCCATTACCCTGGTAAGATCTCATTACCCTCAGTAACATACTTAGATTCCAATCAGACAACGTGTCGTCGTCATCATCGTCTTCATCATCTGCATCCTCCTCCCCTTCCGCCCGCTCCTCCTCGTGTTGCAGTGTCACAGTGCGGGACTTGTGGAAGCGAGGCTTGATGTCCTGCTCGCTGTCCGGAACGGTCTCATCCTCCTCCACATCTCCCTGTGCAGGAAAATTATAGACAGTTATTACCATCCAGACTTGGTACAATGACTTTACAAGGCCAGGAAGAGGGAGAGTAAAGTTCCTTACAGCCATCATGAAGCGCAGAGATAAAAATATTGGCATGTACAGTTTTAACTACTTTTAGGTACCACAGGCTTACACCCCTCCCCTGTGACCAGGCGATTTTTTTACAATTAAGTGTTCTGCAGCTTTAACAGCTCGCTGCAGAGCCATACAACTTAGCACAGTTGTAGGTCTTTCACTTGTAGGTCTTTCTTGTGGTGGTCTGATCGCTACTGTGATCATTAGTTGTGTTTTTTTTTTTTTTTTTAAACAAAAACAATCCCTCCCTCCCTAAATTGGCCCTAGGTGGCGATTGAATAACTTCCTCTCCTCTCATAGGCATCAGCCTATGAGAGGGATTGGTTTGTGATCTGCTCTAAAGGACAGCCAAGTGTCCCCTGTACAGCGCGGCTCTAGATCGCAGAACTGTACAAATGTAAACAGCACGTTTTTTGTTTTTCAACTGTTAACAGTCTGCAAGCCACGATCGCAGCTTGGCAGGCTGATCATGGAGCTTTTCACACTGAGAGGAGCTGCGCTCGATCCCCTGCAATCTCCTCCCCCAGGATTTAACGCCTTTCGGTATTACACAGTCCTGAGGTGGTTAACACATAAGAAGGTGGCATTGACTGCTTTCTGTAAACCTTTTTTCCAGGTCTAGTGCTTTATAAGGAAAGTAGCCAGAAAGACAGCTGGCAATTATTTTTCAGAGGACCGCAGTGCCCATTTCCACTTTTAAGTAAATGTACTTTGAGCTCGCCAGCAGCCTTATTTGTCAAATAGATGGCAAGAGTCTCCTAATTGACAGGAAAGAAGGGCCACAATCCTGAGCAAGGATGCACACATCCAATTTTTATTGGCCAATTCTACCGCCTCTATGTAGTATGAGAGCCAACAGATTTTGAATAGTATGAACAGACATGTAGGCAAGGTCTCAAAACAATGGAGGTGGTAAAATTAGCCAATTAAAATGAGATGTGTGTACACACCCCAAGACTATGCATACACAAGAAGGGGGGGGGGGGGGAACTAACCTATCTTAAAATATATACACACCTCTTAAGCTGGCCATGCACTTATTAATTTCCATTGGTTTAACGATGAAGGGGAGAGTAAAGTCCACTGAGGCCCTCTGTGGTCTCATTTTTATGAGGGGTAACTGTTACAAATCTACATTGTGGCCAACAGTGGTCTAGAAACCCACAAAACTACAGTTTTCATCCCAAGAACAGCATCAGCTCTGCTAGTTCACATGGTTTTGGTCCAATTCCCGAAGGAACCATCTGCAGATCTTTAAGTACAGAGCTGCTGCACTTACTGTTAGGAAGCGATTCCATCACCACATTAGAAGCGTATAGTTCTCAGCCTCCTGCTGAGACTAACAAGCACGCTGAGAAGGCTGCCAGTAACACCCTCCCGCACACAGAGGAGATTATGCCATTTGTCTCGTCTCTTGTTAGATTTTCTCATCTACAAATTGTACAGCTGCCAGCCTCTGCTGTTCAACTTTGCAAGCAATGCTGATAACCGTGCTGGAGAATCAAGATAGCACCGTTCAGAACAGTCTAATTAACAGTCTTTAATAAGAAATGGTCTTTGTGCTAAACTATTTCTGGATTAGATTCAACCTCAACAATGCCTAGATTTCCTCAACCCATTTTATTCCTACAAAAATAGATCCTTAACTTAGTTTGTGTTTTGTTAATTTTTTAAGGAAGACCAGAGACAAACTTACATATACAGTAGTTTATAGGGCATTCCTCAAGCCAAATTTGTTTTAATGCCCTAATCCCCTATAAAACTAAACAAGATGTGGCCACAGCTCCTCCAGTGCCTAGGCATTCTGAGTCCCATATGGCAAGTGCTCATGGGAGCTCAGCCTGGGGAGGGAGGCAGTGGCTTTACCAGCTGGGAGCTACTGAGATTTGAGGCAAGGGGGCGGAAAGAAGTTGAGTTTTCACATGCTGAGGGGTGGAGATATAGGGCAGCTTGCCTGTGTAATGACGACAAGCAGAATAGGTAAGATAGACAAATTACTTGCTATAGTTAAGGCAGCTATACACTGGTCGATTGCCACCAGATTGACCAGCAGATAGATCCCTCTGATCGACTGATCAAAGAGGGATCTATTGGCTGCCTACACTGCAAACAGATTTTGAATAGATTTCACTATGAAACCGATTTACAATCTGTGTAGGCCGTGCGCGCCCCCCCCCCCCCTCCCCCCGCTGCATACATTACCTGATCCGGTAGGCGCGAGTCCCCCAGTCTCTTCCCGGGTCTGGGCTTCGCTTTACTTCCTGTCGGGAAAAGTTTAAACAGAGGGCACTCTACTGTTTAAACTTCCCCCGAGCAGTTAATTAGCAGTGAAAAGCCTGTCAAACTCACAGCTGCTCACCACTGCCTGGTAAATGCTTACTGCTGCTTGGTAACTGCATGCTGAACATACAGTTCAACTGCCCATGTGAAAGGGCCCTCAATGCTGCAGACTGTGATCCTAACTGCAGCCCCTCCATTCCTATAGACCAATGGATATAGCATTATTCGGAAGGGGAGGGGAGGTGTGACTATAATGAAGACACTAGCTACCCCATCCATGGCATCACTTGTCACAGCTAGTGTGGGTTTAGGTAGAAGTGGGAATGGTGCGGGAAGCAGCTTAACACAGCCAAGAACTGTAAAGGGGGTACACTTTGTTTTTTTTAGTACCCAACCTCACAAAAAAAAAAAAAAAAAAAAAAAAAAAAAAAAAAAAAAAGAAAATACAATTAGATTTATGCCATTTTAGCAAATTACTGGCCTATAATTGATTTAAAGTAAGCTCTACATAAAAGTAATGTTACATTTTATATGCAGCTTACAGACTTCCCTCACTTCTAGGGTTCTGCCATCATGTCTTTACACTGCAAGCTCATATGGGCATGACTCTTTACATCGTGGCCTTTGTGCATTTATTAATACAGCGCTGACATCTTCCACAGCAGTGTTCTCCCCAGGCTCTTTTAGCCGGGTGCTTCAACCGGCTAGTTTTGGTGAGCACCCAGCTGTCTGCTCACCTCCTCCACTGCTGTAAGCAGACTAGTGCAGAGAAGCACCTGCCCTGAATACTCATCTCGCCTCACCCGGCTACTTTTTCATACCACCCGGCTGGAAAAAAAATTCTGGCGAGAACACTGCACAGCACTTAGTCATAATCCATAGCCCTGTCACTGACTGTCCTCAGGAGCTCACAATCTAATCCCTACTAATTCTATGTCCATCGTTGTGCAAAACACTCCTACCTTCCAGCTACTCATCTAAGATGGTATAAGAAGTACATTGAGGCACAGTGTTCTCCCCAGAATTTTTTTCCAGCCGGGTGGCATGAAAAAGTAGACGGGTGGGGGAAGGTCACTGTCACACTGGGTGCTACTGGGTGGGAGAAAAGGGGTGAACAGTGCCTAGGAAGAGGGCATTCTCAGTCAGGGTGCTGCTGGTGGATTTGAAGACCTCTCTGACCCCTATCTACCAGCAGCACTGGAATATCCCTCTCCAACAGGGACTTTTCCAGGCAAAGGCAGACTCTCCCCCCTCCATTAGCAGCAGCCAGGGTGAGCCTTCTTCCCCACCCCACATGGCACATTAAACAATGGGTTAATCAGTGGTAATTTGTACAGTTGTGCAGCACTGCAGGAGACAGCACAGACTGACATCTCCACCCCCACCCGTCTACAGGGACATCACATTCAGATACAGTGTCCAGGCAGCAGGGCCAGTAATTATTGCTTTACAGGCACTTCATAGCGGGGGACAGAAAGACATGCCTGAAAGAACAGGGAAAAACAAACTTCAGCTCCTTGCTCTCCTGTGCAGGCTGCGATATCGCTGGAGCTTCACACATACTTGATGACGAGGAGACACACATGCCTGTGATCAGAGCGGCGCGTCCTCTCCTATCTTAAAATCTTCATCTACCCCGCAGCTTGTAGAAGTTACCAAGCTTTCCCCGCCCGTCCACACTACAGACAGGAGCTGGGGGAGGAGGGCGGAGAAAGCGTCCCTGAATGGCAGCGGGCTGGCTGCACTGAAACAGCCGCTGCTCGCTCTAATGAAGTAAAGGAAATAAGATTGTTTCACAGACCAGGACAAACGGCAGCCGGGCGGGAGGGCAGGGTCAGGTGGGCGCTCCGCCCAGTTAAAAGGCTCTGGGGAGAACACTGAGGCATTTGCTGGAGGGAATAAAGAAAAGGCTCTCCTCTAATGTCACTAAGCTCCTCACCTTAAGAAGTATGATGTCAATCTCATTGTACTTCATTCCATTCACCAAAATGGGAATCAGCCTGTGGCAGACAAAACATTAAAGGTTATGCAGACAATTTACACAGAGCTTAACCAGTTCACCCCCAAGGGTTTTTACCCTAACAGGCCAGAGCAATTTTCACCTGTCAGTGCGCCTCCATTTTATTCCCTTAGAAGTAGTAATAAAGTTATCACAAGAAAATGATCTATACCTATTTTTCGCCACCAATTAAGCGGTTTGTGGGTAGTATATTTTGCTAAGAATTTTTTTTTTATTCTAAATGCATGTTCATGGGAAAAATAAGAAAATGGAAAAATTTCTCAGTTTTCAGCCATTATAGTTTTAAAATTAAACGTTCTCCTGTGGATAAAACGGACACATTTGCCTAGTTGTCCCGATTATTAAACCATTTAAATTAGGTCCCTATCACAATGTATGGTGACTTTTTGGCCACAAGATGGCACTAGTCAACACGGTCCAGTTATAGGAAGTTTTTTTTTTTCTCATATATTTAAATACACTGTTAGCTTCAGGTTTTATGAATTGATGTGGCCGCTGATGGCAGTCACATCCATTCATTCCAGGCATTGCGATTGGGTAGAGGACCATACGGTCCACTTCCCCAATTGCTGAACACGGAATCCTGACGGAAACGGCGGCGGGAGCAGTGCACACGTGCGGAGCAGCGGCGGGAATGCGCAACGTATTAAAACGTTGCGTTGCCGTTAACAGGCTCAATCATGACGTTTTAATAAGATACATGGTCAGTAAATGGTTAAAGGAAAGAGCTGAAAAAACCGATGAGAACAATTGTATCCAGTGTTCTCCCCAGGCTCTTTTAGCTGGGTGCTCCACCTGGCTAGTTTTGGTGACCACCCGGCTGTCAGCGGCTCACCACCTCCTCTGCTGTAAGCAGAGCTGCACACAGAAGCACCAGCCCTGCATTCTCATCTCGCCACACCCGGCTACTTTTTCATGCCACCCGGCTGGAAATAATTTCTGGGGAGGACACCGGTATCTATCCTCAATCTCCTAAAATGACTAGATATCCCACAGTTATATTTAAATCTAGTTTTTAAAGGTTTTTCTGTCTCATTGTCTATGCTCAATGTCACCTTCATTTAATTATTTGAGTTCAAATCCATGAATTATTGACCCTTTATCTCTTTCCTACTCTCAAGCCATTTGACAAGAAAGTGTTTTATGGCTGTAATCACTTAGATTATGCTATAGCCTGACCCAGTCTGACCTGGTCCAGACCCGGGCAGAAACTGTCACTCGTATACTTGGCATACCTGATTAACTTCAGGCAGAAGGGGGGGGGAGTTTGAGGAACACAGCCTAGTGGGATACGAAAGTTTGGGCAACCTTGTTAATCGTCATGATTTTCCTGTATAAAATCGTTGGTTGTTAGGATAAAAATGTCAGTTAAATATATCCTATAGGAGACACACAGTGATATTTGAGAAGTGAAATTAAGTTTATTGGATTTATAGAAAGTGTGCAATAATTGTTTAAACAAAAATTAGGCAGGAGCACAAATTTGGGCACTTATTTTATTGATTCCAAAACCTTTAGAACGTATTTAAAATCAAATTGGCTTGGTAAGCTCTGTGCCCCCTGACCTACATACACAGGTGAGTCCAATTATGAGAAAGTATTTAAGGGGGTCAGTTATAAGTTTCCCTCATCTTTCAATTGTCTCTGAAGGGTAGCAACATGGGGGTCTTAAAACAACTCTCAAATGACCTGAAGACAAAAATTGTTCACCAACATAGTTAGGAACATATTGAGGAAATTGAAGACCACAGGTTAAGTTCAAGTTAAGGCTTGATGTGGCAGACCAAGAAAAATCTCGGACAGACAGAAGTGACGAATGGTGAGAACAGTCAGAGTTAACCTACAGACCAGCACCAGAGACCTACAACATCATCTTACTGCAGATGGAGTCACTGTGCATCGTTCAACCATTCGGGAAACTTTACACAAGGAGATGCTGTATGCGAGAGTGATGCAGTGGATCCTTTGCTCGCCTACAGCACAAATGGAGCCGCTTGAGTTGGTCTCCAGAATCTGCTGATACTTAGTGGAATCTATGCGTCCCTCAACATTTCATTTTGGAATAAGGGGCTATGGACTGATGAAACTAAAATTGAGTTATTTGGGTGTTACGCATGGAGTAAAAATAACAGCATTCCAAGAAAAACACCTGCTACCTACAGTAAAATATGGTGGTGGTTCCATCATGCTGTGTGGCCAGTGCAGGGATTGGGAAGCTTGTCAAAGTTGAGGGATGCATAGATTCCAGTCAGTATCATCAGATTCTGGAGACCAATGTCAAGGAATCGTGACAAAGCTGAAGCTGCGCCGGGGTTGGATCTTTCAACAAGACAACGACCCTAAATACTGATAAAAATCCATTAAGGCATTCATGCAGAGGAACATTGAAAATCTGTGGTGCGAGTTAAAAAGAGCAGCTGCCCATGCTCGGAAGCCATCAAACCTGAATGAACCAGATAGGTTTGGTAAAGAGGAATGGTCCAAAATACCTTGAACCAGAATCCAGACTATTATTGGAACCTACAGGAAGCATTTAGGGGCTGCTAAATATTGATTTTATTTATTTTTGTGGTGCCCAAATGTATGCACCTGCCTAATTTTGTTTTACAATTATTGCGCACTTTCTGAAAATCCAATAAACTTAATTTCACTTCTCAAATATCACTGTGCGTGTCTCCTATATGATATATTTAACATTTTTTATCGCAACAACCAACGATTTATACAAGAAAATCATGAAAATTAACAAGGTTGCCCAAACTTTTGCATCCCACTATTTCTGTGCTAGGCACTGTACATACACATGTCTATCATGTCTCCTCGGTTGTCCTTTAACCCTCCTGGCGGTTTATTAAAAATCCGCCAGGGGGCAACAAAGCTTTTTTTTTTTTCTTCCATGTAGCGAGACAGTCTCGCTACATGATAGTCGCTACCCCTCAGCGCTGCCTGGCACTGATTGGTCAGGCAGCGCACGGGGGTCTGGGGGGGGGTGGGAGGCGCCACGGCGAAGCGAGCGGTGGGTAATCAGCGGTGAGCGGGGCGATCAGAGGGCACACGCAGCTAGCAAAGTGCTAGCTGCGTGCTGAAAAAAAAAAAAAATTATCGGGCTTACCGCCAGGGAGGTTAAAGAGGTATGCAACTCAGCATTGAATATTATGCCAAACTTTAATCCTGCTTTAATAAATAATTTTGATCCAATTCCATTACTCCTATTCTAGAACCTAGGTTCTCAACGTGTGGTATGCGTACCCCAGGGGTCCTTCTGATAGTTCCAGGGGTACTCAGTCTTGATATACATAACCAAGAATAACACATTTTAGAAAATTATAAATCTTAGTTAAACACCAAATTAGTGTTTTAGCTAATTAAAATAGTAAATGTTTGGAAATTGTTTAGAACAAATAATTTACTACGATTAAATACATAATTTGTCAAGGGGTACTTGCGATAATGTTTACTATGCTAGGGGGTACTTGGTGAGTACAGGGTATTAAAAGGGGTACATACCAATCAATTGTTGAAAAAAAACGCTAGAGGACAGTACACCCTAATACAAACAAACAACAACAAACAAACAACAAACAAACACAGAACACTTATATCGCGCTTTTCTCCTGGCGGACTCAAAGCGCCAGAGCTGCAGCCACTAGGGCGCGCTCTATAGGCAGTAGCAGTGTTAGGGAGACTTGCCAAAGGTCTCCTACTGAATAGGTGCTGGCTTACTGAACAGGCAGAGCCGAGATTCGAACCCAGGTCTCCTGTGTCAGAGGCAGAACCCTTAACCATTACTCCATTCAGCCACTAACTAATAGGACTGTCTCACTTGGCCAATTGGTAGGCATGGGGTGGGTCCTAAGGAGTCCATGTCTCTACAGGTCAGAGCAATTTTTTGAAGCACATGGGGGTGGTAATACAATTAAGGTGCTGGGACATTTGGGCACAGGGTAAAGCCAGAAAAGTGTCACCCAGCTCTTGCAAAAAGTCCCAGTAGAGTTAACCTCCCTCGCGGTATGATTATTTCAAGATTTTAGGGTCTTTTCTGAACATTTCAGACCCTAAAATCAGGATAAACTCATGCTGCCAAGAAGCCAGCAGCAGCCCCTGCTCTCATTCACCTCCCTGGGCTTCAGCGCTGCAATATTACCTCCATCCTCCAGGTGGCGCTGTAACACTTTGGTAAGATCAATGATGATGATCACCCCAGTGTGACTCAGAGCCTCCGAGGACAGGAAATAGAACGGCTACCGACGTCTGAATTGCCTGGGAGGTGAGTAAAAGCACCCGATGCCCTCCATTCACTTGCATTAAGCCTTTGACGGCTAGCCCAAGCTCAGCTCGGGATTACCGCCAGGGAGGTTAATTACCATGCCCCCTACAGGCCACCATTGACTCGGGTAAGACAATTTGGCTACCAGCTATAGCTGTCGGTTCAACAACGCGGTTTTTAATCATAATTTGAGCGCTGACTTAACGGTGCCCAAATTGCTTGGCTAAGGGCTGCTATAGCCGTAATTCACATTACAGCCTACAGTGGCGCCTGGTGCGGCCAAATTTCAAATGCCTTTTTTTGCCCGTCTAGCATGAGGGCCTACACAATATAAGGCAGGTGGTTACAATGTTTTTGCTGCTCAGAGTAACGGCATCTGTTCTGACAAATAACGTTTGTAAAACCATTTCTACAAAAAATACTCACTGCAGCAGGTGACTAGACAGGGCATCTTTGCAGATGGGTTGGTCCGCTAGAGTCAGCCAGAATTCACAGGCTTCCAAGGCCACATTCTCATCACTGTCCTGCGTCCTCTGGAGCATGTACTGAAGCAGAGAAGACAATGCTAAATCTGTGACAGACAGGTAGTATACAAAGAGAGCCTGTCCTTGCATACCTCGATGATGCTGTGCATGTGAGGAAGCAGCCGGTCTATCCGCACCTCCAGCAGCATGACCAGAGCGCGACATACATTCTTTCGAACCTCGGGGTCCTCATCCACTGCTAGTGCAAAGAGATGCTGCAAAAAGCAAATTAAGAACAAGTGAGCATCACCGCTTCAAGCTCTTAAAAGGCTCCGCTAAAAACCAAAATTATGCAACATACACGTCAGACAGACTGAATAGAAAAAGGCTCAAAAACATTTTCTGAAATATGGAAACCCTTTAACATATCACTAAGGGCGCGAAATGCAGGGCTGGTGCAGCTCTGCTTAAAGCATAGGAGGAAGAGGAGGTATTGCGAAGACATCCGGGTGCAGCACCGGGGAAAAAAGGACTCTGGAGAACACTGAACATACATTTCTGCAATTGAGGAAAAGTCAAACGCAACTACCACATGTGTTGGCACGTTTAAACAATAGATTGGTTGTTCTGAGCACCACTGACTCAATTGTCAATGATCAAAAAAGGCCCATCATGTCCAGGAGGAAAAAAAAAAAAAAAAAAAAAAAAAAAAAAAAAAAATCAGTTCTATCAGAAATTAACAGGAAAAGGACTACATGTTACATTGATTAGTTAACTGCCACAGAATAAAGTGCATGCTTCACCTCAATAAAAGTGTCGATGTTGTCCATGAGTGCCTGTGCCCGGTCTGTGATGAACTGGTTAACGCAGGCGATGGCATGAGACCTAGAACAAAGGAGTCCACAAACGTTACAACCATAGCCATAGGACATTAGGTAACGGGGATAGCACAAAGGAGTACACAAACATTACAGCCATAGCACTAGGACAATCAGGCAATGGGGATAGCAAGCAGTAGCAGTAAAGACCTGATTTTTGGGCTGCAATGCTTGAAGAACTGGAGGAATTTGGGGATCATGATGTTGAGGGGTCTGTTCAGAGCATCGCTGTCCAAGAGCTCAGAGGAATCCTCGCAGATCTTCTGCAGAGCCCCAAAGGCCCCCTGAAAATGTAAAAATGTGAAAGGTTCACTAAGCAAGCACTTCAAAATGGAACTTTCAATATGAAGTCTTGAAAAGAATATAAAAAGGGGTATTAGGCTACAAGTAAACCTAAACTGGAAGTGGAACAACAACCTGACACCCCACTCTGTACTCAGCCAGAATTAGCAGGATGTTAAAGTGGATCCGAGATGAACTTTTACTCATTGCATAATTGTGTTCCTTTCCTATTGTTTACAGGGCATTCCTCAAGCCAAATACTCTAATTCCCTATAACCTAAACAAGCCACGCCCACAGGTTTTCAGAGAACCAAGGCATTTTCAGACAGTAGCAAGGGCTCATGGGAGCTCAGTCTGAGCAGGAGGAGGGGGAGGTATTTCAAAGAGGCAGAGGGTGGAGGGAGGAGGCTTTTTTTTTTTTTTTTTTTTTTGCTCAAGATGCAGATAAGCCTGCCTCTAATGTTTATACAAACAACATGGCTGCTGTCATTGTATCACAGGAAGAAATAATCATTCTATTAAAGCGGTTTAAAGTTTAGCTAGCTTACCCAACAAATCTAGCTGCAGATTAGATATATAGACAAGTTACTTGTTATAGTTAGTTTTTCATCTCGGATCCGCTTTATCCACTCTGCGACCGCCGAACAGAATCTAAAAAAGGTCTAAAAACAGTCACAAAAATGTGTCTTCCAGTGCACATTACCATTGCTGGCTATACGAAAGCACCAGCGAATGACGGTGTGGCAGAGGGTGTCTCCTGCCACAACACTTTGGCTGGTAAAGTTCCCGCGATCGCGGCTAGCAGACTGTTAAAAGAAAAAAACGTTCACTTTATACCTATGGGGACAGCTTAGGGACAAAGAGGTCCAGTCAATTGGCCCACAATGTGATCCCCTCTCAAAGGCTGAGGGAAGTAAAAGAAAAAAAAAATGTTATAATGGTGGCAACAAAAGAGGGGCAGATTAGTGTGCCAAGTTATATGGCTCTGCAGCTAAGCTGTTAAAGCTGCAGTGGCCTGAATAAAAAAAAAAATGGCCTGGCCACTGGAGGGGGGGGGGGGGGGGGGTGGCGATGGTGTAAGAATGTGGTTCTTAAAGGACAACCGAGGTGACATGAGACGTGTATGTAAAGTGCCTAGCACACAAATAACTAGGCGGTGTTCCTTTTTTCTCTGTCTGAAAGAGTTAAACATCTGGTATGCAAGTGACAGTTTCTGTCTGGGTCCGGACCGGGTCAGACTATAGCATAGCCCTCACTAATAAGTGCAGCCATAAAACACTTTCCTGTTAGTAAATGGCTTCTGAGAGCAGGAAAGAAAAAAGGATTATTAAATTTATAGATTTGAGCTCTAGCATTCTTCAATGAAGGGTCATTGAGCAGAGACAATGAAACAGTAAAAACCTAAAAAACTAGATTTAAATATAAAATAAAACTATGAGGTATCAAAAAAATTTTTTTAGGAGAAAGGGGGATAAGTACAATTGATTTTCCCATCCGTTTATTTTCACCTCTGATGGCCTTTAAGTGGTTAAACAGCGCCACTGATAAAAATGACAAAGCCTGTCAAGAGGCTCTGTCTTAATGGAGGATGGTGAGGGAGTTTACCGCAAAAACAGAAAAGTTTGACACAAAAATCAATAAAATACTACTGCTTGACTGAGAGCTCCCTCTTCCTCAGAAGTAAGACCATCATCAGATGCCAGGGCCATACCTCGCATGTGTTGTAGTCCTCTGAGTTGAGCAGGTTGCAGAGTTGAGGTAGAAGTTCCGGCCATGTCTGCAGCTCTCCCTTAGATGCAATAGTGGTGATGAGAATACCTGTCAGAGGAACAGAAGCATTCAGAAACTCTATACAGCAATTACAGACATAGCCCTGCACTCTGAGCACCAGGGGGTAGCAGACAAAGGCGGAACGTAATCCAACTCAAATTTTTATTTACCACTGTGCATGTTTTTATAGAAAACGGATTCAAACTCACTATTTAAAGAGACACTGAAGCGAAAAAAAAATTATGATATTATGATTTGTATGTGTAGCACAGCTAAGAAATAAAACATTAAGATCAGATACATCAGTGTAATTGTTTCCAGTACAGGAAGAGTTAAGAAACTCCAGTTGTTATCTCTATGCAAAAAAGCCATTCATCTCTACGACTTTCAAAGTCGTGGAGAGGGCTGTCTTCTGACTTATTATCTCAACTGTAAGTGAACAGTTTTCTTTTTATCTGCCAGAGGAGAGGTCATTAGTTCACAGACTGCTCTGAAAGAATCATTTTGAATGCAGAGTGTTGTGTAATCTGCACATATTAGAGAATGATGCAATGTTAGAAAAAACACTATATTCCTGAAAATAAAAATATGAGAATATTTTCTTTGCTGCTAATCTTCTAGTAATTGTTCATAGTACACAACCAATTCATTATATCATATATTTTTTTCCGCTTCAGTGTCTCTTTAAATGTACACAAGCGTTCAATGAAGCATCAGTGATTTATACATGATTGCATAAAGTAAAAGCCAGCAAACACTTGGAATAATGATTAGCAAAGTCAGTTGCATTGCATACCACGTTTCCCCGAAAAGACAATGCCTTAGATTAATTTTTGCTCCAAAAGATGTGTTGGGGCTTATTTTCAGGGGAGGACTTATAATTCAGGAAGTCTCTCAGCAGAACATTTCCTGTTCCTTTGTACTGTCCTGTCCCCCGCCGTCCTTCCCCACTGTGCTTCCTCTGCTGGATCCATAAGTATTCTACAGTACTGAGCAGGCACCTGACCTTTGCTGTGTGCTGGGATGACAGGACCAATGCACGATCAGCACTGCACCTCTGTGCCCCCGCTTGCTGGCCGCCACTGCCTCCTGTTTAACTTCTGCTAGGGCTTACATTCAGGGTAGGGCTTATATTTCAAGCATGCTCAAAATTCCAGCTAGGGCTTATTTTCAGGGAAACAGTAGTTACTGGTCATGTTTCCCCGATACAAACATGCCGGGTTCTGGGGAAGGGGAGAGATAAAGGGATGAAGGGGGTTTAGGATGAGCAGACTTGAACTAGGAGAGGCTGTGGTGGGCAACAGTGTCAACAGGGCATGGTGTTCAAGCACGCCCAGAGAAATGCGAGATTGGTTCTGCAGTGTACAGGAGGTGAGAGCTGTGTATGCGGGAATTAACTCATCCAGCCTTCCACCGCCCTTCTGATGTGATCTATCCTGCGTTACATCTCCTTACACTTCTGCCTTCAGGTGGAACATTAAAGGGAACCAGAGAGGATGCAATATACATACCTGGGGCTTCCTCCAGCCCCATACGCACGGATCGCTCCCACGCCGCAGTCCTCCTCTGCCTGGAACCGCCGCCACCGGGTCCCGTCATTGCCGCGAGTCGGCAAGTCGGCCGGCGGACGCGGCCAATTCTCCGCATCACCGGGTTCTCTCCCCATACTGATACGCATGTGGCCGCTAACTGCGCAGCCGCATGCGTACATGTATGGAGGGAGCCCCTGTGATGCGGACAATTGGCCGCGTCCGCCGGAAGTGACGGGCCCGGTACCGGCGGATCCAGGAAGCTGAGGACGGCGGCGTGGGAGCGATTCAGGCTTATGGGGCTGGAAGAAGCCCCAGGTATGTATAAAATCTTTTTCTTTTTCCACCCCCCGTTCCTCTCTGGTTCCCTTTAAGCTTCAAAAGCAGAAAAGAAGAAAACGCAGCATAGAACGCATCGGAATGGACAGGGTGGCTAGGTGAGAGCCCTCAGCTATTGCATTCCGCACACTGAAGGCAGATCAAGTTTTACAAAAACATTCTCAATCATCCCTATCCAACCACCAATGAGCAGCTGGGCATGCATTGCTCCAAGTTACCCAAATGGCAAGTGTGTGAACTTTTAGGGTCCATGCACTGGACATAACCAACTCCCTACATGCTCCCTCATAGAAAGCTCATGTTGCCTAGTTTGCTGCATGCACTTGTTGGGGATAGTAACCAAACAGCAGTGTAGAGAGGAGAAATGCCTGCCAACCAAATCAGAAGGGGACCAGGAAACAGCTGAAGTCTTCATTGGGGTGGTGGTGGGTCATTTTGAACACCATTTCTGATACCTTGACTGTTAGAACAGCTAGACTACTACAAATGCCTGCTTGGGACCCGCTGACCAGTTCAGCACTGCCTCTCCACTGCTAGTACAGAATCACCTCCATTTCCAGCAGTCCAAGCCCTCATTCACTGCTCAGAGGCGCAAGGTAAAGCAGACACATCCCCACTACTGCAGACAACACTTAAAAGGACACCTGTATGTGTAAACAAAACAAAAAAAACCTGGGGCTTCAAGCGGCCCCCTGCAAATGTCCCGTGCCCACACCAGGACAAACCTGTTCTTCACTTTCATTGTTGCCGACTTATATCACTGGCCACTACCATTAGCAAGCATCACCCCACCATCAGCTTATGAGACAGGTGGCATGCTTCACCATGAGCTCAAGCACTGAAGAGAACCTGAGGGGCTAGAAAGTTGTGCAAAACAACAGATATCCATATTTAGCAAGTTATCCATCAAAACTGTAAATTATTGGTGAAGAAGCGCATCTAGACCATACATGTCAAACTCCAGCCTGTGGGCTAAATCTGGCCTGTGCATTATGTTTGGCCCACTTAGGACCACCAGAGAAGCAATATTAGAGGGTAAGCCCTAGATCACCAGGGAAGTCATATGGGGAGAGCACTAGGTACCAGGGAACTGTATAGGGGAAGAAGGGGACCACTAGAAACTGTATAGAGATGAGAGGGAGAACCACTAAACACCAGGAAACTGTACATATGAGAGAGAGGAGGGCCACTAGACACCAGGGAAGTGTATAGGGAAGGAGGGGGCACTAGAAACTAGGGAATTGTATAGGGTATGGAGGGGAGCCATTTTCACAACAGGGAACGAGATGGCCACTAGACAATGATGTTGGCCCACAACTTGGCTCCAGAGCTCAATTTTCGGCCCACTTTGTATTGGAGTTGACACCCCCCCTGATCTAGACTGGTGCTTTAAAATGTGATTTCTTTACACAAAGGGCTCCGTTCCCCAAGCATTACCACATTCAGTAATGCAGCTGCTTTCACTGAACATTTTTATCAAAATGTTTATTCACTAAGGCTGTTACCACATGGCAAGCTGAAATTACAGAGCAGTGAGGTAAACTACAGACTTGTGCAGTAAATACCTCAAAATGTCAATTCAAACAGAGCATTCAGTAAAACTAAGTGAGACTTATCTCCAGGCTACAGCTGTTACCCAACAGCACCAGATAAAATGTTACAGGCAAATGAGCCAGCCAATAAGAGGAGCCTCCCCGTCCTGCTACTACCTTCATTGGTGCAGATATATACTGTCGGGAGGGACAAGTTTCTCTCCCTCTGGCAGCAGAGAAGAGGGTAGGTGCAGAAAGTTTTCCCCTGCAGCCCTTTAGACTCCTGCTCCAAGATGCTGAGGAGCAACTGGTGAAATCATCCAAACTTGGTGTGTCTTATGGTTACTGAAAGTTCATCTATACTCTTGCTATAAAAAAGGGGGGGGGGGGGGGATTATGTTAAGAGACTGATAGAGTCAGAGGGACTAGAAGGGGACAAGCCGGTCTAAAGGGATGACCCTTACTATTGTTCGCCCACTTGTGACAACATTACATCACTCCACAGCTGGTTCTACGGTTTACCGAACAGCCCTTAGTGAATTAAAGCTACATTTTCCATTACCGAACTGCGAAATGTGAAATCCTAGTACATAAAGGTTGTTTTTTTTCTGCGTAATTTACCTCACATGAAATGTTTACCAAACAGGTCTTCGTGAATTGAGACCAAAGTAGGAGACTAGCAGCAGCTGTGAGGTCACTTACCGATGGTGGCCCTGATGAGTGACGAGGAGTCCCCAATGCTGTTCAGACACTCTTGTTTTATGAACTCACACACCGCCTGCGGGAAGTTCTGATAGTGCGCCTTTACATTGTTCTTCAAGATTAAACCGCTCAGAGATCGCGTGGGCTCGTCTGCAAGGGGGAATACCAAAGGCTTGTTATCCAGAAGCTGAAAATACTGATGCAGATGTTTGAGTAACCAGATGGCTTAAAGTATAACAGACAGAGGACCAGCAAGACAGCCAGGCAATTAGCATTGCTTTAGAGGAGATAATTAAGTCAGCCTCTACATTGCCCTCATTTGAGGTTTCCTTTAACGTGAACTCCAGTAGTTTTTGCAGAGAGAACCAGAAATAAGTTGTGAATTGTGCAGGACTGTCACCTTTGACGACGACCAAGAGTACTGTAAATGAGAAGCCTCTCATGCCTTTAGATTGTAAGCTGGCAAGGCTCTCACCCTTTTGACTTGGAATGTTATACATTTTATCAGTTTTATACTGTATTTACCAATTCTGTATATTGGTGTACACCATTGTCTGTATTATGTACCCCATGTTTGTTTCTTACTTTGTTCAGCACCATGGAATATGTTCCTGCTTTATAAATCAATTTGTTTTTTGTTTTGTTTTTTCCGCTCTACTACAATTTGTTGATAACCAGCAGGAACTCACCCACTTGCCAATAAATTCCTCTTTTGAAACTCCAACCCCTCTGCAATATTACCTTTGCTTTTTTATTTTTCTCTCCCTAATGTGTTCCAAAGCTCTGGCCAACTCCACCCAGGTAGCCTTGGTCCGCCCTCAGCTCAGCAGCCAAGTCCTAATACAGAGTAGCAGTCAAACAGCCCCCACAGGCGCTATAGTTACACCACTTTGAGACTGTTCAATAGTGACTGGACAGTGTAATGGTTAAGGGCTCTGCCACAAGAGACCAGGGTTCGAATCTCTGCTCAGTAGGAGACCTTAGGCAAGTTTCCCTAACACTGCTACTGCCTATAGCGCGCGTCCTAGTGGCTGCAGCTCTGGTGCTTTGAGTCTGCCAGGAGAAACGTGCGATATAAAAGGTTATTTGTCTTGAATAAAGGTTAAACAATTTGGCCCACAGCTTAGAGTAGGTTTTAGATTTTGACTGCTGCAGCATTTGATCAGCGTCATTGACCATCCCAAATCAGTGTTGCCCCTATGGGAAATCAAGTAAGGGTGGGGTTGATTTTAGATCATCATTAATTAGATTTATATAGCACCTACATCATATTACACAGCACTGGACAGTAAATAAGGTTACAGACAATGATAATAGGGGTGGCAGACAATACCGGTAATAAGCACTAAGACACATACACTGGAGTGGTAGTGCCAGTAATATAAAGTTCACGTTATTCTGTGGGCAGGATGTACGATCAGGTAGGAAACACAATCAGGTAGGAAACACGAGGGAGGGCCCTGCCAAAGGCTTGCAATCCAATGCTGGGAATACACGGTTCGTTTCTGCCGCAGATAGATGGCTCGATAGATAATTTCTGACATGTCCGATCTCCCATTCGATCATTTCGCCGCTTGATTTCTCATAGGTGTGAATAGAAAAACCAGCAGAAGATGAGAATTGAGAGGAGAATCTAGCTGGAATAAAACTCACTGTGTATGCCCAGCATAAGGCAGTCCGATACTTACACAGGTTATGTTCCGGGAGTTTGTAAGCATATCCAATGTCATACATAGGGAAATGGACAAATTACTTCTGGACAACTCTGAATTTGGACACAGCATAACTAATGTTTTTTCGGTTTTTAATGTGCTTAAATTACTTACAACAGTTTATATAATACTGTAATGCAGGGGTGCCCATTAGGTAAATCGCGAAGGACTTCATGGTAGATCCCGACCGCAATACATTTTCAGAATCATTTTATTTCGCCAAGCACGACTGGGTCGTGCCCGGAATTGGGTTTGGCATACAGGGCACAATACACAATATAAATGTTATACAAACACTACAATACAGACACAGTTCCATATACAATTATGCTACTGCTATACAACGTTTCCATTCTGTATATAGAAGTGTGCTCCTAAAATTGTACATAGGCAGATCATTTTGACTTGCTAATTTTTTAAAGTAGCTCACAAGCCGAAAAAGTGTGGGCACCTCTGCTGTAATGCATACCAGCAAATAAAAAAAATAAATAAAAATTACATATATTGCACATTTTGTATATGGAGACAATTTTGATTGCATGTAGGAAAAACTTGTAACTAGTATTTTATGAGTAAAGGACCACCTGTAACGGAAAAAAAGACAAAAATTAAAAACCTACCTTCCGATTTGAGCCGCGTCAGTACGAAGATCAGATAGTTGTTAAAATCTGGATATTGGTTTAGCTGCTTCAGTTTCTGGGAACGAGTTCAGGACCATATTTGTTACTGTTCGACAAACAGGAAGACACAGATGGGACAACAAAGAGCTGCATTCAGCGGGAGAGTAAAGATCAGAGATGTTGGCAGAGCAGCAGGTTTCCTAGAGCAAGATTATGCGACACCACTGAGGCCCATCTCCACGCACTAATATCTCCCAGCCCCGTGAAGAATCTCTAGCCACAGCCTATGGATAGCCCAGGCTCACCTTCATGGGTTTACTAAACCCTCCCTCAGACAGGTCACACTGCACACCTAGTGCTTTGGAGCACTGCCATAGGCCGCAATATAAATTGCAGCTATGACGCTGCTGAGAAGGTAATTTGTGCACCAGAGATAATCTGCAGTATAGACCAACTCTGGCTATAAGCACAGCGGTAAAAGGTGCCGGGCTATATTATAGCCGAGTATTGGGGGCAGGGCTGGAGAGCCGGTACAGAAATCCTCCGACTCCGTTTATGGAACCAACTTCGACTGCAGGTACCCGACAATTACTCCAACTCCTCAGCTCAGACCCCACAGCCCTGACAAAGTCACAGAGTAATGATTTTCTATGGGCCAGTTTCCACTAAATGCGATAAAGTAAAATCTCATAGTAAACGCAGTCCTCAGGTCCCAGCAAATGTGTCTGTATATAAATATACAATGACCAGTTTGGATAAAGTAACCTGTTATAGTAAACTAGTTTTCCTGGTCCCTTGGATTTTACTATAAAAAGGGATTCTATTTTATTCACATCCAAAAAAATACTAAAAAAAAAATCTCTATTTTTTATTCATCATGCAGAAAATCCAGTTTTTGCGTGCGTTTTCAAATAAGCAATCGATAGTAACAATAGCCTTCCTTTTTGGTTAAAACAAAAAAAAAAATAAAAAAAAAATATTTAAATAAAGATTGGCATACATTTGAATATTCTCTCGGCATGATCACACACCCATTTTACCAGCCACATTTATTAGATGTATGCATTCTAACATGTGCAGGTTAACCAGCTATTCAGGAGGACCCACAAGCTGAGAAGCTATTAGATGTAACAAGCTTTATAAGTAGATGTACAGAGGCGCCAAAAGGATAAAATATGCTAAAATGTTTAAAATATTCGGGTGGCGGCGGTGGAACGGCCACTCAGAAATAGACTCGATGCTGTCGCTTAAGATAAAGACAATTTATTCACATACTCCATGAACAGAACCGCAACGCGTTTCACGGGTATATTCCCGCTTCCTCAGGCAATAAACAGATAGGAGTACACTGTAAAGACAGAGACAGATAGCATGTCCTTAGACCAATGTATATGTGTGCTGATGATTTTTGGTGCATAGTTATGTTAACGTGAATAATGGGTAAACAACGCTGTGGTTAGAGGTATATTGGGAGAGGGGGTGAGGGGCTGTGCGGAGATTGTTATAAGAGTTAAAAATCGTAGGGAAAAATTAAGGGTGGCAAAACACAATGCAATCAGATGTAGTAAAATGCAGAAAACCAGACTCGCCAGTACAGTCTCAAGGTCACGAATAGCGCCTCTGTACCGGTGAGTCTGGAGATCAAGGTTTATATACCTAAGAGTATATGGGTGGACCAATTGAATGGTTCATAAGGGGTGGGGGCTGTGTGATAGGCAGGTAATGTGTTTCTATGGGTGGGGAGGAGACAAGCTTGGGGCGTGTTTGTGGGCCAATAGGAGCAGGGGACAGGTTATGTAACCTACGTTCGGCCAATAGCAAGAGGGGATGTGGTTGTGTAACTTCGGGGAACAGAAAATAAACAAATGTGTACAAAGTGTATCTATTCAGAGGCTGAATAGAGTACTGGCTTTATAGACTGATAAAGGATACATCCTGTACAACTCTCTGGGTGGCTGTGTCTGGTGACTGAGAGTCCTTTAGTAACTGCAGGACTTGCTGTAGGCCTTCTTCATCAGGGCGCCAGTCCATGTTCACATCCACTAGCTGAAAGAGGAGTGACTGATTAGAAAGCGCTCAGTAGAAAGCTGTAACCACCTCTATGTCCATCACTGGGCCATGCATAGAATACACCTACAGGTTCTCTTTTTATAAAAACCACACAACTCTCTGAAAGTGCCATATGATGCCAACGGTGAGGAGAGAAGGTAAAACAAGAACAGCATAGAAGCAGCAACCAGAGAATTGTGGTTTTACTGGTTATTCTGTGACTTTCCCATCTATTGGTTAACACAACAAACTTATAAAGGGTGCTTGACTTGTACCCTGCAAGGCAGTGTTTTGGTAGCAGCTTCCTGGATTTATTAGGATATGATCGATCATGCTCTATGGAGAAAGCATATTGTATGGAGTATAGCACAAGAAGTTTTGAGTCAGGAGGATACAATTTATTGGCTAATTTAAAGTGAACCAGAGACGAAGCACCTTTATGTATTTTACCATATATATCAGTGGGAACATAAGAACATCTACCCTGCTCTCGGATTCATTCTTCACTGCTCAGCCTGCTTGTTATCAGCCTTGATAAAATCCCCGAATGAGCATTCAGGGCTCTTTTCCACTACACAGCTGAATCGCAAATCGCTAGATATTTCTAAATCGCTAGGGTTGCTACTTTATCATAGAAATCATGAGAGGAGTTTTCCACTTTAGTGATTCGATTTGTAAATTTTGGAGCGATTTTCAGAGGGATAATGAAATGCAAATGAAAATTTGCAAATCGCAATCACAACAAAAATTAAAATCGCAATCGCTGGCGTTTGTGATTGCTAGTGGAAAAGGGCCCTCAGTCTGGCTTTGTTCAGGAATAGCTCATTATAGCTGAGTCCGTCTTCTCTGGTGTCTTTTAAAGCCCATGCCTGCCCCATTCTGGCTCTGCTAGAGTGACTCAGCAATAATGATTCCTGAGCAAAGCCAACCTGAATGCTCAGTCGGGGATTTTATCGGGGCTGATAACAAGCAGTGAAGGATGAAGCAGAGTAGGTGTTTTCTCTCATGTCCCGACTGAGACTGAGACACACACACACACACACACAGCTCCTGGGGAGTGCTCACCTCGGGAGGGGCAAAGCCTCTGTTTCCTATGGAGGCTTCCCCAGTCCTCCTCCGTCCCACGGCAGCAGCGATAGAGCTCACCGAAAGACGGGGATGTAAATAAATCTTTACCTTCTCGGCTCCAGCGCAGTAGTGGCTCGGAAATAGTCGATCCCAGTCAGGTCCACTCACGGCGCAGGACGACCAGACAGATCTGCCCTTTCCGAGCGGAGAGCTGCAACAGCACCCCCGCTGGAACAGGGAAAGGTAAATGTTGCACAACCTGACAAACTGTGCATTCCGTGGGCCAGAGTGAGACCACAGTGGGACGGATAACCCTCAATAGGATCCAGTGGCTTTCCCCTACCGAGGTGAGTACCGCCCAGGGGGCATTTTTTTTTTTTTGTACAGAGTGTTTAAAAGGAATAAGAGCAAGCTTCTGGCTATTCAGCCTTCCTCAGACTTTAAGGCTACTTTCACATTAGGACATTGCGGTTTGATGCGACGGTAAAGTCGCAACACAAAGCGGCCAAGAAGTCGCAAGGCAGCGGTATAACCACATACAGCATGCACAGTAGAAAATACAGGCAATGAAGAGTAGGTCACCAAGTGTTACTGAGCATGTGCAAACAGTCTAACGCAGCTAAAAACGTGTATAACGCACAGCATGCAGTACTTTCATTTAACGTGCAGCGTTAGACACCAACGCAACATCTGCACTGTGAACAAACCATTGATTTTTCAGTACTGGGAGTTATTCTGCGTTACATGTTTTTTAATGTGCGACATTAACGTCGCATTGTGAAAGCGCTCTTATTCAAAGCTCCTTGATTTCACTGATGGCTAACATGGTACAACACTCTACTACGGAGTATTTCAATATCTACAGCACATACAAGCCCTGCCGGCCAAATATGGACGTCCGCACAATTTTATGTGACCCTCAAGAGCTTAAAATCTTCAGGATTGCATGACCTCTTTGCTGTTGCCATCCATACCACCGAAAGCTGCAAGCATTCTTTCTAAGAGAGACAGCTGTTATGCCGGGCATACACGGATAGATTCTGCAGCTCGATTAGCCGCCGGAACTACTCCCGCTGCATCCCCGCATGCGCCTGGATCGATTCCCGCTTGTCCCCGCGGGCGCTTTATCTTCCGCTATTGTCCGCCCGCGGGTATCGATCCGGCGGGCAATCGGACCTGACGGAAATTATCAATCGTGCCATCAGTGGCTCGATTGATAAGAAGAATCTGTGTATGCCCAGCATCAGGCGTTTGGAGTTAACACCTCCTCCACTGGCCTGGGTATCCCACAATACACCTGTAACTTCTGGTTTCCTGAGAGCAGATTAGTGAAATACTGTATACAGCACAGGATGCTGCTCTCCACTGCCACCTTGCTTTTACTGCAAATTACAGCAATCTGCCTTCCCATCCAGAGGAGCACACCAGTGCAGGGGCCACATTCAGGTTTTTGCACCTGGTATTGTAGGTCACCCAACGGAGACCCACCCTCTTTAAATGTCAACAAACATTTATAGTGTTTGACTGAGTTTCAGATGTTGGTATCTTATTTGATGGAGTCTGACACCCCGGATCTACAGTACCATCTGCATCTTAAGACTTCACATCATTTTTTTTTTTTTTTTTTAAACATGCTCATCTTCTGGCACTCATCCAGCACACAGTGTGACCTCCAAGTAACTGGTCTCCATAGTCTTTAGGTTGTCTATGACCATGCAGTGCAAAAGCCCTCAAATGCACCCACCCCTCAACTCCCGGCTGATTGAGGAGACCTCTGCAGTAAGAGGACAGTAGCAAGGTACTAGAACAGTGATCTGCAAACTTGGCTCTCTAGCTGTTAAAAGGGAAGTTTCAAGCAAAATAAAAAAATGAGTTTAACTTACCTGGGGCTTGTACCAGCTCCATGCAGCTATCCTGTGCCTCGTAGTTACTCACTGCTGCTCAAGTCCCCCGCTGGCAGCTTGCCGACATCGGGGGTCGGCGGCACGCATTGCGTACATTTTTACGCATTCCCGCTAGTGCAGGAACATTAACACATACATTTTACGCATTACTGGTTCAATGCGTACATTTTTACGCATTGAACCAGTAATGCGTAAAATGTGTTAATGTTCCTGCACTAGCAGGAATGCGTAAAAATGTACGCAATGCGGTCTTCCGACCTCCAAGGTCGGCAAGCTGCCAGCGGGGGACTGGAGCAGCAGTGAGTGACTACGAGGGCACAGGATGGCTGCATGGGGCTGGTAGAAGCCCCAGGTAAGTGAAACGTTTTTATTTTGCTTGAACCTTCCCTTTAAGTAACTACAAGTCCCACAATGCATTTGCCTTTCTGAATCATGACTGTGGCTGTCAGACTCCCGCAATGCATTGTGGGACTTGTAGTCAGATCACTGTACTAGTGACTGGAAGAGATAAGGGCTTCATGCAACCATCATGAATATTTGCTACCAGAGTGCTCATGGCATTAAAGCGCGCCTACGTTAAACCATTTATGGAGTGAGACTCATGCTTCAGTCATAAATTATGCCCCCCTTGCTGGCCATCTGTCACCATCTCTTGTCATGGGATATTGGTGACAGGATTAGTGGGCACTAGACTGGTGACAGATGGCCAATAGCTACAGCTTAGTGAGCAAGTAGGGGGCAAGCAGCTACAGGACTGCTATACACCGGCGGTTCTGGAGGTAGGCCTGGCTTCAGGAGCATAAAATAATAATTTGCATATTCAAGAGTGATGCATTGTGGTAGACCACAGTCGCTCACTTAAAGGAGAACTGTAGAGAGATGTATGGAGGCAGCCATATTTATTTCCATTTAAGCTATACCAGTTACCTGGCTATCATGCTGATCCTCTGCCTCTAATACGTTCAGCCATAGACCCTGAACAAGCATGCAGCAGATCAGGCGTTTTACAATTTTGACAGATATGACAAGTTCAGCTGCATGCTTGTTTCTGGTGTGATTCATCCACTACTTCAGCCAAATAAATCAGCAGGGTTGCCAGGCAACTGGTATTGCTTAAAAGGAAATAAATATGGCATCCTCCATATACCTCTTACTATATTTCTCTTTTAACGTGGAATTATCACTAATACCTTTTGTTTTAAGAAGGCAACATATACTCTGCGTAGAAATACTGTAGAGCACAGAAGCTTAGAGCATGCTTTTAAATAGCTAAAACACCAATTTGGTGTTTAAATAAGATTCATCAATTTCTATAACTATCAATTTGTTATTCTTGGTTAAGTATGTCACGCCTGAGTACCCCCTGGAACCATCAGAAGTACCGCTGGGGTACGCGTACCGCACATAGAGAACCCAGGCTGTAGAAGTTTACATCCCACATATGGCAACATGTAAAGAAAAAAAAAACCCTAGCATCCCCTGCCCATTTTCTGCACTGGATAAGCAATTGGCTTAACTGGATGGTTTTAGAAAACTGCCCTTCCCCTGACCATCTCCTGCCTCTCCTCAGTACAATGCTCCACAGAGTCACACCTGTATGTCTTGCTATACAAAAGATAAAAACTTCAGGGAGGGGGGGGATTTAGTTAAGTTATTTTTTTAATGGTTAATACAAATACTTTAACCCTTCTAGCATGTTTAACACTTGGAAATGTTCTGTACACCAAAGAGTGCAATGTTGCCATGGCTGCAGGAACATAAAATGACACAAGCGTGTGTACAAGGCTTCAGACTACGTTCTGTCACAGCTAGTGGGAGCCCCTTCTATAGCTCATTATGGTGAATGAAGCCACTATTGTGACAGTACAGCAGAGGTGTGTGCCTAAAAACTTTACTCTGGAAAAAGGGATGCTCCTGAAAAATATACAAAAGTACAATACAAAGCGCATTTGGAGAGGTAACCCACTGACACGAACCATGTTGCAGCATCTTCTGTAGCACATATAATGTGCTTTTACTCACAGATCAGAGATGCAATCATAATGCAGTCATGCATCCAGTTCAGTTGCATTACAGCAACTCATAACGGACCAGGTGACAGTACTCCATGTATGTGAACGGTTCCTATGTTATACATAAGAGCCTTTCACACTTCTCACTCTGCAATGGATCCTTTGCAGTAACCGGACCGCACTTTTGTGCAGTCCACGATAATCCAGGGCAGGCAGATGTTCTCCCATATGGACTAAGGGGAGTGCATCTGCTCCGGGCTCCAGCCACATCGAAGCAGACATTACACTGTCCCCTCTCGCTGGCCAAATGTGATGTGGATACCCAAGGCGACAGGAGATAGACAGGTGTATGTACAGTGCCTAGCACACAACTATGCTGTGTTCCTTTTTTCTCTCTCTCTGCCTAAAAGAGTTAATCAGGTATGGAAGTAGGAGTTCCAGTCGGAGTCGGACTGCACACGCTGACGCTGCTAGGAAAGCAGGAGAAAGTTCAGGCATTCCGAAAGTTTGAAGTTTCAAAATCCTTTCTGGCAGAGGATTTAGTGATAAGGCATATTTGGCCTCTCTGGAGACAGAGGCCTGAAGTTTGTTGAGCGAGGCGTATACTGGTAGACAGGAGAAGATCCAAAATGGGCCTATGCAGGGGAGATACCAGGCAGAGTGCGCTGTGTGCTGAGATAGATCAGGACCTGTGGACTGGACTGAAGTGTCAAGCGGCAATCAACGGGGAGGGGGGGGGGGGGGGATTTACGGGGTGTGGGTGGTGGTAAAGCCTAATAATAAATAAAATAAAAAGTATTGCGCCACAGTCCACACAGTCTTAATTCAACCTTTCACCAGTCACTGGGATCGCTGCAGAAAAATCCAATATTCAGTGTTATATTCCTAAGTTACTGCTGCGCTCTCCAGACCTGAAACACACATAGGAGCTCCACATAGGGTGATAACGTTCAGACTAAGTTATTTTTCAATGCCTCTATGTGACTGAATATTCCCAAGTGGCCCACGTCCCCGCTCTCTATAATGCTCACCAGATGTTCACCACCTCAGTTTCCAGGTGGATCTTAAAGAGGAACTGTAACGACAAAACAGCCCCTGGGGGGTACTCACCTCGGGTGGGGGAAGCCTCAGGATCCTAATGAGGCTTCCCACGCCGTCCTGCGTCCCTCGGGGGTCTCGCTGTAGCCCTCCGTACAGCGGTGACGCAATATTTACCTTCCTGGCTCCTGCGCAGGCGCTCTGATGGCTGTCGGTGCCGAAGTAGGCGGAAATACCCGATCGCCGTCGGGTCTGCTCTACTGCGCAGGCGCAAGTTTCCGGCGCCTGCGCAGTAGAGCGGACCCGACGGAGATCGGGTATTTCCGTCTATTTCCGTGCAGAAAGTCGCCACAGCGCCCCCGCTGGAGCCAGCAAAGGTAAATATTGAACTGACAGTCGGCACAGTCGCCGGCTGTTCGGAGGGCTGCGGCGAGACCCCCGTGGGACAGAGGACGGCGTGGGAAGCCTCATTAGGATCCGGAGGCTTCCCCCACCCGAGGTGAGTACCCCCCAGGGGAGGTTTTTGTTGTTACAGAGTCTCTTTAAGCAGTACTGAGGGCCAGCTCTCTCCGGGTCTTATCTCTGCAGAAAAAAAAAAAAAAAAACAGACACTTCCACAGAGTAGTATTGCTCCAATAAGCACACACTGTATGCTATAAAAACCACTGTGGTTCCGTGATAACATCCAGTGTTTGTGCCAATCCACACACTAACATGCCAATTAGCTCACCAGATGCAGCCCACCTCTGACTGTAGGTGGATAACTCGCTTAGGATATCTCCGATCAGCAAATCACAGCACTTGTACACTTTAACTCCCTCTCTTGAGGTCTCCTGTTTATTCCAGTAAAATGCTCTCGATAAAACACATAAAAAAATTCCACATAGTGTAACACTGTAAGATTAGCTTCTGGGCGCTTAATAGGATCGCACTTACGCGTCCAGTATGTATATCAACATATCACATAACATCACGATCCAATGCCCATCTGCTGGGTTGCAGGGTCAGGGGTCCACGCTCTCCTGCTTCACTCCTTCCCTCAGCCGCAGGGTACACAAATCGTTCGCGCTGTATTATTAGACCGGCCAGTCCGTCTCTTTTCCGGGTGCGCGTACGACATCAGACGCTAAGCTCCGCCCTATAGCATACAGTGTGTGCTTATTGGAGCAATACTACTGTATGTGGAAGTGTCTTTTCTGCAGAGATAAGACCCGGAGAGAGCTGTCCCTCAGTACTGCTTAAGATCCACCTGGAAACTGAGGTGGTGAACATCTGGTGAGCATTATAGAGAGAGGGGACGTGGGCCAATCAGGGAGAGTGACACTTGGGAATATTCAGTCAGAGGTACTAAGGTGGAGGCATTGAAAAATAACTTAGTCTGAACATTATCACCCTATGTGGAGCTCATATGTGTGTTTCAGGTCTGGAGAGTAAAGCCTAATACACATGAGATTTTCTGGTGGATTTACTACCAGATCAACCATTTCCAGCATGTCTGATGTGAATGGAAAATTGATTGGAAATCAGATCTGCCATGCTGGAAATAGTCGATCTGGCAGTAAATCTGTCAGAAAATCTCATTGTATGTATAAGGCATGAGTAGCTGTATGGAATGTTAGGTTTGTATGGCTGCTGCAAATAAATCAGATACCACAACTAGTTTTATGGATTTTGCTTCTATGCTAAAATTAGGGTTTACCGTATATCCTCCAGCGCTGCGTAATATGTTGGCGCTTTATAAATACATTAAATAATAAATACTCGCGTATAAGCCGAATTTTTGAGCACAAAAAATGTGCTCAAAATTGCCCCCTCTCGGTGTTTATGAGAGTCACCAACTCCTGTATGAAGGCTCACCTGTTTTGTCCACAGAGTATGTATGGCCATTTGCATGTGCCCCCAAGTGACCAGCCTGCGCTCAGGATCGGATGATCGCGCTGGAAAGCACGAGAGCTTCTCCGCTCGTGGGTCCCGATAAAGCTGTGGAGACTGGGTGGGCGCTGTGGCGGGGATCTGATTGGCTGTTGCCGCACATTTGAATGAGTGTCAGCAGCCTGTGACACTCAGCAGGAGAAAGCCGGAAGTTACTGGCGGAACATGTCGGGCTACACGCATGTGATCTCTCCTCTGGGGTTACGTGACCAGCTCACCCTTCTGCTGTGTGGTCCAGCTGCTCACCTCGTTGTCACGGATCAACCGCTGTGTGTAGCTCCTGCACTGCAAACCACTTTGCTAATCCAGCACCAGCCATTTAGATTATTGGAAGCCCCGACACTAGCCTGACTTGTACAGGATTTCCTAGGTCTGCTTTGTATCGAGTGACAGTGTGGAAGCTTGGCCATCAGCCTGTTACTCGCAGCCAATTTACACTAGTACTCATCAGTGTTCTCCGGCAGCGCTTGCACATTTTCACAGGCCACCTGCAGCTGTCTCATTTGGACCTGTGGACATTTTAATTGCTGTCAGCATATGGTGATCCACTGATGGATATCGCAGGATTGGTATTGTATGACGTTATTGATGCACCTTTTCAAGATGTATTACTGCATGGCTGGGACAGCCAGGTGTGTGTGTGTGTGTGTGTGTGTGTGTGTGTGTGTGTGTGTGTGTGTGTGTGTGTGTGTGTGTGTGTGTGTGTGTGTGTGTGTGTGTGTGTGTGTGTGTGTGTGTGTGTGTGTGTGTGTGTGTGTGTGTGTGTGTGTGTGTGTGTGTGTGTGTGTGTGTGTGTGTGTGTGTGTGTGTGTGTGTGTGTGTGTGTGTGTGTGTGTGTGTGTGTGTGTGTGTGTGTGTGTGTGAAAACTGCTCTTGTGCTCATAGAGGCACACTAAATCTCATCATGTATTCCCAGCATAAGACAATAATTGTTTACCCGAGTAATCACTGCTGATTATTTCTGGAGAATTGCTAATGCTATGTACACAAGTATAGAGTACACATGTCCAAACTCTAAATTTGTAACGGAATAGATTTTCCCATGATAACAGTAGAATTTAAGACCTACTCCATTCCCCTTTCCACTACCCCTTCCTTTCCTTTCCTTTCCCTCTTCCCCCCCCCCCCCCCCCCCCGGTGCTTGTGATCGTAATCAAACGGCCCGTCGATTCTGCGTGATGGACCCTAAAATGGCTAACACTCATTTTCTGTCTGGACCATGTAGGATGTTGGTACTTGTTGCCTGGTTTCTGTCAACATCCAATTGGTGTTTAGGTGTATATTCGCCACTTTAGGCGGCGAACAAAGTACCTGTTTTACCTATACATTGTCTTACATATTATGTGATGTGTGATATGTCATGTATCTGCTGTTAACTTTTCCTGTTAAAATTTTATAAAAACAAAACCTTTTGTGAAAAGAAAAAGTTGTACAATGTAGATGAGGCTTTAGCAATCATGTACAAAAATCGATAAAAAAAAAAAAATCAAAAACCAGAACAGACCTGTCAAATTACTGATTCGATCTATCTCACAGGAAATTGCATGGTGTGTACCAAGTATAAGTCTGGGCAGCACAGTGGTTAGCGCTCTTGCCTTGCAACGCTGGGCTCCTGGTTAGAATCCCAGCCAGGTCAACATCTGCAAGGAGTTTGTATGTTCTCCATGTGTCTGCGTGGGTTGCCTCGGGGCACTTCAAGTACTCCTGATGCGGCTATGACCATATTTATTAAAACGCATCAGATCATAACTCCCCTACTCCGCTATCCAAGCGCTGGCTTTGCCGACCTGCCAGCTCCTCCATTCAGCTGCAGTGTCACTCGTGAGCACTGCATCTTCACAGCAATGGCGCTGACCCGGAAGTACTGACCCCAAGCCATTGCTGTGAAGATGCCGGTGCTTACGAGTGACACTGCGGCTGAATGGAGGAGCTGGCAGGTCGGCAAAGGCAGCGCTTGGAAAGTGGAGTAGGTGAGCTATGATCTGATGCTTTTTTTTTTTTTTTTTTTAAACAGATCCGGGATAAAGCTGCAGCCGCAGGGCATGATTAGTGGACGTTGCTAGGGGCAACAGGGGAGGAAACTTCCATTTCCTCCTGCCCGTTTTTGATACCAGTCGAAGATTTCGACTGAGTACTGCGGGGACCCCTGGGGGAGCTGGGACATGAGGATGGTGCTGTGCACTACATAACTGCAAACAAAATTTAGCATGCCTGCCAACTACCCCTCTCAGTTCAGGGGTACTTTCAGTTTCCTCCCACATCCCAAAAACATACAGATAAACGTTAATTGGCTTCCCCCCTAAATTGGGCCTAGACATACGACTATGGTAGGGATTAGATTGTGATTCCCTCTGAGGGACAGGTAAATGACAAGACAATATATACTCTGTACAGCGCTGCGTAAGATGCTGGCGCTATATGCTCCTGTCATCTACGACTCAAAAACTCTTCTTCCCCCTCTCTCCTCTCTCCCTCCTCTCTTTCTTTTTTTCTGCCTCTTCTATTCTTTCTCTCCTTGTCGAGGCCCTTGGTCAGGGGTCACGGAACAGGGAGGGTGAGCGGGTGTTAAGCCCTTCTCCCCCCCTTCTAGCCCTACCCGTGAAAAATAGGCCCCCAGTACTGAATGCTGGGGAACCTCTCAGGACCGAGTTCTATGTTCTTGTTCACTGTTTAGAGTTAATGTTGTACATGCCACATGCTCAGGTTTGTCCTTTCTGGTATATGTTGCCAGAGGCTGCCAGTCTGTTTCAAACCATGTCTTGCCCTTTTTATGTATAGCTTATGTACAACTGTTTGACATTGTTCTTTTATGTTGTATTACTTTTATAAAATCAATAAAAATATTGATACCAAAAACATATCTTGCATCCGATCTTTTCTCACTCAAGACACCTAAAATGTTAATACATGCTCTTATCAGTCTCATCTGGACTACTGTAACATACTACTTTGTGGACTACCTTCTAACAGACTGACCCCACTCCAGTCGGTACTGAACTCAGCCGCTCGTCTCATTCCTCTTTTTTCCTCGATCTTCCTCTGCTGCCCCTCTCTGTCAAGCACTTTACTGGCTACCAATTAACCAGAGTATCCAGTTCCAGGGCTGTGGAGTCGGGACAAAAATCTTCCGACTCCCAACTCAGACTCCTCAATTTATGAAACCACGACTCCAACTCTGGGTACCTAAAATGGCTCCGACTCCGGCTCCTTAGCCTAATACTTAACAGGGCTGTGGATTCTGTATAAAAATCATCCGACTCCCGACTCAGTTTATGAATTCAACGACTCCAACTCCGGGTGCCCAAAATTGCCGACTCCACAGCGCTGTCCAGTTCAACTCTTAACCCTAACCTACAAAGCTCTCTCCCCAGTACATAGCCTCACTAATATCCATATACCAACCCAATCGTAATCTCAGATCTGCACATGATCTTATCTTGTACCCCTCTAGAATTACCTCCTCAAATTCACAAGATTTTGCACTCGCTTCACCCCTCCTCTGGAATGCCCTCCCCCAACACATCCATCACTCGCCAACTTTGCTACCTTTAAACACTCTCTAAAAACGAATTTGTTCCGACAAGCATATGTGCTACCTTCGGCCACTTCCCTTTGTCCTAAGACCAAATTGCACTCCTACTAGGTATCCTAAAACACACTTCCTCTATTTGTTGTATACAACCTCTCCTCTTGTCCCCCCCCCCCCCCCTTTAGATTGTAAGCTCACAAATGCAGGGCTCTCTCCCCCTTTTGTGTCTTGAAAATTATTATACAATTTTATTTGTTACTTTTATCACTCATTACCAAT